>NW_027182841.1:90000-400000 GCF_041146395.1 Eulemur rufifrons
TCTCCACTATTTTAAATGGCAGAGCACCTTTTGGCAGTTAGCCTAAGAATGAGTCGCTGGAAGGGACTTTTTTTGTGGGGTCGGGTGGTGTTTGGGGGTCAGGGCATCTTTCAGTCTGGCGGTTTGTTTTTATTAGGCCCAGAGAGGAGAAGTGGGCATGTGTGTGGCAGGTGAAAAGTGCTGATCCTCTTTCAGTCTTAGGGTGAAAGAGGATCAGCAGTTTTCAGCCCGTTTCTTTAAGAATCCTTTGATTCATCACCTGGCAATCTACCATGGTTCTCTGGACCCCTCAATGCGTGGACCCTTTAACTGGATACTTCCAAGAATTATGCTGCAGAGCTTTTGAAATAACCACTACGTGGAGAATTATTTGCCAGTTTTTGCAGCACCTTTCACCATAATTGTGACAAGGTTCGTCTCTGCCTCCTTAAACCAAGCTGGCTGCCATGGACAAAACCAAGCTGAGGCCTACCTCACTTGGTATTGCCTATACTTGGTACTGGAGCCTGGCAAGAAGCCAGTCTTTTAAGTATCATTCCACCAACCTTTTTCCATTGTTTTAAAAGGCAGAGCACCTTTTGCCAGTTAGCATAAGAATGAGTTGCTGGAGGGCACGTTGTCGTGTGGGGTCAGGTGGTGTGTGAGGGGGCAGGCGCTCTGCCAGTCCAGTGTTTTTTTTTTTTTTTTTGAGACAGAGTCTCACTCTGTTGCCCAGGCTAGAGTGAGTGCCGTGGCGTCAGCCTAGCTCACAGCAACCTCAAACTCCTGAGCTCAAGCGATCCTCCTGTCTCAGCCTCCCGAGTAGCTGGGACTACAGGCATGCGCCACCATGCCCGGCTAATTTTTTCTATATATATTTTTAGCTGTCCATATAATTTCTTTCTATTTTTAGTAGAGGTGGGGTCTCGCTCTTGCTCAGGCTGGTCTCGAACTCTTGAGCTCAAATGATCCGCCCACCTCGGCCTCCCAGAGTGCTAGGATTACAGGCGTGAGCCACCGCGCCCAGCCTCAGTCCAGTGTTTTTTTTTTTTGTTTTTTTTGTTTTTTTTTTTTTTCATCCTCAGAGAGGAGAAGTTGGCATGTGTGCAGCAGGTGAAAAGTGCGGATCCTGTTTTAGTCTTAGACTGAAACAGGATCCACATTTTCTGCCCGTTCCTTTAAGAATCATTTGACTCTTCTTCCGTGAATCCACCATGGTTCTCTATAACCCTCTATGCGTGGCCCCAGGTAACTAGCTGGTTCCAAGAAGTATGCCATAGAGCTTTTGAAATAACCACTACGTGGAGAATTATTTGCCAGTTTTTGCAGCACCTTTCACCATAATTGTGACAAGGTACTTCTCTGCCTCCTTAATCCCAAGATGGCTGCCAGGGAAAAAACTATGCTGAGGCCTAGCTCACTTGGTGTTGCCGATACTTGGTACGGGAGCCTGGAATAAAACCAGTCTTTCAAGTATCATTCCACCATCCTTTTTCCATTATTTTAAAAGGCATAGCACCGTTTGCCAGTTAGCATAAGAATGAGTCACTGGAGGGGACGTTTTTGTGTGGGGTCGTGTGGTGTGTGTGGGGGGGCAAGCCCTCTGTCAGTCCAGTGGTTTGTTTTTATTATGCCCAGAGAGGAGAAGTGGGCATGTGTGTGGCAGGTGAAAAGTGCGGATCCTGTTTCAGACTTAGACTGAAACAGGATCCGCACTTTTCAGCCCGTTCCTTTAAGACTCCTTTGATTCATTCTCAATGATGGTGGAATGGTGGTGACCTCCTGGATTCGTGCTCCTGGAGTGGAAGGCATGGGTCTCCCACTGCCACAACCCTAGAGGTTCACTTCCCCACAAGAACGGTGGTGTGAATCCATGGAGAATCAGCGTGGGACAGAGAGAGAGAGCAAGAAAAGACTGAGGTGATTAGGGAAATAAATCACCAAAATCTGGAGAGTGCGGGATGGCCAATAGAGAAGGGAGCACGGGACAGCTGTACCCACCTCACCAGAGAGTGGGGTGGGTTCAGCCCCACAGGAAAGCATCTTGTTCCCCCTCTGACCTCCACACCCACTCAATTGAGGATCTGCCTGAAGTCGGTGCAGAATCGCCACGGGAGATGTGGGGCTCTGCAGAGAGGAGACATTGGCAGGAGGCATTTTGGACCCTGGAGTGCTGTGCGCAGCTGACGCACCTAGCAACTGTCTCCTATACGCGGGCGGTGGGGCTGCTTTGGTCCCGGCTCTAGCAGACGCCAAACTGCCTCGTATAGGTGGGCGGCTGGATTCTCCCGCTCCCCGGCTCCTCTGGCCTCTGCCGGTCCCTGAGCATTCAACCCCAGTGACAGTGATCTGCAGACGGGCGGCCGCCATTGTCGGGGTCCACAGCCTAAACGCTGAGGAGCGATTGGGTACCGGGCGGCTCCCTGGGCGGCTCCCTTCCCTAGTCCACGGACCCTGACTAGGAGCTCCACCTTTGTGTGAACACTGAGTGGTTCCCCAGTCACGAGAGAGTGGAGTGTGGACCTTGCAGACATTGGGGTGGGGCAGACCATCGCCCTTGGGAACTGCAGTGGCTGGGGCGCTGGGCGAATGAGGGCACCGCTCCACTCTCCCTATCCACTGTCTTTCTCGCAGAGAGAGACAGAAGCCACCTCGGGAGAGGAAGAGGGGCAGCCCCCCCAGCGGAGCTAGCAAAATCCTGAACAATATGTGAAGGGCTCCCCCTAGTGACAGAGGAGGCAGCTTACCTGGCACTCACAGTGTGCCCCTATCCAGACTAAAGCTGAAAGAAGGGATCTTAAGGATTCATTCAGATGGGAAGGGCTCAGCGAAGGAACTCTAGGAGTATAAAGAATCAAGCTGAAACCATGCCCTCAAAGAGGATTACTAGTTCTCCACCAATTAACACAAAGCAGATTCCAAATAGCAACATGTCACAGGAAGAATTTCAAACATGGATCATAAATACGCTGAACATTATGCAAGAAAAAATGGATAATCAACACAAAGAAACCACAAAAAAGATCCAGGACTTGGAAGAAAAATTCACCAAAGAAATTGAAATACTGAAGAAAAATCAAACTGAACTCCTGGAAATGAAAAATTTATTCAAGGAGCTACAAAACACAGTGGAAAGTCTCAAGAGCAGGGTAGATCAAACAGAAGAAAGAATCTCAGAGATCGAAGATAACACTTTCCAATTAAATAAGGCAGTCACAGAGTTAAAACAAAGAAACATGAGAAATAATCATAGTCTACAAGAAATGTGGGATTATGTGAAGAAGCCTAACGTGAGAGTTATCGGCATTCCTGAGGGTGAAGAAGACAATAAGCAAGGGTTGAATAAAGTATCTGAAGATTTAATTGAGGAAAATTTCCCAGGCCTTGCCAAATCTCTAGATACACAGGTTCAAGAAGCTCAAAGAACCTCTGAGAGATTCATACCAAATAGGAAGACACCACGTCATGTAGTTATCAGACTGACCAAAATATCCACTAACGAGGCCCTTCTTCAATCTGTAAGGAGAAAGAAACAAGTAACATACAAAGGAAAGCCCATCCGAATCACGCCAGATTTCTCAACTGAAACCTTACAAGCAAGAAGAGATTGGAGCCGCATTCTCACTCTTCTGAAACAGAATAATGCCCAGCCTAGAATCCTGTACCCAGATAAGCTCAGTTTTATATATGAAGGTGAAATTAAGACATTCTCAGATAAACAAAAACTCAGAGAATTCACCAAGACAAGAGCAGCTTTCCAAGAAGTATTCAAAACAGAGTTACACGTGGTCCAGCACAAGAAGGACCCTCGAATGTAACACTAATCAAGAGATAAATATGAAAACACAGTTATCATAATGGCTCAAGAGAGAAAACAGATCAATGAAATTCAACCCAACATGAGGAACAGCAATCTGTCTCGCTTATCAGTTCTCTCATTAAATGTGAATGGATTGAATTCCCCACTCAAGAGACATGGACTGGCCCGATGGATAAAAAAGATATAAGCCAAGTATCTGCTGTCTTCAGGAAACTCATCTAACCTGCAAGGATGCATTTAGACTGAAAATAAAAGGGTGGAAATCAATATTCCAAGCAAATGGAACCCAAAAGAAAGCTGGCGTGGCAGTTCTAATCTCCGATAACGTAGTTTTTAAATCAACAAAAGTAAAGAAAGACAAAGATGGTTACTATATACTGGTGAAGGGTACAATTCAACAAGAAGACATAACTATACTTAACATATATGCACCCGATCTAGGTGCACCCAGATTCATAAAGCAAACCCTACTTGATCTGAACCAAATGATAGATAACAACACTTTAGTAGCCAGAGATTTTAACACGCCACTGACAGTCCAAGACAGATCCTCCAAACAAAAAATAAACAAAGAAATATTGGACGTATATAGAATGCTAGACCAAATGGGCCTGACTGACATCTACAGGACATTCTACCCAAATACCACTGAATATAAGTTCTTCTCATCAGCTCATGGGACATTCTCCAAGATTGACCATATCTTAGGACATAAAGCATGTCTTAAAAAATTTAAAAATATAGAAATAATACCATGCAGCTTCTCGGATCACAGTGGAATAAAAGTAACAATGAACCCTAACAGAAATCCTCATTTCTACTCAAAGTCATGGAAGCTAAATAACCTTCTCCTGAACAATCATTTTATAAATGAAGAAATCAAGTCAGAAATCAAAAGATTCTCTGAATTAAACGACAAAGGAGATACAACTTATCAAAATCTGTGGGACACAGCTAAAGCAGTCCTGAGAGGAAAATTTATTTCCATAAATGCCTATACCAAAAAGACAGAAAACTTACAAATAGACAATCTAATGAATAGACTCAAAGAGCTGGAGAAGAAAGAAGAGACCAAACCCAAACCCAGCAGAAGGAAATTATTAAGATTAAATCAGAACTAAATGAAAAGGACCATAAGGGAGCATAAGGGAGATTAAACCAAACCATAACGGAGATTAATAAAACCAAAAGTTGGTTTTTTGAAAAAATAAACAAAATTGACACACCTCTGGCTAAACTAACCAAGAGCAGAAAAGAAAAATCTCTTATAACCTCGATCAGGAACACGAAAGGAGTAATCACGACTGATGCCACAGAGATACATGATATCATCTATGAATTCTACAAAAATCTTTATGCACACAAATTAGAAAACCTGGAGGAAATGGACAAATTCTTATAAACACACAGCCTTCCCAGGCTCAACCAGGAAGAAATAGAATTCCTGAATAGACCGATATCTAGATCTGAAATTGAAACAGCAATAAAAAACCTTCCCAAAAAGAAAAGCCCTGGACCAGATGGGTTCACACCTGAATTCTACCATACCTACAAAGAAGAACTGGTGCCCATTGTACATAAACTATTCTCCAATATAGAGAAGGATGGGATTCTCCCCAACACTTTTTACCAAGCCAACATAATCCTGATACCAAATCCAGGAAAGGATGCAACTAAAACAGAGAACTATAGACCAATTTCTCTTATGAATATAGATGCAAAAATTCTCAATAAAATTCTAACAAATCGAATCCAAGTGCTTATCAAAAAAATAATCCATCACGACCAAGTGGGCTTCATCCCAGAGATGCAGGGATGGTTTGACATATGGGAATGTAATTCATCACATAAATAGAAGCAAAAATAAAGATCAGATGATCCTCTCAATAGATGCAGAGAAAGCATTTGACAAAATTCAACACCCTTTTATGATAAGAACACTTAACAAAATAGGCATAGATGGGGCCTATATAAAAATGATACAAGCCATATACGACAAACCCTCAGCCAACATCATACTGAATGGGGAAAAACTGAAAGCATTCCCACTTCAAACTGGAACCAGACAAGGCTTACCACTGTCCCCATTACTTTTCTACATAGTATTGGAAGTCCTTGCAAGAGCTATCAGGCAAGAGAGCAGAATCAAGGGAGTTGAAATAGGGACAGAAGAGATCAAACTCTCACTCTTTGCTGATGATATGATGTTATATCTATAAAACCCCAAGGTTTCAACCAAGAGACTCCTGGAATTGATCAATGAATTCAGTAAAGTCTCAGGATACAAAATCAATACACACAAATCAGAGGAATTCATATATGCCAATAACAGTCAAATGGAAAACCAAATTAAGGACTCAATACCCTTCAAAATAGCAACAAAGAAAATAAAATACCTAGGAATTTATTTAACTAAGGAGGTAAAGGACCTCTATAGGGAGAACTATGAAACACTGAGGAAGGAAATTGCAGAACATGTAAATAGGTGGAAAACCATACCATGCTCATGGATCGGTAGAATCAACATTGTTAAAATGTCTATACTGCCCAAAGTTATCTACAGATTCAATGCAATCCTTATTAAATTACCAACATCTTTTTTCACAGACATAGAAAAAATAATTTTACGCTTTGTATGGAACCAGGGAAGACCCCGTTTAGCAAAAGCAATCTTAAACAACAAAAACAAAATGGGAAGTATTAATTTGCCAGACTTCAAACTATACTACAAGGCTGTGGTTCTTAAAACAGCCTGATACTGGCACAAGTGCAGGGACACAGACCAGTGGAACAGAACAGAAAATCCCAATATAAAACCATCCTCATATAGCCATCTAATCTTTGACAAAGCAGACAAAAACATACTCTGGGGAAAAGATTCCTTATTTAATAAATGGTGCTGGGAAAACTGGATATCCACATGTAGAAGACTAAAACAGGACACACAACTCTCACCCCTCACAAAAATCAAATCACAGTGGTTAACAGACTTAAACCTAAGGTCAGAAACTATTAGAATTCTAGAAGAAAATGTAGGAAAGACTCTTACAGACATTGGCCTAGGCAAAGAATTTATGAAGAAGACCCCTAAAGCAATCACAGCAACAACAAAAATAAATAAATGGGACCTGATCAAATTAAAAACTTCTGCACAGCCAAAGAAACAGTCACGAGAGTAAATGGACAACCTACAGAATGGGAAAAAATTTTCGCATACTACACATCAGATAAAGGACTGATAACAAGAATCTATTTAGAACTCAGAAAAATCAGTAAGAAAAAATCAAACAACCCTATCAAAAAGTGGGCAAAGGACATAAATAGAAATTTTTCAAAAGAAGATATAAAAATGGCTAACAAACATATGAAAAAGTGTTCAACATCTCTAATCATCAGGGAAATGCAAATCAAAACCACAATGAGATATCACTTAACTCCAGTAGGAATGGCCTTTATCAAAAAGTCCCAAAACTATACATGTTGGTGTGGGTGTGGCGAGATAGGTACATTCATACACTGCTGGTGGGACTGTAAACTAGTGCAGCCCCTGTGGAAAGCAATGTGGAGATACCTTAAACAGATTCAAGTAGACCTACCATTTGATCCAGCAATTCCATTATTGGACATCTACCCAGAAGAACAAAAGTCATTCTATAAAAAAGACACCTGCACCTGAATGATTATAGCAGCACAATTCACAATCACAAAGATGTGGAAACAACCCAAATGCCCATCAATTCATGAATGGATTAGCAAAATGTGGTATATGTATACCATGGAATATTACTCAGCTATTAGAAATAATGGCGATATGGCATCTCTTTGGTTCTCCTGGAGAGAGCTGGATCCCATCTATTAAGTGAAGTATCCCAAGAATGGAAAAATAAGCACCACATGTACTCACCAGCAAATTGGTTTCCCTGAGTGCACATTTGGGAACAACACCAATTGGGTATCGGACAGAGGTTGGGGCCAGGTGGAAGGGATGGGTGTATACCTACTTGATGAATGTGATGTGCACTGCCTGGGGAATGGACACCCTTCAAGTTCTAACTGGGGGGGATGGGGTGGGGGAGAGGAGGGGTGCACACCTACATGATGAATGTGATGTGCACTGACTAGGGAATGGACAAAATTGAAGCTCAGAATCGGGGGAAAGGGGAGGCATGGGGAATGTATATAGCCTGATCTTTTGTACCCCCATAATGAGCTAACAAACAAACAAACAAACAAAAAAGAATCGTTTGATTCATCAGCTGGGAATACACCATGGTTCTTTAAAGACCTCTATGCGTGGGCCCAGGTAACTGGCTAGTTCCAAGAAGTATGCCACAGAGTTTTGAAATAACCACTACGTTGAGAATTATTTGCTAGTTTTTGCACCACCTTTCACCATAATTGTGATAAGGTTCGTCCGTGCCTCCTTCAACCCAAGATGGCTGGGGCGGACAAAAGTATGCTGAGGCCTAGTTCACTTGGTGTTGCCGATAGTTGGTACTGGAGCCTGGCAAGAAGCCATGCTATTAAGAGTCATTCCACCATCCTTTCTCCATCATTTTAAAAGGCAGAACACCTTTTTCCAGTTATCATAAGAATGAGTTGCTGGAGGGGACGTTTTTGAGTGGGGTCGGGTGGTGCGTTGAGGGGAAGGCTCTCTGTCTGTCTGGTGGTTTGTCTTTATTATGCCCAAAGAGGAGAGGTGGGCATGTGTGTGGCAGGTGAAAAGTACGGATCCTGTTTCAGTCTTAGACTGAAACAGGATCCGCACTTTTCAGCCAGTTCCTTTACGAATCCTTTGATTCATCAGCTGGGAATCCACCATGGCTGTCGAGACTCCTCTATGTGTGGGTCCAGGTAACTGGCTAGTTCCAAGATGTATGCCACAGAGCTTTGGAAATAACCACTACATTGAGTATTATTTGCCAGTTTTTGCAGCAACTTTCACAATGATTGTGAAAAGGTTAGGCAGTGTATCCTGAAACCCAAGCTGGCTTCCACAGAAAAAACTACGGTTAGGCCAATCTCCCTTGGAGTTGCCGATAATTGGTACTGGTCCGTGGCAAGAAGCCATTCCTTTAAGTATCATTCCACCTTCCTTTCACAACTATTTTAAAAGGCAGAGCACCTATTGCCATTTAGCTTAAGGATGAGTCGCTGGAGGAAACGTTTTTGTGTGGGGTGGGAGAGGCAGAGCCAGGCCCTCTGTCAGTCCAGTGGTTTGTTTTTATTATCCCCGGAGAGGAGAAGTGGACATGTGTGTGGCAAGTGAAAAGTGTGGATCCTGTTTCAGTCTTAGACTGATACAGGATCGGCACTTTTCATCCTGTTCCTTTAAGAATCCTTTGCTTCATCAGCTGGGAATCCACCATAGTTCTCTACACCCCACTATGTGTGGACCCACTTAACAGGCTAGTTCAAAGAAGTATGCCACAGAGCATTTGAAATAACCACTACCATGGAAATTATTTGCCAGCTTTTCCAGCACTTTTACCATAATTTTGATAAGGTTCATTTGTGCTTCCTTAAACCCTAGATGGCTTCCATGGACAAACCTATACTGAGGGTTCTCTCGCTTGGTGTTGCCAATACTTGGTACGGGAGTCTGACAAGAATCCAGTCTTTTAATTATCATTGCCCCATCCTTTCTCCCTTATATTAAAAGCTGAGCAACTTTCGGCAGTTAGCATAAGGATGAGTCAACGGAGGGGACGTTTTTGGGTGGGATCGGGGTGGTTTGGGGGACAGTCCCTCTGTCAGTCTGGTTGTTTGTGTTTATTATGCCCAGACAGGGAAGTGGATATATTTGTGGCAGGTGAAATGTGCGGATCCTGTTTCAGTTAGACTGAAACAGGATCCGCACTTTTCAGCCGGTTCCATTAAAAATCCTTTGATTCATCAGCTGGGAATCCACCATGGTTCCTTAGAACCCTCCATGCATGGGCCCATGAACTGGCCTGTACCAAGATGTATGCTGCACAGCTTTTGAAATAAACACTACGTGTAGAATTATTTGCCAGTTTCTGCAGCACATATCACCATAATTGTGATAAGGATCGTCTGTGCCTCCTTAAACACAAGATGGCTGCCACGGAGAAAACTATGCTGAGGCCTAGGTCACTTGGATTTCACGACACTTGTTACTGGAGGCTGGAAGGAGGCCATTCTTTTAAGTATCATTCCACCATACTTTCCCCATTATTTTAAAATGCACGGAAACCTTTGCAAGTTAGCATAATAATTAGTAGCTGGAGGGGACATTTTTATTTGTGGGATCGGTGTGGGTGGGGGGCGCAGGCCCTCTGTCAGTTCGCTGGATTGTTTTTATTTTCCCCAGACCGGAGAAGTGGGCATGTGTGTGGCAGGTGAAAAGTTCGGACCCCCGTTTCTGTCTTAGACTGAAACAGAAACCGCACTTTTCACCCCGTTCCATTAAGAATCCCTTGCTTCATCAGCTGGGAATCCACCATGGGCCTCTAGACTGCTCTATGCGTGGGCCTAGTTAACTGGATAGTTCAAAGAATTATGCTGCAGAGCTTTTCAAGTAACCACTACCATGAGAATTACTTGACCGCTTTTGCAGCACCTTTCACCATAATTGTGATAAGGTTCTTCTGTGCCTCCTTAAACCCAAGATGGCTGCCAGGGACAAACGTGTGCTGAGGCCTAGGTGACTTGCTGTTGCGAATACTTGGTATGGGAGTCTGGCAATAAGCCAGACTTTTAGGTATAATTCCACCATTCTATCTCCATTATTTTAAAAGGCAGAGGACGTATTGCCAGATAGCATAAGGATCAGTCGCTGGAGGGCACGATTTTGTGTGGGGTGGTGGGGGGCGGGGGCAGGCCATCTGTGAATCCGATGGGTTGTTTTTGTTATCCCTAGAGAGGAGAAGTGGGCATGTGTGTTGCAGGCAAAAAGTCCGAATCCTGTTTCAGTCAGGATCTGCACTTTTCAGCCTGTTCCTTTAAGAATCCTTAGATTCATCACCTTGGAATCCACCATGGTTCTCTAGACCCCTCTATGCGTGGGCCCAGGTAACTGGCTTCTTCCAAGAAGTATGCCACAGAGCTTTTGAAGTAAACAGTACGTTGAGAATTATTTGCCGGGTTTTCAGCACGTTTCACCATAATTATGATAAAGTTTGTATATGCCTCCTTAAACCCAACATGGCTGCCACGGGCATAACTATGCTGAGGCGTAGCTGACTTGGTGTTGCCTATTTTTGTTAGTGGAGACTGACAAGAAGCCATTCTTCTAAGTATCATCCCACCACCATTTTTCCATTGTTTTAAAATGCAGGGAAATTTTGCAAGTTAGCATTATAATTAGTAGCTGGAGGGTACGGTTTTTTTTTGTGTGTGTGTGGTCGATGTGGATGGGGGGGGGGTCAGGCCCTCTGTCAGTTCGCTGGTTAGTTTTTATTATCCCCAGAGAGGAGAAGTGGGCATGTGTTTGGCAGGTGAAAAGGGCGGATTCTGTTTCAGAGAATTAACGATGATCCCCATGGTCATCCCGTTCCTTTAATAATCCTTTACTTCATCAGCTGGAAATCCACCATGGTTCTATATACTCCTGTTTGCGTGGGAACAGGTAACTGGCTTGTTCCCAGAAGTATGCCGCAGAGCTTTTCAATTAACCACTACGTTGAAAATTATTTGCAGGTGTTCAGCGTTTCACCATAATTGTGATAACGTGTGTTTGTGCCTCCTGAAACCCAAGAAGGCTGCGACGGACATAACTATGCTGAGGAGTAGCTGACTTGGTGTTGCCTATTTTTGTTAGTGGAGACTGACAAGAAGCCATTCTTCTAAGTATCATCCCACCACCATTTTTCCATTGTTTTAAAATGCAGGGAAATTTTGCAAGTTAGCATTATAATTAGTAGCTGGAGGGTACGGTTTTTTTTTTTTTGTGTGTGTGGTCGATGTGGATGGTGGGGGTCAGGCCCTCTGTCAGTTCGCTGGTTAGTTTTTATTATCCCCAGAGAGGAGAAGTGGGCATGTGTTTGGCAGGTGAAAAGGGCGGATTCTGTTTCAGAGAATTAACGATGATCCCCATGGTCATCCCGTTCCTTTAATAATCCCTTACTTCATCAGCTGGAAATCCACCATGGTTCTATATACTCCTGTTTGCGTGGGAACAGGTAAGTGGCTTGTTCCAAGAAGTATGCCACAGAGCTTTTCAATTGACCAGTACATTGAAAATTATTTGCAGGTGTTCAGCGTTTCACCATAATTGTGAGAACCTTTGTTTGTGCCTCCTGAAACCCAAGAAGGCTGCGACAGACATAACTATGCTGAGGCGTAGCTGACTTGGTGTTGCCTATTTTTGTTAGTGGAGACTGACAAGAAGCCATTCTTCTAAGTATCATCTCATCATCATTTTTCCATTGTTTTAAAATGCAGGAAAATTTTGCAAGTTAGCATTATAATTAGTAGCTGGAGGCTACGGTGTTTTTTTTTTTTTTTTTCCTGTGGGGTCGGTGTGGATGTGTTGGTCAGGCCCTCTGTCAGTTCCCCGGTTGGTTTTTATTATCCCCAGAGAGGAGAAGTGGGTATTAGTATGGCAGGTGAAAACTGCGGATCTGTTTCAGAGAATTAAACAGGATCCGCATGGTAATCCCGTTCCTTTAAGAATCCTTTGCTTCATGAGCTGGGAATCCACCATGGTTCTATATACTTGTCTATGCGTGGGCACAGGAAACTGGCTAGTTCCAAGAAGTATGCCTCAGAGCTTTTCAATTAACCAGTATGTTGACAATCCTTTGCAGGTTTTCAGCGTTTCACCATAATTGTGATAACGTGTGTATGTGCCTACTGAAACCAAATATGGCTGCTACGGACATAACTATGCTGAGGCGTAGCTGACTTGGTGTTGCCTATTTTTGTCAGTGGAGACTGACAAGAAGCCATTCTTCTAAGTATCATCCCACCATCATTTCTCCATTGTTTAAAAATGCAGGGAAATTTTGCAAATTGGCATTATAATTAGTAGCTGGAGGGTACTTTTTTGTTTTGTGGGGTCGGTCAGGATGGGTGTTCAGGCCCTCTGTCAGATCGCTGGTTTGTTTTTATTATCCCCAGAGAAGAGTAGTGGGCATGTGTTTGGCAGGTGACAAGTGCGGATTCTGTTTCAGAGAATTAAACAGGATCCGCATGGTCATCTCATTCCTTTAAGAATCCTTTGCTTCATCAGCTGGGATTCCACCATGTTTCTATATACTCCTCTATGCGTGGGCACAGGTACCTGGCTTGTTCCAAGAATTATGCTGGAGAGTTTTCAAATTAACCAGTACGTTGAAAATTATTTGCAGGTTTTCAGCGTTTCACCATAATTTTGATAACGTTTGTATGTCCCTCCTGAAACCCAAGAAGGCTGCGACGGACATAACTATGCTGAGGAGTAGCTGACTTGGTGTTGCCTATTTTTGTTAGTGGAGACAGACAAGAAGCCATTCTTCTAAGTATGATCCCACCACCATTTTTCCATTGTTTTAAAATGCAGGGAAATTTTGCAAGTTAGCATTATAATTAGTAGCTAGAAGGTACGAGTTTTTTTGTGTGTGTGTGTTCGATGTGGATGGTGGTGGTCAGGCCCTCTGTCAGTTCGCTGGTTAGTTTTTATTATCCCCAGAGAGGAGAAGTGGGCATGTGTTTGGCAGGTGAAAAGGGCGGATTCTGTTTCAGAGAATTAACGATGATCCCCATGGTCATCCCGTTCCTTTAATAATCCTTTACTTCATCAGCTGGAAATCCACCATGGTTCTCTATACTCCTCTTTGCGTGGGAACAGGTAACTGCCTTGTTCCAAGAAGTATGCCGCAGAGCTTTTCAATTATCCACTACGTTGAAAATTATTTGCAGGTGTTCAGCGTTTCACCATAATTGTGAGAACCTTTGTTTGTGCCTCCTGAAACCCAAGAAGGCTGCGACGGACATAACCATGCTGAGGAGTAGCTGACTTGGTGTTGCCTATTTTTGTTAGTGGAGACTGACAAGAAGCCATTCTTCTAAGTATCATCCCACCACCATTTTTCCATTGTTTTAAAATGCAGGGAAATTTTGCAAGTTAGCATTATAATTAGTAGCTGGAGGGCACGGTTTTTTTTTTTTGTGTGTGGTCGATGTGGATGGTGGGGGTCAGGCCCACTGTCAGTTGGCTGGTTAGTTTTTATTATCCCCAGAGAGGAGAAGTGGGCATGTGTTTGTCAGGTGAAAAGGGCGGATTCTGTTTCAGAGAATTAACGATGATCCCCATGGTCATCCCGTTCCTTTAATAATCCTTTACTTCATCAGCTGGAAATCCACCATGGTTCTCTATACTCCTCTTTGCATGCGAACAGGTAACTGGCTTGTTCCAAGAAGTATGCCGCAGAGCTTTTCAATTAACCAGTACGTTGAAAATTATTTGCAGGTGTTCAGCGTTTCACCTTAATTGTGATAACGAGTGTTTGTGTCTCCTGAAACCCAAGAAGGCTGCGACGGACATAACTATGCTGAGGAGTAGCTGACTTGGTGTTGCCTATTTTTGTTAGTGGAGACTGACAAGAAGCCATTCTTCTAACTATCAACCCACCACCATTTTTCCATTTTTTTAAAATGCATGGAAATTTTGCAAGTTAGCATTATAATTAGTAGCTGGAGGGTACGTTGTTTTTTTTTTTTTTTTTCATGTGGGGTCGGTGTGGATGTGTTGGTCAGGCCCTCTGTCAGTTCGCTGGTTTGTTTTTATTATCCCCAGAGAGGAGAAGTGGGTATTAGTATGGCAGGTGAAAACTGCGGATCTGTTTCAGAGAATTAAACAGGATCCGCATGGTAATCCCGTTCCTTTAAGAATCCTTTGCTTCATGAGCTGGGAATCCACCATGGTTCTATATACTCCTCTTTGCGTGGGAACAGGTAACTGGCTTGTTCCAAGAAGTATGCCTCAGAGATTTTCAATTAACCAGTATGTTGAAAATCCTTTGCAGGTTTTCAGCGTTTCACCATAATTGTGATAACGTGTGTATGTGCCTACTGAAACCAAATATGGCTGCTACGGACATAACTATGCTGAGGCGTAGCTGACTTGGTGTTGCCTATTTTTGTCAGTGGAGACTGACAAGAAGCCATTCTTCTAAGTATCATCCCACCATCATTTCTCCATTGTTTAAAAATGCAGGGAAATTTTGCAAATTGGCATTATAATTAGTAGCTGGAGGGTACTTTTTGGTTTTGTGGGGTCGGTCAGGATGGGTGTTCAGGCCCTCTGTCAGATCGCTGGTTTGTTTTTATTATCCCCAGAGAAGAGTAGTGGGCATGTGTTTGGCAGGTGACAAGTGCGGATTCTGTTTCAGAGAATTAAACAGGATCCGCATGGTCATCTCATTCCTTTAAGAATCCTTTGCTTCATCAGCTGGGATTCCACCATGTTTCTATATACTCCTCTATGCGTGGGCACAGGTACCTGGCTTGTTCCAAGAATTATGCTGGAGAGTTTTCAAATTAACCAGTACGTTGAAAATTATTTGCAGGTTTTCAGCGTTTCACCATAATTTTGATAACGTTTGTATGTCCCTCCTGAAACCCAAGAAGGCTGCGACGGACATAACTATGCTGAGGAATAGCTGACTTGGTGTTGCCTATTTTTGTTAGTGGAGACAGACAAGAAGCCATTCTTCTAAGTATGATCCCACCACCATTTTTCCATTGTTTCAAAATGCAGGGAAATTTTGTAAGTTAGCATTATAATTAGTAGCTGGAAGATACGGTTTTTTTTTTGTGTGTGTGGTCGATGTGGATGGGGGGGGTCAATCCCTCTGTCAGTTCGCTGGTTAGTTTTTATTATCCCCAGAGAGGAGAAGTGGGCATGTGTTTGGCAGGTGAAAAGGGCGGATTCTGTTTCAGAGAATTAACGATGATCCCCATGGTCATCCCGTTCCTTTAATAATCCTTTACTTCATCAGCTGGAAATCCACCATGGTTCTCTATACTCCTCTTTGCGTGGGAACAGGTAACTGCCTTGTTCCAAGAAGTATGCCGCAGAGCTTTTCAATTATCCACTACGTTGAAAATTATTTGCAGGTGTTCAGCGTTTCACCATAATTGTGAGAACCTTTGTTTGTGCCTCCTGAAACCCAAGAAGGCTGCGACGCACATAACCATGCTGAGGAGTAGCTGACTTGGTGTTGCCTATTTTTGTTAGTGGAGACTGACAAGAAGCCATTCTTCTAAGTATCATCCCACCACCATTTTTCCATTGTTTTAAAATGCAGGGAAATTTTGCAAGTTAGCATTATAATTAGTAGCTGGAGGGCACGGTTTTTTTTTTGTGTGTGTGGTCGATGTGGATGGTGGGGGTCAGGCCCACTGTCAGTTGGCTGGTTAGTTTTTATTATCTCCAGAGAGGAGAAGTGGGCATGTGTTTGGCAGGTGAAAAGGGCGGATTCCGTTTCAGAGAATTAACGATGATCCCCATGGTCATCCCGTTCCTTTAATAATCCTTTACTTCATCAGCTGGAAATCCACCATGGTTCTCTATACTCCTCTTTGCGTGCGAACAGGTAACTGCCTTGTTCCCAGAAGTATGCCGCAGAGCTTTTCAATTAACCACTACGTTGAAAATTATTTGCACGTGTTCAGCGTTTCACCATAATTGTGAGAACCTTTGTTTGTGCCTCCTGAAACCCAAGAAGGCTGCGACGGACATAAGTATGCTGAGGCGTAGCTGACTTGGTTTTGCCTATTTTTGTTAGTGGAGACTGACAAGAATCCATTCTTGGAAGTATCATCTCACCATCATTTTTCCATTGCTTAAAAATGCAGGAAAATTTTGCAAGTTAGCATTATAATTAGTAGCTGGAGGGTACGGTGTTTTTTTTTTTTTTTCCTTTGGGGTCGGTCTGGATGTGTTGGTCAGGCCTTCTGTCAGTTCCCCGGTTGGTTTTTATTATCCCCAGAGAGGAGAAGTGGGTATTAGTATGGCAGGTGAAAACTGCGGATCTGTTTCAGAGAATTAAACAGGATCCGCATGGTAATCCCGTTCCTTTAAGAATCCTTTGCTTCATGAGCTGGGAATCCACCATGGTTCTATATACTCCTCTTTGCGTGGGCACAGGAAACTGGCTAGTTCCAAGAAGTATGCCTCAGAGCTTTTCAATTAACCAGTATGTTGA
Source organism: Eulemur rufifrons (assembly GCF_041146395.1). NCBI lineage: Eukaryota > Metazoa > Chordata > Mammalia > Primates > Lemuridae > Eulemur > Eulemur rufifrons. The sequence continues at coordinate 106,954 of NW_027182841.1, forward strand.
AAATCCTTTGCAGGTTTTCAGCGTTTCACCATAATTGTGATAACGTGTGTATGTGCCTACTGAAACCAAATATGGCTGCTACGGACATAACTATGCTGAGGCGTAGCTGACTTGGTGTTGCCTATTTTTGTCAGTGGAGACTGACAAGAAGCCATTCTTCTAAGTATCATCCCACCATCATTTCTCCATTGTTTAAAAATGCAGGGAAATTTTGCAAATTGGCATTATAATTAGTAGCTGGAGGGTACTTTTTGGTTTTGTGGGGTCGGTCAGGATGGGTGTTCAGGCCCTCTGTCAGATCGCTGGTTTGTTTTTATTATCCCCAGAGAAGAGTAGTGGGCATGTGTTTGGCAGGTGACAAGTGCGGATTCTGTTTCAGAGAATTAAACAGGATCCGCATGGTCATCTCATTCCTTTAAGAATCCTTTGCTTCATCAGCTGGGATTCCACCATGTTTCTATATACTCCTCTATGCCTGGGCACAGGTACCTGGCTTGTTCCAAGAATTATGCTGGAGAGTTTTCAAATTAACCAGTACGTTGAAAATTATTTGCAGGTTTTCAGCGTTTCACCATAATTTTGATAACGTTTGTATGTCCCTCCTGAAACCCAAGAAGGCTGCGACGGACATAACTATGCTGAGGTGTTGCCTATTTTTGTTAGTGGAGACAGACAAGAAGCCATTCTTCTAAGTATCATCCCACCACCATTTTTCCATTGTTTTAAAATGCAGGGAAATTTTGCAAGTTAGCATTATAATTAATAGCTGGAAGGTACGGTTTTTTTTTTGTGTGTGTGGTCGATGTGGATGGGGGGTTCAGGCCCTCTGTCAGTTCGCTGGTTAGTTTTTATTATCCCCAGAGAGGAGAAGTGGGCATGTGTTTGGCAGGTGAAAAGGGCGGATTCTGTTTCAGAGAATTAACGATGATCCCCATGGTCATCCCGTTCCTTTAATAATCCTTTACTTCATCAGCTGGAAATCCACCATGGTTCTCTATACTCCTCTTTGCGTAGGAACAGGTAACTGCCTTGTTCCAAGAAGTATGCCGCAGAGCTTTTCAATTATCCACTACGTTGAAAATTATTTGCAGGTGTTCAGCGTTTCACCATAATTGTGATAACGTGTGTTTGTGCCTCCTGAAACCCAAGAAGGCTGCGACTGACATAACTGTGCTGAGGAGTGGCTGACTTGGTGTTGCCTATTTTTGTTAGTGGAGACTGACAAGAAGCCATTCTTCTAAGTATCATCCCACCACGATATTTCCATTGTTTTAAAATGCAGGGAAATTTTATAAGTTAGCATTATAATTAGTAGCTGGAGGGTACGGTTTTTTTTTTTTGTGTGTGGTCGATGTGGATGGTGGGGGTCAGGCCCTCTGTCAGTTCGCTGGTTAGTTTTTATTATCCCCAGAGAGGAGAAGTGGGCATGTGTTAGGCAGGTGAAAAGGGCGGATTCTGTTTCAGAGAATTAACGATGATCCCCATGTTCATCCCGTTCCTTTAATAATCCTTTACTTCATCAGCTGGAAATCCACCATGGTTGTCTATACTCCTCTTTGCGTGGGAACAGGTAACTGGCTTATTCCAAGAAGTATGCCGCAGAGATTTTCAATTAACCAGTACGTTGAAAATAAATTGCAGGTGTTCACCGTTTCACCATAATTGTGATAACGTCTGTTTGTGCCTCCTGAAACCAAAGAAGGCTGCGACGGACATAACTATGCTGAGGCGTAGCTGACTTGGTTTTGCCTATTTTTGTTAGTGGAGACTGACAAGAAGCCATTCTTCTAAGTATTATCCCACCACCATTTTTCCATTGTTTTAAAATGCAGGGAAATTTTGCAAGTTAGCATTATAATTAGTAGCTGGAGGGTACTGTTTTTTTTTTGTGTGTGGTCGATGTGGATGGGGGGGTCAGGCCCTCTGTCAGTTCCCTAGTTAGTTTTTATTATCCCCAGAGAGGAGAAGTGGGCATGTGTTTGGCAGGTGAAAAGGGCGGATTCTGTTTCAGAGAAATAACGATGATCCCCATGGTCATCCCGTTCCTTTAATAAACCTTTACTTCATCAGCTGGAAATCCACCATGGTTCTATATACTCCTGTTTGCGTGGGAACAGGTAACTGGCTTGTTCCAAGAAGTATGCCGAAGATCTTTTGAATTAATCAGTACGTTGAAAATTATTTGCAGGTGTTGAGCGTTTCACCTTAATTGTGATAACGTGTGTTTGTGTCTCCTGAAACCCAAGAAGGCTGCGACGGACATAACTATGCTGAGGAGTAGCTGACTTGGTGTTGCCTATTTTTGTTAGTGGAGACTGACAAGAAGCCATTATTCTAACTATCATCCCACCACCATTTTTCCATTTTTAAAAATGCATGGAAATTTTGCAAGTTAGCATTATAATTAGTAGCTGGAGGCTACGTTGTTTTTTTTTTTTTTTTTCCTGTGGGGTCGGTGTGGATGTGTTGGTCAGGCCCTCTGTCAGTTCGCTGGTTTGTTTTTATTATCCTCAGAGAGGAGAAGTGGGTATTAGTATGGCAGGTGAAAACTGCGGATCTGTTTCAGAGAATTAAACAGGATCCGCATGGTAATCCCGTTCCTTTAAGAATCATTTGCTTCATGAGCTGGGAATCCACCATGGTTCTATATACTCCTATTTGCGTGGGAACAGGTAACTGGCTTGTTCCAAGAAGTATGCCTCAGAGCTTTTCAATTAACCAGTATGTTGAAAATCCTTTGCAGGTTTTCAGCGTTTCACCATAATTGTGATAACGTGTGTATGTGCCTACTGAAACCAAATATGGCTGCTACGGACATAACTATGCTGAGGCGTAGCTGACTTGGTGTTGCCTATTTTTGTCAGTGGAGACTGACAAGAAGCCATTCTTCTAAGTATCATCCCACCATCATTTCTCCATTGTTTAAAAATGCAGGGAAATTTTGCAAATTGGCATTATAATTAGTAGCTGGAGGGTACTTTTTGGTTTTGTGGGGTCGGTCAGGATGGGTGTTCAGTCCCTCTGTCAGATCGCTGGTTTGTTTTTATTATCCCCAGAGAAGAGTAGTGGGCATGTGTTTGGCAGGTGACAAGTGCGGATTCTGTTTCAGAGAATTAAACAGGATCCGCATGGTCATCTCATTCCTTTAAGAATCCTTTGCTTCATCAGCTGGGATTCCACCATGTTTCTATATACTCCTCTATGCGTGGGCACAGGTACCTGGCTTGTTCCAAGAATTATGCTGGAGAGTTTTCAAATTAACCAGTACGTTGAAAATTATTTGCAGGTTTTCAGCGTTTCACCATAATTTTGATAACGTTTGTATGTCCCTCCTGAAACCCAAGAAGGCTGCGACGGACATAACTATGCTGAGGAGTAGCTGACTTGGTGTTGCCTATTTTTGTTAGTGGAGACAGACAAGAAGCCATTCTTCTAAGTATGATCCCACCACCATTTTTCCATTGTTTTAAAATGCAGGGAAATTTTGTAAGTTAGCATTATAATTAGTAGCTGGAAGATACGGTTTTTTTTTTTTGTGTATGTGGTCGATGTGCATGGGGGGGGTCAGGCCCTCTGTCAGTTCGCTGGTTAGTTTTTATTATCCCCAGAGAGGAGAAGTGGGCATGTGTTTGGCAGGTGAAAAGAACAGATTCTGTTTCAGAGAATTAACGATGATCCCCATGGTCATCCCGTTCCTTTAATAATCCTTTACTTCATCAGCTGGAAATCCACCATGGTTCTCTATACTCCTCTTTGCGTGGGAACAGGTAACTGCCTTGTTCCAAGAAGTATGCCGCAGAGCTTTTCAATTAACCACTACGTTGAAAATTATTTGCAGGTGTCAGCGTTTCACCATAATTGTGATAACGTGTGTTTGTGCCTCCTGAAACCCAAGAAGGCTGCGACGGACATAACTATGCTGAGGCGTAGCTGACTTGGTTTTGCCTATTTTTGTTAGTGGAGACTGACAAGAATCCATTCTTGTAAGTATCATCTCACCATCATTTTTCCATTGTTAAAAATGCAGGAAAATTTTGCAAGTTAGCATTATAATTAGTAGCTGGAGGCTACGGTGTTTTTGTTTTTTTTTTTTTCCTGTGGGGTCGGTGTGGATGTGTTGGTCAGGCCCTCTGTCAGTTCCCCGGTTGGTTTTTATTATCCCCAGACAGGAGAAGTGGGCATGTGTTTGGCATTTGAAAAGGGCGGATTCTGTTTCAGAGAATTAACGATGATCCCCATGGTCATCCCGTTCCTTTAATAATCCTTTACTTCATCAGCTTGAAATCCACCATTGTTCTAGATACTCCTGTTTGCGCGGGAACAGGTAACTGGCTTGTTCCAAGAAGCATGCCGCAGAGCTTTTCAATTAACCACTACGTTGAAAATTATTTGCAGGTGTTCAGCGTTTCACCATAATTGTGATAACGTGTGTTTGTGCCTCCTGAAACCCAAGAAGGCTGCGACGGACATAACTATGCTGAGGAGTAGCTGACTTGGTGTTGCCTATTTTTGTTAGTGGAGACTGACAAGAAGGCATTCTTCTAAGTATCATCCCACCACCATTTTTACATTGTTTTAAAATGCAGGGAAATTTTGCAAGTTAGCATTATAATTAGTAGCTGGAGGCTACGGTGTTTTTTTTTTTTTTTTTTCCTGTGGGGTCGGTGTGGATGTGTTGGTCAGGCCCTCTGTCAGTTCCCCGGTTGGTTTTTATTATCCCCAGAGAGGGGAAGTGGATATTAGTATGGCAGGTGGAAAATGCGGATCTGTTTCAGAGAATTAAACAGGATCCGCATGGTAATCCCGTTCCTTTAAGAATCCTTTGCTTCATGAGCTGGGAATCCACCATGGTTCTATATACTCCTCTTTGCGTGGGAACAGGTAACTGGCTTGTTCCAAGAAGTATGCCTCAGAGCTTTTCAATTAACCAGTGTGTTGAAAATCCTTTGCAGGTTTTCAGCGTTTCACCATAATTGTGATAACGTGTGTATGTGCCTACTGAAACCAAATATGGCTGCTACGGACATAACTATGCTGAGGCGTAGCTGACTTGGTGTTGCCTATTTTTGTCAGTGGAGACTGACAAGAAGCCATTCTTCTAAGTATCATCCCACCATCATTTCTCCATTGTTTAAAAATGCAGGGAAATTTTGCAAATTCGCATTAGAATTAGTAGCTGGAGGGTACTTTTTTGTTTTGTGGGGTTGGTCAGGATGGGTGTTCAGCCCCTCTGTCAGATCGCTGGTTTGTTTTTATTATCCCCAGAGAAGAGTAGTGGGCATGTGTTTGGCAGGTGAAAAGTGCGGATTCTGTTTCAGAGAATTAAACAGGATCCGCATGGTCATCTCATTCCTTTAAGAATCCTTTGCCTCATCAGCGGGGACTCCACCATGTTTCTATATACTCCTCTATGCGTGGGCACAGGTACCTGGCTTGTTCCAAGAAGTATGCTGGAGAGTTTTCAAATTAACCACTACGTTGAAAATTATTTGCAGGTGTTCAGCGTTTCACCATAATTTTGATAACGTTTGTATGTCCCGCCTGAATCCCAAGAAGGCTGCGACGGACATAACTATGCTGAGGAGTAGCTGACTTGGTGTTGCCTATTTTTGTTAGTGGAGACTGACAAGAAGCCATTCTTCTAAGTATGATCCCACCACCATTTTTCCATTGTTTTAAAATGCAGGGAAATTTTGCAAGTTAGCATTATAATTAGTAGCTGGAGGGTACGGTTTTTTTTTTTTGTGTGTGGTCGATGTGGATGGGGGGGGGTCAGGCCGTCTGTCAGTTCGCTGGTTAGTTTTTATTATCCTCAGAGAGGAGAAGTGGGCATGTGTTTGGCAGGTGAAAAGGGCGGATTCTGTTTCAGAGAATTAACGATGATCCCCATGGTCATCCCGTTCCTTTAATAATCCTTTACTTCATCAGCTGGAAATCCACCATGGTTCTATATACTCCTGTTTGCGTGGGAACAGGTAACTGGCTTGTTCCAAGAAGTATGCCGCAGAGCTTTTCAATTAACCAGTACGTTGAAAATTATTTGCAGGTGTTCAGCGTTTCACCATAATTGTGATAAGGTGTGTTTGTGTCTCCTGAACCCCAAGAAGGCTGCGACGGACATAACTATTCTGAGGAGTAGCTCACTTGGTGTTGCCTATTTTTGTTAGTGGAGACTGACAAGAAGCCATTCTTCTAAGTATGATCCCACCACCATTTTTCCAAGGTTTTAAAATGCAGGGAAATTTTGCAAGTTAGCATTATAATTAGTAGCTGGAGGGTACGGTTTTTTTTTTGTGTGTGGTCGATGTGGATGGGGGGGTCAGGCCCTCTGTCAGTTCGCTGGTTAGCTTTTATTATCCCCAGAGAGGAGAAGTGGGCATGTGTTTGGCAGGTCAAAAGGGCGGATTCTGTTTCAGAGAATTAACGATGATCCCCATGGTCATCCCGTTCCTTTAATAATCCTTTATTTGATCAGCTGGAAATCCACCATGGTTCTCTATACTCCTGTTTGCGTGGGAACAGGTAACTGCCTTGTTCCAAGAAGTATGCCGCAGAGCATTTCAATTAACCACTACGTTGAAAATTATTTGCAGGTGTTCAGCGTTTCACCATAATTGTGAGAAACTTTGTTTGTGCCTCCTGAAACCCAAGAAGGCTGCGACGGACATAACTATGCTGAGGAGTAGCTGACTTGGTGTTGCCTATTTTTGTTAGTGGAGACTGACAAGAAGCCATTCTTCTAAGTATGATCCCACCACCATTTTTCCATTGTTTTAAAATGCAGGGAAATATTGCAAGTTAGCATTATAATTAGTAGCTGGAGGGTACGGTTTTTTTTGTGTGTGTGGTCGATGTGGATGGGGGGTTCAGGCCCTCTGTCAGTTCGCTGGTTAGTTTTTATTATCCCCAGAGAGGAGAAGTGGGCATGTGTTTCGCAGGTGAAAAGGGCGGATTCTGTTTCAGAGAATTAACGATGCTCCCCATGGTCATCCCGTTCCTTTAATAATCCTTTACTTCATCAGCTGGAAATCCACCATGGTTCTCTATACTCCTCTTTGCGTGGGAACAGGTAACTGCCTTGTTCCCAGAAGTATGCCGCAGAGCTTTTCAATTAACCACTACGTTGAAAATTATTTGCAGGTGTTCAGCGTTTCACCATAATTGTGATAACGTGTGTTTGTGCCTCCTGAAACCCAAGAAGGCTGCGACAGACATAACTATGCTGAGGAGTAGCTGACTTGGTGTTGCCTATTTTTGTTAGTGGAGACTGACAAGAAGCCATTCTTCTAAGTATCATCCCACCACCATTTTTCCATTGTTTTAAAATGCAGGGAAATTTTGCAAGTTAGCATTATAATTAGTAGCTGGAGGGAATGGTTTTTTTTTTGTGTGTGTGGTCGATGTGGTTGGGGGGGTAAGGCCCTGTGTCAGTTCGCTGGTTAGTTTTTATTCTCCCCAGAGAGGAGAAGTGGGCATGTGTTTGGCAGGTGAAAACGGCGGATTCTGTTTCAGAGAATTAACGATTATCCCCATGGTCATCCCGTTCCTTTAATAATCCTTTACTTGATCAGCTGGAAATCCACCATGGTTCTATATAATCCTCTTTGCGTGGGAACAGGTAACTGCCTTGTTCCAAGAAGTATGCCGCAGAGCTTTTCAATTAACCAGTACGTTGAAAATTATTTGCAGGTGTTCAGCGTTTCACCATAATTGTGATAACGTGTGTTTGTGCCTCCTGAAACCCAAGAAGGCTGCGAGGGACATAACTATGCTGAGGAGTAGCTGACTTGGTGTTGCCTATTTTTGTTAGTTGAGACTGACAAGAAGCCATTCTTCTAAGTATCATCCCACCACCATTTTTCCATTGTTTTAAAATGCAGGGAAATTTTGCAAGTTAGCATTATAATTAGTAGCTGGAGGGTACGGTTTTTTTTGTGTGTGTGGTCGATGTGGATGGGGGGTTCAGGCCCTCTGTCAGTTCGCTGGTTAGTTTTTATTATCCCCAGAGAGGAGAAGTGGGCATGTGTTTGGCAGGTGAAAAGGGCGGATTCTGTTTCAGAGAATTAACGATGATCCCCATGGTCATCCCGTTCCTTTAATAATCCTTTACTTCATCAGCTGGAAATCCACCATGGTTCTCTATACTCCTCTTTGCGTGGGAACAGGTAACTGCCTTGTTCCCAGAAGTATGCCGCAGAGCTTTTCAATTAACCACTACGTTGAAAATTATTTGCAGGTGTTCAGCGTTTCACCATAATTGTGATAACGTGTGTTTGTGCCTCCTGAAACCCAAGAAGGCTGCTACGGACATAACTATGCTGAGGAGTAGCTGACTTGGTGTTGCCTATTTTTGTTAGTGGAGACTGACAAGAAGCCATTCTTCTAAGTATCATCCCACCACCATTTTTCCATTGTTTTAAAATGCAGGGAAATTTTGCAAGTTAGCATTATAATTAGTAGCTGGAGGGAATGGTTTTTTTTTTTTGTGTGTGGTCGATGTGGTTGGGGGGGTAAGGCCCTGTGTCAGTTCGCTGGTTAGTTTTTATTCTCCCCAGAGAGGAGAAGTGGGCATGTGTTTGGCAGGTGAAAACGGCGGATTCTGTTTCAGAGAATTAACGATTATCCCCATGGTCATCCCGTTCCTTTAATAATCCTTTACTTGATCAGCTGGAAATCCACCATGGTTCTATATAATCCTCTTTGCGTGGGAACAGGTAACTGGCTTGTTCCAAGAAGTATGCCGCAGAGCTTTTCAATTAACCAGTACGTTGAAAATTATTTGCAGGTGTTCAGCGTTTCACCATAATTGTGATAACGTGTGTTTGTGCCTCCTGAAACCCAAGAAGGCTGCGACGGACATAACTATGCTGAGGAGTAGCTGACTTGGTGTTGCCTATTTTTGTTAGTGGAGACTGACAAGAAGCCATTCTTCTAAGTATCATCCCACCACCAATTTTCCATTGTTTTAAAATGCAGGGAAATTTTGCAAGTTAGCAGTATAATTAGTAGCTGGAGGGTACGGTTTTTTTTTTGTGTGTGGTCGATGTGGATGGTGGGGGTGAGGCCCTCTGTCAGTTCGCTGATTAGTTTTTATTATCCCCAGAGAGGAGAAGTGGGCATGTGTTTGGCAGGTGAAAAGGGCGGATTCTGTTTCAGAGAATTAACGATGATCCCCATGGTCATCCCGTTCCTTTAATAATCCTTTACTTCATCAGCTGGAAATCCACCATGGTTCTCTATACTCCTCTTGGCGTGGGAACAGGTAACTGCCTTGTTTGAAGAAGTATGCCGCAGAGCTTTTCAATTAACCACTACGTTGAAAATTATTTGCAGGTGTTCAGCGTTTCACCATAATTGTGAGAACCTTTGTTTGTGCCTCCTGAAACCCAAGAAGGCTGCGACGGACATAACTATGCTGAGGCGTAGCTGACTTGGTGTTGCCTATTTTTGTTAGTGGAGACTGACAAGAATCCATTCTTGTAAGTATCATCTCACCATGACTTTTCCATTGTTTAAAAATGCAGGAAAATTTTGCAAGTTAGCATTATAATTAGTAGCTGGAGGCTACGGTGTTTTTTTTTTTTTTCCTGTGGGGTCTGTGTGGATGTGTTGGTCAGGCCCTCTGTCAGTTCCCCGGTTGGTTTTTATTATCCCCAGAGAGGAGAAGTGGGTATTAGTATGGCAGGTGAAAACTGCGGATCTGTTTCAGAGAATTAAACAGGATCCGCATGGTAATCCCGTTCCTTTAAGAATCCTTTGCTTCATGAGCTAGGAATCCACCATGGTTCTATATACTCCTCTTTGCGTGGGAACAGGTAACTGCCTTGTTCCAAGAAGTATGCCGCAGAGCTTTTCAATTAACCACTACGTTGAAAATTATTTGCCGGTGTTCAGCGTTTCACCATAATTGTGATAACGTGTGTTTGTGCCTCCTGAAACCCAAGAAGGCTGCGACGGACATAACTATGCTGAGGAGTAGCTGACTTGGTGTTGCCTATTTTTGTTAGTGGAGACTGACAAGAAGCCATTCTTCTAAGTATGATCCCACCACCATTTTTCCATTGTTTTTAAATGCAGGGAAATTTTGCAAGTTAGCATTATAATTAGTAAGTAGCTGGAGGGTACGGTTTTTTTTGTGTGTGGGGTCTATGTGGATGGGGGGGGTCAGGCCCCCTGTCAGTTCGTTGGTTAGTTTTTATTATCCCCAGAGAGGAGAAGTGGGCATGTGTTTGGCAGGTGAAAAGGGCGCATTCTGTTTCAGAGAATTAACGATGATCCCCATGGTCATCCCGTTCCTTTAATAATCCTTTACTTCATCAGCTGGAAATCCACCATGGTTCTCTATACTCCTCTTGGCGTGGGAACAGGTAACTGCCTTGTTCCAAGAAGTATGCCGCAGAGTTTTTCAATTAACCACTACGTTGAAAATTATTTGCAGGTGTTCAGCGTTTCACCGTAATTGTGAGAACCTTTGTTTGTGCCTCCTGAAACCCAAGAAGGCTGCGACGGACATAACTATGCTGAGGAGTAGCTGACTTGGTGTTGCCTATTTCTGTTAGTGGAGACTGACAAGAAGCCATTCTTCTAAGTATCATCCCACCACCATTTTTCCATTGTTTTAAAATGCAGGGAAATTTTGCAAGTTAGCATTATAATTAGTAGCTGGAGGGTACGGTTTTTTTTTTGTGTGTGGTCGATGTGGATGGTGGGGGTGAGGCCCTCTGTCAGTTCGCTGATTAGTTTTTATTATCCCAAGAGAGGAGAAGTGGGCATGGGTTTGGCAGGTGAAAAGGGCGGATTCTGTTTCAGAGAATTAACGATGATCCCAATGGTCATCCCGTTCCTTTAATAATCCTTTACTTCATCAGCTGGAAATGCACCATGGTTCTATATACTCCTCTTTGCGTGGGAACAGGTAACTGGCTTGTTCCAAGAAGTATGCCCCAGAGCTTTTCAATTAACCAGTACGTTGAAAATTATTTGCAGGTGTTCAGCGTTTCACCGTAATTGTGATAACGTTTGTTTGTGCCTCCTGAAACCCAAGAAGGCTGCGATGGACATAACTATGCTGAGGCGTAGCTGACTTGGTTTTGCCTATTTTTGTTAGTGGAGACTGACAAGAATCCATTCTTGTAAGTATCATCTCACCATCATTTTTCCATTGTTTAAAAATGCAGGAAAATTTTGCAAGTTAGCATTATAATTAGTAGCTGGAGGCTACGGTGGTTTTTTTTTTTTCCTGTGGGGTCGATGTGGATGTGTTGGTCAGGCCCTCTGTCAGTTCGCTGGTTTGTTTTTATTATCCCCAGAGAGGAGAAGTGGGTATTAGTATGGCAGGTGAAAACTGCGGATCTGTTTCAGAGAATTAAACAGGATCCGCATGGTAATCCCGTTCCTTTAAGAATCCTTTGCTTCATGAGCTGGGAATCCACCATGGTTCTATATACTTCTCTATGCGTGGGCACAGGAAACTGGCTTGTTCCAAGAAGTATGCCTCAGAGATTTTCAATTAACCAGTATGTTGAAAATCCTTTGCAGGTTTTCAACGTTTCACCATAATTGTGATAACGTGTGTACGTGCGTACTGATACCAAATATGGCTGCTACGGACATAACTATGCTGAGGCGTAGCTGACTTGGTGTTGCCTATTTTTGTCAGTGGAGACTGACAAGAAGCCATTCTTCTAAGTATCATCCCACCATCATTTCTCCATTGTTTAAAAATGCAGGGAAATTTTGCAAATTGGCATTATAATTAGTAGCTGGAGGGTACTTTTTTTTTTTTGGGGTCGGCCAGGATGGGTGTTCAGGCCCTCTGTCAGATCGCTGGTTTGTTTTTATTATCCCCAGAGAAGAGTAGTGGGCATGTGTTTGGCAGGTGACAAGTGCGGATTCTGTTTCAGAGAATTAAACAGGATCCGCACGGTCATCTCATTCCTTTAAGAATCCTTTGCTTCATCAGCTGGGATTCCCCCATGTTTCTATATACTCCTCTATGCCTGGGCACAGGTACCTGACTTGTTCCAAGAAGTATGCTGGAGAGTTTTCAAATTAACCAGTACGTTGAAAATTATTTGCATGTTTTCAGAGTTTCACCATAATTTTGATAACGTTTGTATGTGCCTCCTGAAACCCAAGAAGGCTGCGACGGACATAACTATGCTGAGGAGTAGCTGACTTGGTGTTGCCTATTTTTGTTACTGGAGACAGACAAGAAGCCATTCTTCTAAGTATCATCCCACCACCATTTTTCCATTGTTTTAAAATGCAGGGAAATTTTGCAAGTTAGCATTATAATTAGAAGCTGGAGGGTACGGGTTTTTTTTGTGTGTGGTCGATGTGGATGGGGGGGTCAGGCCCTCTGTCAGTTCGCTGGTTAGTTTTTATTATCCCCAGAGAGGAGAAGTGGGCATGTGTTTGGCAGGTGAAAAGTTCGGATTCTGTTTCAGAGAATGAAACAGGATCCGCATGCTCATCCCGTTCCTTTAGGAAACTTTTGCTTCATCAGCTGGGAATCCACCATGGTTCTATATACTCCTCTATGTGTGGGCACTGGTAACTGGCTTGTTCCAAGAAGTATGCCGCAGAGCTTTTCAATTAAGCAGTACGTTGAAAATTATTTGCAGGTTTTCAGCGTTTCACCATAATTCTTATAACGTTTGTATGTGTCTCCTGAAACCCAATATGGCTGCCACGGACATAAGTATGCTGAGGCGTAGCTGACTTCGTGTTGCCTATTTTTGTTAGTGGAGACTGACAAGAAGCCATTCTTCTAAGTATCATCCCACCATCATTTTTCCATTGTTTAAAAATGCAAGTAGGCCGGGCGCGGTGGCTCACGCCTGTAATCCTAGCACTCTGGGAGGCCGAGGCGGGTGGATTGCTCGAGGTCAGGAGTTCGAGACCAGCCTGAGCAAGAGTGAGACCCCGTCTCTACTAAAAATAGAAAGAAATTATATGGAAAACTAAAATATATATATACAAAAAATTAGCCGGGCATGGTGGTGCATGCCTGTAGTCCCAGCTACTTGGGAGGCTGAGGCAGGAGGATCGCTTGAGCCCAGGAGTTTGAGGTTGCTGTGAACTAGGCTGATGCCACGGCACTCACTCTAGCCCGGGCAACAGAGTGAGACTCTGTCTCAAAAAAAAAAAAAAAATGCAAGGAAATTTTGCAAGTAATCATTATAATTAGTAGCTGGAGGGTACTTTTTTTTTTTTTTGTGGGGTCAGTGTGGATGGGTTGGTCAGGCCATCTGTCAATTCACTGGTTTGTTTTAATTATCTCCAGAGAGGAGAAGTGGGCATGTGTTTGGCAGGTGAAAAGGGCGCATTCTGTTTCAGAGAATTAAACAGGATCTGCATGGTGATCTCATTCCTTTAAGAATCCTTTGCTTCATCAGCTGGGATTCCACCATGTTTCTATATATTCCTCTATGCGTGGGCACAGGTACCTGGCTTGTTCCAAGAAGTATGCTGGAGAGTTTTCAAATTAACCAGTACGTTGAAAATTATTTGCAGGTTTTCAGTGTTTCACCATAATTGTGATAACGTTTGTATGTGCCCCCTGAAACCCAAGAAGGCTGCGACGGACATAACTATGCTGAGGAGTAGCTGATTTGGTGTTGCCTATTTTTGTTAGTGGAGACAGACAAGAAGCCATTCTTCTAAGTATCATCCCAACACCATTTTTCCATTGTTTTAAAAGGCAGGGAAATTTTGCAAGTTAGCATTATAATTAGTAGCTGGAGGGTACGGTTTTTTTTTGTGTGTGGTCGATGTGGATGGGGGGGTCAGGCCCTCTGTCAGTTCACTGGTTAGTTTTTATTATCCCCAGAGAGGAGAAGTGGGCATGTGTTAGGCAGGTGAAAAGGGCGGATTCTGTTTCAGAGAATTAACGATGATCCCCATGGTCATCCCGTTCCTTTAATAATCCTTTACTTCATCAGCTGGAAATCCACCATGGTTCTATATACTCCTCTTTGCGTGGGAACAGGTAACTGGCTTGTTCCAAGAAGTATGCCGCAGAGATTTTCAATTAACCACTACGTTGAAAATTATTTGCAGGTGTTCAGCGTTTCACCATAATTGTGACAACGTTTGTTTGTGCCTCCTAAAACCCAAGAAGGCTGCGACGGACATAACTATGCTGAGGAGTAGCTGACTTGGTGTTGCCTATTTTTGTTAGTGGAGACTGACAAGAAGCCATTCTTCTAAGTATCATCCCACCACCATTTTTCCATTGTTTTAAAATGCAGGGAAATTTTGCAAGTTAGCATTATAATTAGTAGCTGGAGGATACGGTTTTTTTTTGTGTGTGGTCGATGTGGATGGGGGGGTCAGGCCCTCTGTCAGTTCGCTGGGTTGTTTTTATTATCCCCAGAGAGGAGAAGTGGGCATGTGTTTGGCAGGTGAAAAGTTCGGATTCTGTTTCAGAGAATGAAACAGGATCCGCATGCTCATCCCGTTCCTTTAGGAAACTTTTGCTTCATCAGCTGGGAATCCACCATGGTTCTATATACTCCTCTATGTGTGGGCACAGGTAACTGGCTTGTTCCAAGAAGTAAGCCGCAGAGCTTTTCAATTAAGCAGTACGTTGAAAATTATTTGCAGGTTTTCAGCGTTTCACCATAATTCTTATAACGTTTGTATGTGTCTCCTGAAACCCAATATGGCTGCCACGGACATAAGTATGCTGAGGCGTAGCTGACTTCGTGTTGCCTATTTTTGTTAGTGGAGACTGACAAGAAGCCATTCTTCTAAGTATCATCCCACCATCATTTTTCCATTGTTTAAAAATGAAGGGAAACTTTGAAAGTTTCATTATAATTAGTAGCTGGAGGGTACATTTTTTTTTGTGGGGTCAGTGTGGATGGGTTGGTCAGGCCATCTGTCTATTCACTGGTTTGTTTTTATTATGCCCAGAGAGGAAAAGTGGGCATGTGTTTGGCAGGTGAAAAGTGCGGATTCTGTTTCAGAGAATTAAACAGGATCCGCATGGTCATCTTATTCCTTTAAGAATCCTTTGCTTCATCAGCTGGGATTCCACCATGTTCCTATATACTCCTCTATGCGTGGGCAAAGGTACCTGGCTTGTTCCAAGAAGTATGCTGGAGAGTTTTCAAATTAACCAGTACGTTCAAAATTATTTGCAGGTTTTCAGCGTTTCACCATAATTTTGCTAACGTTTCAATGTGCCTCCTGAAACCCAAGAAGGCTGCGACGGACATAACTATGCTGAGGAATAGCTGACTTGGTGTTGCCTATTTTTGTTAGTGGAGACAGACAAGAAGCCATTCTTCTAAGTATCATCCCACCACCATTTTTCAATTGTTTTAAAATGCAGGGAAATTTTGCAAGTTAGCATTATAATTAGTAGCTGGAGGGTACGGTTTTTTTTTGTGTGTGGTCGATGTGGATGGGGGGGTCAGGACCTCTCTCAGTTCGCTGGTTAGTTTTTATTATCCCCAGAGAGGACAAGTGGGCATGTGTTTGGCAGGTGAAAAGGGCGGATTCTGTTTCAGAGAATTGACGATGATCCCCATGGTCATCCCGTTCCTTTAATAATCCTTTACTTCATGAGCTGGAAATCCACCATGGTTCTATATACTCCTCTTTGCGTGGGAACAGGTAACTGGCTTGTTCCAAGAAGTATGCCGCAGAGCTTTTCAATTAACCACTACGTTGAAAATTATTTGCAGGTGTTCAGCGTTTCACCATAATTGTGATAACGTGTGTTTGTGCCTCCTGAAACCCAAGAAGGCTGCGAAAGACATAACTATGCTGAGGAGTAGCTGACTTGGTGTTGCCTATTTTTGTTAGTGGAGACTGACAAGAAGCCATTCTTCTAAGTATCATCCCACCACCATTTTTCCATTGTTTTAAAATGCAGGGAAATTTTGCAAGTTAGCATTATAATTAGTAGCTGGAGGGAATGGTTTTTTTTTTTTGTGTGTGGTCGATGTGGATGGGGGGGTCAGGCCCTCTGTCAGTTCGCTGGTTAGCTTTTATTATCCCCAGAGAGGAGAAGTGGGCATGTGTTTGGCAGGTCAAAAGGGCGGATTCTGTTTCAGAGAATTAACGATGATCCCCATGGTCATCCCGTTCCTTTAATAATCCTTTATTTGATCAGCTGGAAATCCACCATGGTTCTCTATACTCCTCTTTGCGTGGGAACAGGTAACTGCCTTGTTCCAAGAAGTATGCCGCAGAGCATTTCAATTAACCACTACGTTGAAAATTATTTGCAGGTGTTCAGCGTTTCACCATAATTGTGAGAAACTTTGTTTGTGCCTCCTGAAACCCAAGAAGGCTGCGACGGACATAACTATGCTGAGGAGTAGCTGACTTGGTGTTGCCTATTTTTGTTAGTGGAGACTGACAAGAAGCCATTCTTCTAAGTATCATCCCACCACCATTTTTCCATTGTTTTAAAATGCAGGGAAATATTGCAAGTTAGCATTATAATTAGTAGCTGGAGGGTACGGTTTTTTTTGTGTGTGTGGTCGATGTGGATGGGGGGTTCAGGCCCTCTGTCAGTTCGCTGGTTAGTTTTTATTATCCCCAGAGAGGAGAAGTGGGCATGTGTTTCGCAGGTGAAAAGGGCGGATTCTGTTTCAGAGAATTAACGATGATCCCCATGGTCATCCCGTTCCTTTAATAATCCTTTACTTCATCAGCTGGAAATCCACCATGGTTCTCTATACTCCTCTTTGCGTGGGAACAGGTAACTGCCTTGTTCCCAGAAGTATGCCGCAGAGCTTTTCAATTAACCACTACGTTGAAAATTATTTGCAGGTGTTCAGCGTTTCACCATAATTGTGATAACGTGTGTTTGTGCCTCCTGAAACCCAAGAAGGCTGCGACAGACATAACTATGCTGAGGAGTAGCTGACTTGGTGTTGCCTATTTTTGTTAGTGGAGACTGACAAGAAGCCATTCTTCTAAGTATCATCCCACCACCATTTTTCCATTGTTTTAAAATGCAGGGAAATTTTGCAAGTTAGCATTATAATTAGTAGCTGGAGGGAATGGTTTTTTTTTTTTGTGTGTGGTCGATGTGGTTGGGGGGGTAAGGCCCTGTGTCAGTTCGCTGGTTAGTTTTTATTCTCCCCAGAGAGGAGAAGTGGGCATGTGTTTGGCAGGTGAAAACGGCGGATTCTGTTTCAGAGAATTAACGATTATCCCCATGGTCATCCCGTTCCTTTAATAATCCTTTACTTGATCAGCTGGAAATCCACCATGGTTCTATATAATCCTCTTTGCGTGGGAACAGGTAACTGCCTTGTTCCAAGAAGTATGCCGCAGAGCTTTTCAATTAACCAGTACGTTGAAAATTATTTGCAGGTGTTCAGCGTTTCACCATAATTGTGATAACGTGTGTTTGTGCCTCCTGAAACCCAAGAAGGCTGCGACGGACATAACTATGCTGAGGAGTAGCTGACTTGGTGTTGCCTATTTTTGTTAGTTGAGACTGACAAGAAGCCATTCTTCTAAGTATCATCCCACCACCATTTTTCCATTGTTTTAAAATGCAGGGAAATTTTGCAAGTTAGCATTATAATTAGTAGCTGGAGGGTACGGTTTTTTTTGTGTGTGTGGTCGATGTGGATGGGGGGTTCAGGCCCTCTGTCAGTTCGCTGGTTAGTTTTTATTATCCCCAGAGAGGAGAAGTGGGCATGTGTTTGGCAGGTGAAAAGGGCGGATTCTGTTTCAGAGAATTAACGATGATCCCCATGGTCATCCCGTTCCTTTAATAATCCTTTACTTCATCAGCTGGAAATCCACCATGGTTCTCTATACTCCTCTTTGCGTGGGAACAGGTAACTGCCTTGTTCCCAGAAGTATGCCGCAGAGCTTTTCAATTAACCACTACGTTGAAAATTATTTGCAGGTGTTCAGCGTTTCACCATAATTGTGATAACGTGTGTTTGTGCCTCCTGAAACCCAAGAAGGCTGCTACGGACATAACTATGCTGAGGAGTAGCTGACTTGGTGTTGCCTATTTTTGTTAGTGGAGACTGACAAGAAGCCATTCTTCTAAGTATCATCCCACCACCATTTTTCCATTGTTTTAAAATGCAGGGAAATTTTGCAAGTTAGCATTATAATTAGTAGCTGGAGGGAATGGTTTTTTTTTTTTGTGTGTGGTCGATGTGGTTGGGGGGGTAAGGCCCTGTGTCAGTTCGCTGGTTAGTTTTTATTCTCCCCAGAGAGGAGAAGTGGGCATGTGTTTGGCAGGTGAAAACGGCGGATTCTGTTTCAGAGAATTAACGATTATCCCCATGGTCATCCCGTTCCTTTAATAATCCTTTACTTGATCAGCTGGAAATCCACCATGGTTCTATATAATCCTCTTTGCGTGGGAACAGGTAACTGGCTTGTTCCAAGAAGTATGCCGCAGAGCTTTTCAATTAACCAGTACGTTGAAAATTATTTGCAGGTGTTCAGCGTTTCACCATAATTGTGATAACGTGTGTTTGTGCCTCCTGAAACCCAAGAAGGCTGCGACGGACATAACTATGCTGAGGAGTAGCTGACTTGGTGTTGCCTATTTTTGTTAGTGGAGACTGACAAGAAGCCATTCTTCTAAGTATCATCCCACCACCAATTTTCCATTGTTTTAAAATGCAGGGAAATTTTGCAAGTTAGCAGTATAATTAGTAGCTGGAGGGTACGGTTTTTTTTTTGTGTGTGGTCGATGTGGATGGTGGGGGTGAGGCCCTCTGTCAGTTCGCTGATTAGTTTTTATTATCCCCAGAGAGGAGAAGTGGGCATGTGTTTGGCAGGTGAAAAGGGCGGATTCTGTTTCAGAGAATTAACGATGATCCCCATGGTCATCCCGTTCCTTTAATAATCCTTTACTTCATCAGCTGGAAATCCACCATGGTTCTCTATACTCCTCTTGGCGTGGGAACAGGTAACTGCCTTGTTTGAAGAAGTATGCCGCAGAGCTTTTCAATTAACCACTACGTTGAAAATTATTTGCAGGTGTTCAGCGTTTCACCATAATTGTGAGAACCTTTGTTTGTGCCTCCTGAAACCCAAGAAGGCTGCGACGGACATAACTATGCTGAGGCGTAGCTGACTTGGTGTTGCCTATTTTTGTTAGTGGAGACTGACAAGAATCCATTCTTGTAAGTATCATCTCACCATGACTTTTCCATTGTTTAAAAATGCAGGAAAATTTTGCAAGTTAGCATTATAATTAGTAGCTGGAGGCTACGGTGTTTTTTTTTTTTTTCCTGTGGGGTCTGTGTGGATGTGTTGGTCAGGCCCTCTGTCAGTTCCCCGGTTGGTTTTTATTATCCCCAGAGAGGAGAAGTGGGTATTAGTATGGCAGGTGAAAACTGCGGATCTGTTTCAGAGAATTAAACAGGATCCGCATGGTAATCCCGTTCCTTTAAGAATCCTTTGCTTCATGAGCTAGGAATCCACCATGGTTCTATATACTCCTCTTTGCGTGGGAACAGGTAACTGCCTTGTTCCAAGAAGTATGCCGCAGAGCTTTTCAATTAACCACTACGTTGAAAATTATTTGCCGGTGTTCAGCGTTTCACCATAATTGTGATAACGTGTGTTTGTGCCTCCTGAAACCCAAGAAGGCTGCGACGGACATAACTATGCTGAGGAGTAGCTGACTTGGTGTTGCCTATTTTTGTTAGTGGAGACTGACAAGAAGCCATTCTTCTAAGTATGATCCCACCACCATTTTTCCATTGTTTTTAAATGCAGGGAAATTTTGCAAGTTAGCATTATAATTAGTAAGTAGCTGGAGGGTACGGTTTTTTTTGTGTGTGGGGTCTATGTGGATGGGGGGGGTCAGGCCCCCTGTCAGTTCGTTGGTTAGTTTTTATTATCCCCAGAGAGGAGAAGTGGGCATGTGTTTGGCAGGTGAAAAGGGCGCATTCTGTTTCAGAGAATTAACGATGATCCCCATGGTCATCCCGTTCCTTTAATAATCCTTTACTTCATCAGCTGGAAATCCACCATGGTTCTCTATACTCCTCTTGGCGTGGGAACAGGTAACTGCCTTGTTCCAAGAAGTATGCCGCAGAGTTTTTCAATTAACCACTACGTTGAAAATTATTTGCAGGTGTTCAGCGTTTCACCGTAATTGTGAGAACCTTTGTTTGTGCCTCCTGAAACCCAAGAAGGCTGCGACGGACATAACTATGCTGAGGAGTAGCTGACTTGGTGTTGCCTATTTCTGTTAGTGGAGACTGACAAGAAGCCATTCTTCTAAGTATCATCCCACCACCATTTTTCCATTGTTTTAAAATGCAGGGAAATTTTGCAAGTTAGCATTATAATTAGTAGCTGGAGGGTACGGTTTTTTTTTTGTGTGTGGTCGATGTGGATGGTGGGGGTGAGGCCCTCTGTCAGTTCGCTGATTAGTTTTTATTATCCCAAGAGAGGAGAAGTGGGCATGGGTTTGGCAGGTGAAAAGGGCGGATTCTGTTTCAGAGAATTAACGATGATCCCAATGGTCATCCCGTTCCTTTAATAATCCTTTACTTCATCAGCTGGAAATGCACCATGGTTCTATATACTCCTCTTTGCGTGGGAACAGGTAACTGGCTTGTTCCAAGAAGTATGCCCCAGAGCTTTTCAATTAACCAGTACGTTGAAAATTATTTGCAGGTGTTCAGCGTTTCACCGTAATTGTGATAACGTTTGTTTGTGCCTCCTGAAACCCAAGAAGGCTGCGATGGACATAACTATGCTGAGGCGTAGCTGACTTGGTTTTGCCTATTTTTGTTAGTGGAGACTGACAAGAATCCATTCTTGTAAGTATCATCTCACCATCATTTTTCCATTGTTTAAAAATGCAGGAAAATTTTGCAAGTTAGCATTATAATTAGTAGCTGGAGGCTACGGTGGTTTTTTTTTTTTCCTGTGGGGTCGATGTGGATGTGTTGGTCAGGCCCTCTGTCAGTTCGCTGGTTTGTTTTTATTATCCCCAGAGAGGAGAAGTGGGTATTAGTATGGCAGGTGAAAACTGCGGATCTGTTTCAGAGAATTAAACAGGATCCGCATGGTAATCCCGTTCCTTTAAGAATCCTTTGCTTCATGAGCTGGGAATCCACCATGGTTCTATATACTTCTCTATGCGTGGGCACAGGAAACTGGCTTGTTCCAAGAAGTATGCCTCAGAGATTTTCAATTAACCAGTATGTTGAAAATCCTTTGCAGGTTTTCAACGTTTCACCATAATTGTGATAACGTGTGTACGTGCGTACTGATACCAAATATGGCTGCTACGGACATAACTATGCTGAGGCGTAGCTGACTTGGTGTTGCCTATTTTTGTCAGTGGAGACTGACAAGAAGCCATTCTTCTAAGTATCATCCCACCATCATTTCTCCATTGTTTAAAAATGCAGGGAAATTTTGCAAATTGGCATTATAATTAGTAGCTGGAGGGTACTTTTTTTTTTTTGGGGTCGGCCAGGATGGGTGTTCAGGCCCTCTGTCAGATCGCTGGTTTGTTTTTATTATCCCCAGAGAAGAGTAGTGGGCATGTGTTTGGCAGGTGACAAGTGCGGATTCTGTTTCAGAGAATTAAACAGGATCCGCACGGTCATCTCATTCCTTTAAGAATCCTTTGCTTCATCAGCTGGGATTCTCCCATGTTTCTATATACTCCTCTATGCCTGGGCACAGGTACCTGACTTGTTCCAAGAAGTATGCTGGAGAGTTTTCAAATTAACCAGTACGTTGAAAATTATTTGCATGTTTTCAGAGTTTCACCATAATTTTGATAACGTTTGTATGTGCCTCCTGAAACCCAAGAAGGCTGCGACGGACATAACTATGCTGAGGAGTAGCTGACTTGGTGTTGCCTATTTTTGTTACTGGAGACAGACAAGAAGCCATTCTTCTAAGTATCATCCCACCACCATTTTTCCATTGTTTTAAAATGCAGGGAAATTTTGCAAGTTAGCATTATAATTAGAAGCTGGAGGGTACGGGTTTTTTTTGTGTGTGGTCGATGTGGATGGGGGGGTCAGGCCCTCTGTCAGTTCGCTGGTTAGTTTTTATTATCCCCAGAGAGGAGAAGTGGGCATGTGTTTGGCAGGTGAAAAGTTCGGATTCTGTTTCAGAGAATGAAACAGGATCCGCATGCTCATCCCGTTCCTTTAGGAAACTTTTGCTTCATCAGCTGGGAATCCACCATGGTTCTATATACTCCTCTATGTGTGGGCACTGGTAACTGGCTTGTTCCAAGAAGTATGCCGCAGAGCTTTTCAATTAAGCAGTACGTTGAAAATTATTTGCAGGTTTTCAGCGTTTCACCATAATTCTTATAACGTTTGTATGTGTCTCCTGAAACCCAATATGGCTGCCACGGACATAAGTATGCTGAGGCGTAGCTGACTTCGTGTTGCCTATTTTTGTTAGTGGAGACTGACAAGAAGCCATTCTTCTAAGTATCATCCCACCATCATTTTTCCATTGTTTAAAAATGCAAGTAGGCCGGGCGCGGTGGCTCACGCCTGTAATCCTAGCACTCTGGGAGGCCGAGGCGGGTGGATTGCTCGAGGTCAGGAGTTCGAGACCAGCCTGAGCAAGAGTGAGACCCCGTCTCTACTAAAAATAGAAAGAAATTATATGGAAAACTAAAATATATATATACAAAAAATTAGCCGGGCATGGTGGTGCATGCCTGTAGTCCCAGCTACTTGGGAGGCTGAGGCAGGAGGATCGCTTGAGCCCAGGAGTTTGAGGTTGCTGTGAACTAGGCTGATGCCACGGCACTCACTCTAGCCCGGGCAACAGAGTGAGACTCTGTCTCAAAAAAAAAAAAAAAATGCAAGGAAATTTTGCAAGTAATCATTATAATTAGTAGCTGGAGGGTACTTTTTTTTTTTTTTTGTGGGGTCAGTGTGGATGGGTTGGTCAGGCCATCTGTCAATTCACTGGTTTGTTTTAATTATCTCCAGAGAGGAGAAGTGGGCATGTGTTTGGCAGGTGAAAAGTGCGGATTCTGTTTCAGAGAATTAAACAGGATCTGCATGGTGATCTCATTCCTTTAAGAATCCTTTGCTTCATCAGCTGGGATTCCACCATGTTTCTATATATTCCTCTATGCGTGGGCACAGGTACCTGGCTTGTTCCAAGAAGTATGCTGGAGAGTTTTCAAATTAACCAGTACGTTGAAAATTATTTGCAGGTTTTCAGTGTTTCACCATAATTGTGATAACGTTTGTATGTGCCCCCTGAAACCCAAGAAGGCTGCGACGGACATAACTATGCTGAGGAGTAGCTGATTTGGTGTTGCCTATTTTTGTTAGTGGAGACAGACAAGAAGCCATTCTTCTAAGTATCATCCCAACACCATTTTTCCATTGTTTTAAAAGGCAGGGAAATTTTGCAAGTTAGCATTATAATTAGTAGCTGGAGGGTACGGTTTTTTTTTGTGTGTGGTCGATGTGGATGGGGGGGTCAGGCCCTCTGTCAGTTCACTGGTTAGTTTTTATTATCCCCAGAGAGGAGAAGTGGGCATGTGTTAGGCAGGTGAAAAGGGCGGATTCTGTTTCAGAGAATTAACGATGATCCCCATGGTCATCCCGTTCCTTTAATAATCCTTTACTTCATCAGCTGGAAATCCACCATGGTTCTATATACTCCTCTTTGCGTGGGAACAGGTAACTGGCTTGTTCCAAGAAGTATGCCGCAGAGATTTTCAATTAACCACTACGTTGAAAATTATTTGCAGGTGTTCAGCGTTTCACCATAATTGTGACAACGTTTGTTTGTGCCTCCTAAAACCCAAGAAGGCTGCGACGGACATAACTATGCTGAGGAGTAGCTGACTTGGTGTTGCCTATTTTTGTTAGTGGAGACTGACAAGAAGCCATTCTTCTAAGTATCATCCCACCACCATTTTTCCATTGTTTTAAAATGCAGGGAAATTTTGCAAGTTAGCATTATAATTAGTAGCTGGAGGATACGGTTTTTTTTTGTGTGTGGTCGATGTGGATGGGGGGGTCAGGCCCTCTGTCAGTTCGCTGGGTTGTTTTTATTATCCCCAGAGAGGAGAAGTGGGCATGTGTTTGGCAGGTGAAAAGTTCGGATTCTGTTTCAGAGAATGAAACAGGATCCGCATGCTCATCCCGTTCCTTTAGGAAACTTTTGCTTCATCAGCTGGGAATCCACCATGGTTCTATATACTCCTCTATGTGTGGGCACAGGTAACTGGCTTGTTCCAAGAAGTAAGCCGCAGAGCTTTTCAATTAAGCAGTACGTTGAAAATTATTTGCAGGTTTTCAGCGTTTCACCATAATTCTTATAACGTTTGTATGTGTCTCCTGAAACCCAATATGGCTGCCACGGACATAAGTATGCTGAGGCGTAGCTGACTTCGTGTTGCCTATTTTTGTTAGTGGAGACTGACAAGAAGCCATTCTTCTAAGTATCATCCCACCATCATTTTTCCATTGTTTAAAAATGAAGGGAAACTTTGAAAGTTTCATTATAATTAGTAGCTGGAGGGTACATTTTTTTTTGTGGGGTCAGTGTGGATGGGTTGGTCAGGCCATCTGTCTATTCACTGGTTTGTTTTTATTATCCCCAGAGAGGAAAAGTGGGCATGTGTTTGGCAGGTGAAAAGTGCGGATTCTGTTTCAGAGAATTAAACAGGATCCGCATGGTCATCTTATTCCTTTAAGAATCCTTTGCTTCATCAGCTGGGATTCCACCATGTTCCTATATACTCCTCTATGCATGGGCAAAGGTACCTGGCTTGTTCCAAGAAGTATGCTGGAGAGTTTTCAAATTAACCAGTACGTTCAAAATTATTTGCAGGTTTTCAGCGTTTCACCATAATTTTGCTAACGTTTCAATGTGCCTCCTGAAACCCAAGAAGGCTGCGACGGACATAACTATGCTGAGGAATAGCTGACTTGGTGTTGCCTATTTTTGTTAGTGGAGACAGACAAGAAGCCATTCTTCTAAGTATCATCCCACCACCATTTTTCAATTGTTTTAAAATGCAGGGAAATTTTGCAAGTTAGCATTATAATTAGTAGCTGGAGGGTACGGTTTTTTTTTGTGTGTGGTCGATGTGGATGGGGGGGTCAGGCCCTCTCTCAGTTCGCTGGTTAGTTTTTATTATCCCCAGAGAGGACAAGTGGGCATGTGTTTGGCAGGTGAAAAGGGCGGATTCTGTTTCAGAGAATTGACGATGATCCCCATGGTCATCCCGTTCCTTTAATAATCCTTTACTTCATGAGCTGGAAATCCACCATGGTTCTATATACTCCTCTTTGCGTGGGAACAGGTAACTGGCTTGTTCCAAGAAGTATGCCGCAGAGCTTTTCAATTAACCACTACGTTGAAAATTATTTGCAGGTGTTCAGCGTTTCACCATAATTGTGATAACGTGTGTTTGTGCCTCCTGAAACCCAAGAAGGCTGCGAAAGACATAACTATGCTGAGGAGTAGCTGACTTGGTGTTGCCTATTTTTGTTAGTGGAGACTGACAAGAAGCCATTCTTCTAAGTATCATCCCACCACCATTTTTCCATTGTTTTAAAATGCAGGGAAATTTTGCAAGTTAGCATTATAATTAGTAGCTGGAGGGAATGGTTTTTTTTTTTGTGTGTGTGGTCGATGTGGTTGGGGGGGTAAGGCCCTGTGTCAGTTCGCTGGTTAGTTTTTATTCTCCCCAGAGAGGAGAAGTGGGCATGTGTTTGGCAGGTGAAAACGGCGGATTCTGTTTCAGAGAATTAACGATTATCCCCATGGTCATCCCGTTCCTTTAATAATCCTTTACTTGATCAGCTGGAAATCCACCATGGTTCTATATAATCCTCTTTGCGTGGGAACAGGTAACTGGCTTGTTCCAAGAAGTATGCCGCAGAGCTTTTCAATTAACCAGTACGTTGAAAATTATTTGCAGGTGTTCAGCGTTTCACCATAATTGTGATAACGTGTGTTTGTGCCTCCTGAAACCCAAGAAGGCTGCGACGGACATAACTATGCTGAGGAGTAGCTGACTTGGTGTTGCCTATTTTTGTTAGTGGAGACTGACAAGAAGCCATTCTTCTAAGTATCATCCCACCACCAATTTTCCATTGTTTTAAAATGCAGGGAAATTTTGCAAGTTAGCAGTATAATTAGTAGCTGGAGGGTACGGTTTTTTTTTGTGTGTGGTCGATGTGGATGGTGGGGGTGAGGCCCTCTGTCAGTTCGCTGATTAGTTTTTATTATCCCCAGAGAGGAGAAGTGGGCATGTGTTTGGCAGGTGAAAAGGGCGGATTCTGTTTCAGAGAATTAACGATGATCCCCATGGTCATCCCGTTCCTTTAATAATCCTTTACTTCATCAGCTGGAAATCCACCATGGTTCTCTATACTCCTCTTGGCGTGGGAACAGGTAACTGCCTTGTTTGAAGAAGTATGCCGCAGAGCTTTTCAATTAACCACTACGTTGAAAATTATTTGCAGGTGTTCAGCGTTTCACCATAATTGTGAGAACCTTTGTTTGTGCCTCCTGAAACCCAAGAAGGCTGCGACGGACATAACTATGCTGAGGCGTAGCTGACTTGGTGTTGCCTATTTTTGTTAGTGGAGACTGACAAGAATCCATTCTTGTAAGTATCATCTCACCATGACTTTTCCATTGTTTAAAAATGCAGGAAAATTTTGCAAGTTAGCATTATAATTAGTAGCTGGAGGCTACGGTGTTTTTTTTTTTTTTCCTGTGGGGTCTGTGTGGATGTGTTGGTCAGGCCCTCTGTCAGTTCCCCGGTTGGTTTTTATTATCCCCAGAGAGGAGAAGTGGGTATTAGTATGGCAGGTGAAAACTGCGGATCTGTTTCAGAGAATTAAACAGGATCCGCATGGTAATCCCGTTCCTTTAAGAATCCTTTGCTTCATGAGCTAGGAATCCACCATGGTTCTATATACTCCTCTTTGCGTGGGAACAGGTAACTGCCTTGTTCCAAGAAGTATGCCGCAGAGCTTTTCAATTAACCACTACGTTGAAAATTATTTGCCGGTGTTCAGCGTTTCACCATAATTGTGATAACGTGTGTTTGTGCCTCCTGAAACCCAAGAAGGCTGCGACGGACATAACTATGCTGAGGAGTAGCTGACTTGGTGTTGCCTATTTTTGTTAGTGGAGACTGACAAGAAGCCATTCTTCTAAGTATGATCCCACCACCATTTTTCCATTGTTTTTAAATGCAGGGAAATTTTGCAAGTTAGCATTATAATTAGTAAGTAGCTGGAGGGTACGGTTTTTTTTGTGTGTGGGGTCTATGTGGATGGGGGGGGTCAGGCCCCCTGTCAGTTCGTTGGTTAGTTTTTATTATCCCCAGAGAGGAGAAGTGGGCATGTGTTTGGCAGGTGAAAAGGGCGCATTCTGTTTCAGAGAATTAACGATGATCCCCATGGTCATCCCGTTCCTTTAATAATCCTTTACTTCATCAGCTGGAAATCCACCATGGTTCTCTATACTCCTCTTGGCGTGGGAACAGGTAACTGGCTTGTTCCAAGAAGTATGCCGCAGAGTTTTTCAATTAACCACTACGTTGAAAATTATTTGCAGGTGTTCAGCGTTTCACCGTAATTGTGAGAACCTTTGTTTGTGCCTCCTGAAACCCAAGAAGGCTGCGACGGACATAACTATGCTGAGGAGTAGCTGACTTGGTGTTGCCTATTTCTGTTAGTGGAGACTGACAAGAAGCCATTCTTCTAAGTATCATCCCACCACCATTTTTCCATTGTTTTAAAATGCAGGGAAATTTTGCAAGTTAGCATTATAATTAGTAGCTGGAGGGTACGGTTTTTTTTTTGTGTGTGGTCGATGTGGATGGTGGGGGTGAGGCCCTCTGTCAGTTCGCTGATTAGTTTTTATTATCCCAAGAGAGGAGAAGTGGGCATGGGTTTGGCAGGTGAAAAGGGCGGATTCTGTTTCAGAGAATTAACGATGATCCCAATGGTCATCCCGTTCCTTTAATAATCCTTTACTTCATCAGCTGGAAATGCACCATGGTTCTATATACTCCTCTTTGCGTGGGAACAGGTAACTGGCTTGTTCCAAGAAGTATGCCCCAGAGCTTTTCAATTAACCAGTACGTTGAAAATTATTTGCAGGTGTTCAGCGTTTCACCGTAATTGTGATAACGTTTGTTTGTGCCTCCTGAAACCCAAGAAGGCTGCGATGGACATAACTATGCTGAGGCGTAGCTGACTTGGTTTTGCCTATTTTTGTTAGTGGAGACTGACAAGAATCCATTCTTGTAAGTATCATCTCACCATCATTTTTCCATTGTTTAAAAATGCAGGAAAATTTTGCAAGTTAGCATTATAATTAGTAGCTGGAGGCTACGGTGGTTTTTTTTTTTTCCTGTGGGGTCGATGTGGATGTGTTGGTCAGGCCCTCTGTCAGTTCGCTGGTTTGCTTTTATTATCCCCAGAGAGGAGAAGTGGGTATTAGTATGGCAGGTGAAAACTGCGGATCTGTTTCAGAGAATTAAACAGGATCCGCATGGTAATCCCGTTCCTTTAAGAATCC
This sequence comes from Eulemur rufifrons, assembly GCF_041146395.1. Lineage (NCBI taxonomy): Eukaryota > Metazoa > Chordata > Mammalia > Primates > Lemuridae > Eulemur > Eulemur rufifrons. Next base: position 135,478 of record NW_027182841.1, read on the forward strand.
TTTGCTTCATGAGCTGGGAATCCACCATGGTTCTATATACTTCTCTATGCGTGGGCACAGGAAACTGGCTTGTTCCAAGAAGTATGCCTCAGAGATTTTCAATTAACCAGTATGTTGAAAATCCTTTGCAGGTTTTCAACGTTTCACCATAATTGTGATAACGTGTGTACGTGCGTACTGATACCAAATATGGCTGCTACGGACATAACTATGCTGAGGCGTAGCTGACTTGGTGTTGCCTATTTTTGTCAGTGGAGACTGACAAGAAGCCATTCTTCTAAGTATCATCCCACCATCATTTCTCCATTGTTTAAAAATGCAGGGAAATTTTGCAAATTGGCATTATAATTAGTAGCTGGAGGGTACTTTTTTTTTTTTGGGGTCGGCCAGGATGGGTGTTCAGGCCCTCTGTCAGATCGCTGGTTTGTTTTTATTATCCCCAGAGAAGAGTAGTGGGCATGTGTTTGGCAGGTGACAAGTGCGGATTCTGTTTCAGAGAATTAAACAGGATCCGCACGGTCATCTCATTCCTTTAAGAATCCTTTGCTTCATCAGCTGGGATTCCCCCATGTTTCTATATACTCCTCTATGCCTGGGCACAGGTACCTGACTTGTTCCAAGAAGTATGCTGGAGAGTTTTCAAATTAACCAGTACGTTGAAAATTATTTGCATGTTTTCAGAGTTTCACCATAATTTTGATAACGTTTGTATGTGCCTCCTGAAACCCAAGAAGGCTGCGACGGACATAACTATGCTGAGGAGTAGCTGACTTGGTGTTGCCTATTTTTGTTACTGGAGACAGACAAGAAGCCATTCTTCTAAGTATCATCCCACCACCATTTTTCCATTGTTTTAAAATGCAGGGAAATTTTGCAAGTTAGCATTATAATTAGAAGCTGGAGGGTACGGGTTTTTTTTGTGTGTGGTCGATGTGGATGGGGGGGTCAGGCCCTCTGTCAGTTCGCTGGTTAGTTTTTATTATCCCCAGAGAGGAGAAGTGGGCATGTGTTTGGCAGGTGAAAAGTTCGGATTCTGTTTCAGAGAATGAAACAGGATCCGCATGCTCATCCCGTTCCTTTAGGAAACTTTTGCTTCATCAGCTGGGAATCCACCATGGTTCTATATACTCCTCTATGTGTGGGCACTGGTAACTGGCTTGTTCCAAGAAGTATGCCGCAGAGCTTTTCAATTAAGCAGTACGTTGAAAATTATTTGCAGGTTTTCAGCGTTTCACCATAATTCTTATAACGTTTGTATGTGTCTCCTGAAACCCAATATGGCTGCCACGGACATAAGTATGCTGAGGCGTAGCTGACTTCGTGTTGCCTATTTTTGTTAGTGGAGACTGACAAGAAGCCATTCTTCTAAGTATCATCCCACCATCATTTTTCCATTGTTTAAAAATGCAAGTAGGCCGGGCGCGGTGGCTCACGCCTGTAATCCTAGCACTCTGGGAGGCCGAGGCGGGTGGATTGCTCGAGGTCAGGAGTTCGAGACCAGCCTGAGCAAGAGTGAGACCCCGTCTCTACTAAAAATAGAAAGAAATTATATGGAAAACTAAAATATATATATACAAAAAATTAGCCGGGCATGGTGGTGCATGCCTGTAGTCCCAGCTACTTGGGAGGCTGAGGCAGGAGGATCGCTTGAGCCCAGGAGTTTGAGGTTGCTGTGAACTAGGCTGATGCCACGGCACTCACTCTAGCCCGGGCAACAGAGTGAGACTCTGTCTCAAAAAAAAAAAAAAAATGCAAGGAAATTTTGCAAGTAATCATTATAATTAGTAGCTGGAGGGTACTTTTTTTTTTTTTTTGTGGGGTCAGTGTGGATGGGTTGGTCAGGCCATCTGTCAATTCACTGGTTTGTTTTAATTATCTCCAGAGAGGAGAAGTGGGCATGTGTTTGGCAGGTGAAAAGTGCGGATTCTGTTTCAGAGAATTAAACAGGATCTGCATGGTGATCTCATTCCTTTAAGAATCCTTTGCTTCATCAGCTGGGATTCCACCATGTTTCTATATATTCCTCTATGCGTGGGCACAGGTACCTGGCTTGTTCCAAGAAGTATGCTGGAGAGTTTTCAAATTAACCAGTACGTTGAAAATTATTTGCAGGTTTTCAGTGTTTCACCATAATTGTGATAACGTTTGTATGTGCCCCCTGAAACCCAAGAAGGCTGCGACGGACATAACTATGCTGAGGAGTAGCTGATTTGGTGTTGCCTATTTTTGTTAGTGGAGACAGACAAGAAGCCATTCTTCTAAGTATCATCCCAACACCATTTTTCCATTGTTTTAAAAGGCAGGGAAATTTTGCAAGTTAGCATTATAATTAGTAGCTGGAGGGTACGGTTTTTTTTTGTGTGTGGTCGATGTGGATGGGGGGGTCAGGCCCTCTGTCAGTTCACTGGTTAGTTTTTATTATCCCCAGAGAGGAGAAGTGGGCATGTGTTAGGCAGGTGAAAAGGGCGGATTCTGTTTCAGAGAATTAACGATGATCCCCATGGTCATCCCGTTCCTTTAATAATCCTTTACTTCATCAGCTGGAAATCCACCATGGTTCTATATACTCCTCTTTGCGTGGGAACAGGTAACTGGCTTGTTCCAAGAAGTATGCCGCAGAGATTTTCAATTAACCACTACGTTGAAAATTATTTGCAGGTGTTCAGCGTTTCACCATAATTGTGACAACGTTTGTTTGTGCCTCCTAAAACCCAAGAAGGCTGCGACGGACATAACTATGCTGAGGAGTAGCTGACTTGGTGTTGCCTATTTTTGTTAGTGGAGACTGACAAGAAGCCATTCTTCTAAGTATCATCCCACCACCATTTTTCCATTGTTTTAAAATGCAGGGAAATTTTGCAAGTTAGCATTATAATTAGTAGCTGGAGGATACGGTTTTTTTTGTGTGTGGTCGATGTGGATGGGGGGGTCAGGCCCTCTGTCAGTTCGCTGGGTTGTTTTTATTATCCCCAGAGAGGAGAAGTGGGCATGTGTTTGGCAGGTGAAAAGTTCGGATTCTGTTTCAGAGAATGAAACAGGATCCGCATGCTCATCCCGTTCCTTTAGGAAACTTTTGCTTCATCAGCTGGGAATCCACCATGGTTCTATATACTCCTCTATGTGTGGGCACAGGTAACTGGCTTGTTCCAAGAAGTAAGCCGCAGAGCTTTTCAATTAAGCAGTACGTTGAAAATTATTTGCAGGTTTTCAGCGTTTCACCATAATTCTTATAACGTTTGTATGTGTCTCCTGAAACCCAATATGGCCGCCACGGACATAAGTATGCTGAGGCGTAGCTGACTTCGTGTTGCCTATTTTTGTTAGTGGAGACTGACAAGAAGCCATTCTTCTAAGTATCATCCCACCATCATTTTTCCATTGTTTAAAAATGAAGGGAAACTTTGAAAGTTTCATTATAATTAGTAGCTGGAGGGTACATTTTTTTTTGTGGGGTCAGTGTGGATGGGTTGGTCAGGCCATCTGTCTATTCACTGGTTTGTTTTTATTATCCCCAGAGAGGAAAAGTGGGCATGTGTTTGGCAGGTGAAAAGTGCGGATTCTGTTTCAGAGAATTAAACAGGATCCGCATGGTCATCTTATTCCTTTAAGAATCCTTTGCTTCATCAGCTGGGATTCCACCATGTTCCTATATACTCCTCTATGCGTGGGCAAAGGTACCTGGCTTGTTCCAAGAAGTATGCTGGAGAGTTTTCAAATTAACCAGTACGTTCAAAATTATTTGCAGGTTTTCAGCGTTTCACCATAATTTTGCTAACGTTTCAATGTGCCTCCTGAAACCCAAGAAGGCTGCGACGGACATAACTATGCTGAGGAATAGCTGACTTGGTGTTGCCTATTTTTGTTAGTGGAGACAGACAAGAAGCCATTCTTCTAAGTATCATCCCACCACCATTTTTCAATTGTTTTAAAATGCAGGGAAATTTTGCAAGTTAGCATTATAATTAGTAGCTGGAGGGTACGGTTTTTTTTTGTGTGTGGTCGATGTGGATGGGGGGGTCAGGCCCTCTCTCAGTTCGCTGGTTAGTTTTTATTATCCCCAGAGAGGACAAGTGGGCATGTGTTTGGCAGGTGAAAAGGGCGGATTCTGTTTCAGAGAATTGACGATGATCCCCATGGTCATCCCGTTCCTTTAATAATCCTTTACTTCATGAGCTGGAAATCCACCATGGTTCTATATACTCCTCTTTGCGTGGGAACAGGTAACTGGCTTGTTCCAAGAAGTATGCCGCAGAGCTTTTCAATTAACCACTACGTTGAAAATTATTTGCAGGTGTTCAGCGTTTCACCATAATTGTGATAACGTGTGTTTGTGCCTCCTGAAACCCAAGAAGGCTGCGAAAGACATAACTATGCTGAGGAGTAGCTGACTTGGTGTTGCCTATTTTTGTTAGTGGAGACTGACAAGAAGCCATTCTTCTAAGTATCATCCCACCACCATTTTTCCATTGTTTTAAAATGCAGGGAAATTTTGCAAGTTAGCATTATAATTAGTAGCTGGAGGATACGGTTTTTTTTTGTGTGTGGTCGATGTGGATGGGGGGGTCAGGCCCTCTGTCAGTTCGCTGGGTTGTTTTTATTATCCCCAGAGAGGAGAAGTGGGCATGTGTTTGGCAGGTGAAAAGTTCGGATTCTGTTTCAGAGAATGAAACAGGATCCGCATGCTCATCCCGTTCCTTTAGGAAACTTTTGCTTCATCAGCTGGGAATCCACCATGGTTCTATATACTCCTCTATGTGTGGGCACAGGTAACTGGCTTGTTCCAAGAAGTAAGCCGCAGAGCTTTTCAATTAAGCAGTACGTTGAAAATTATTTGCAGGTTTTCAGCGTTTCACCATAATTCTTATAACGTTTGTATGTGTCTCCTGAAACCCAATATGGCTGCCACGGACATAAGTATGCTGAGGCGTAGCTGACTTCGTGTTGCCTATTTTTGTTAGTGGAGACTGACAAGAAGCCATTCTTCTAAGTATCATCCCACCATCATTTTTCCATTGTTTAAAAATGAAGGGAAACTTTGAAAGTTTCATTATAATTAGTAGCTGGAGGGTACATTTTTTTTTGTGGGGTCAGTGTGGATGGGTTGGTCAGGCCATCTGTCTATTCACTGGTTTGTTTTTATTATCCCCAGAGAGGAAAAGTGGGCATGTGTTTGGCAGGTGAAAAGTGCGGATTCTGTTTCAGAGAATTAAACAGGATCCGCATGGTCATCTTATTCCTTTAAGAATCCTTTGCTTCATCAGCTGGGATTCCACCATGTTCCTATATACTCCTCTATGCGTGGGCAAAGGTACCTGGCTTGTTCCAAGAAGTATGCTGGAGAGTTTTCAAATTAACCAGTACGTTCAAAATTATTTGCAGGTTTTCAGCGTTTCACCATAATTTTGCTAACGTTTCAATGTGCCTCCTGAAACCCAAGAAGGCTGCGACGGACATAACTATGCTGAGGAATAGCTGACTTGGTGTTGCCTATTTTTGTTAGTGGAGACAGACAAGAAGCCATTCTTCTAAGTATCATCCCACCACCATTTTTCAATTGTTTTAAAATGCAGGGAAATTTTGCAAGTTAGCATTATAATTAGTAGCTGGAGGGTACGGTTTTTTTTTGTGTGTGGTCGATGTGGATGGGGGGGTCAGGCCCTCTCTCAGTTCGCTGGTTAGTTTTTATTATCCCCAGAGAGGACAAGTGGGCATGTGTTTGGCAGGTGAAAAGGGCGGATTCTGTTTCAGAGAATTGACGATGATCCCCATGGTCATCCCGTTCCTTTAATAATCCTTTACTTCATGAGCTGGAAATCCACCATGGTTCTATATACTCCTCTTTGCGTGGGAACAGGTAACTGGCTTGTTCCAAGAAGTATGCCGCAGAGCTTTTCAATTAACCACTACGTTGAAAATTATTTGCAGGTGTTCAGCGTTTCACCATAATTGTGATAACGTGTGTTTGTGCCTCCTGAAACCCAAGAAGGCTGCGAAAGACATAACTATGCTGAGGAGTAGCTGACTTGGTGTTGCCTATTTTTGTTAGTGGAGACTGACAAGAAGCCATTCTTCTAAGTATCATCCCACCACCATTTTTCCATTGTTTTAAAATGCAGGGAAATTTTGCAAGTTAGCATTATAATTAGTAGCTGGAGGGAATGGTTTTTTTTTTTTTGTGTGTGGTCGATGTGGTTGGGGGGGTAAGGCCCTGTGTCAGTTCGCTGGTTAGTTTTTATTCTCCCCAGAGAGGAGAAGTGGGCATGTGTTTGGCAGGTGAAAACGGCGGATTCTGTTTCAGAGAATTAACGATTATCCCCATGGTCATCCCGTTCCTTTAATAATCCTTTACTTGATCAGCTGGAAATCCACCATGGTTCTATATAATCCTCTTTGCGTGGGAACAGGTAACTGGCTTGTTCCAAGAAGTATGCCGCAGAGCTTTTCAATTAACCAGTACGTTGAAAATTATTTGCAGGTGTTCAGCGTTTCACCATAATTGTGATAACGTGTGTTTGTGCCTCCTGAAACCCAAGAAGGCTGCGACGGACATAACTATGCTGAGGAGTAGCTGACTTGGTGTTGCCTATTTTTGTTAGTGGAGACTGACAAGAAGCCATTCTTCTAAGTATCATCCCACCACCAATTTTCCATTGTTTTAAAATGCAGGGAAATTTTGCAAGTTAGCAGTATAATTAGTAGCTGGAGGGTACGGTTTTTTTTTGTGTGTGGTCGATGTGGATGGTGGGGGTGAGGCCCTCTGTCAGTTCGCTGATTAGTTTTTATTATCCCCAGAGAGGAGAAGTGGGCATGTGTTTGGCAGGTGAAAAGGGCGGATTCTGTTTCAGAGAATTAACGATGATCCCCATGGTCATCCCGTTCCTTTAATAATCCTTTACTTCATCAGCTGGAAATCCACCATGGTTCTCTATACTCCTCTTGGCGTGGGAACAGGTAACTGCCTTGTTTGAAGAAGTATGCCGCAGAGCTTTTCAATTAACCACTACGTTGAAAATTATTTGCAGGTGTTCAGCGTTTCACCATAATTGTGAGAACCTTTGTTTGTGCCTCCTGAAACCCAAGAAGGCTGCGACGGACATAACTATGCTGAGGCGTAGCTGACTTGGTGTTGCCTATTTTTGTTAGTGGAGACTGACAAGAATCCATTCTTGTAAGTATCATCTCACCATGACTTTTCCATTGTTTAAAAATGCAGGAAAATTTTGCAAGTTAGCATTATAATTAGTAGCTGGAGGCTACGGTGTTTTTTTTTTTTTTCCTGTGGGGTCTGTGTGGATGTGTTGGTCAGGCCCTCTGTCAGTTCCCCGGTTGGTTTTTATTATCCCCAGAGAGGAGAAGTGGGTATTAGTATGGCAGGTGAAAACTGCGGATCTGTTTCAGAGAATTAAACAGGATCCGCATGGTAATCCCGTTCCTTTAAGAATCCTTTGCTTCATGAGCTAGGAATCCACCATGGTTCTATATACTCCTCTTTGCGTGGGAACAGGTAACTGCCTTGTTCCAAGAAGTATGCCGCAGAGCTTTTCAATTAACCACTACGTTGAAAATTATTTGCCGGTGTTCAGCGTTTCACCATAATTGTGATAACGTGTGTTTGTGCCTCCTGAAACCCAAGAAGGCTGCGACGGACATAACTATGCTGAGGAGTAGCTGACTTGGTGTTGCCTATTTTTGTTAGTGGAGACTGACAAGAAGCCATTCTTCTAAGTATGATCCCACCACCATTTTTCCATTGTTTTTAAATGCAGGGAAATTTTGCAAGTTAGCATTATAATTAGTAAGTAGCTGGAGGGTACGGTTTTTTTTGTGTGTGGGGTCTATGTGGATGGGGGGGGTCAGGCCCCCTGTCAGTTCGTTGGTTAGTTTTTATTATCCCCAGAGAGGAGAAGTGGGCATGTGTTTGGCAGGTGAAAAGGGCGCATTCTGTTTCAGAGAATTAACGATGATCCCCATGGTCATCCCGTTCCTTTAATAATCCTTTACTTCATCAGCTGGAAATCCACCATGGTTCTCTATACTCCTCTTGGCGTGGGAACAGGTAACTGCCTTGTTCCAAGAAGTATGCCGCAGAGTTTTTCAATTAACCACTACGTTGAAAATTATTTGCAGGTGTTCAGCGTTTCACCGTAATTGTGAGAACCTTTGTTTGTGCCTCCTGAAACCCAAGAAGGCTGCGACGGACATAACTATGCTGAGGAGTAGCTGACTTGGTGTTGCCTATTTCTGTTAGTGGAGACTGACAAGAAGCCATTCTTCTAAGTATCATCCCACCACCATTTTTCCATTGTTTTAAAATGCAGGGAAATTTTGCAAGTTAGCATTATAATTAGTAGCTGGAGGGTACGGTTTTTTTTTTGTGTGTGGTCGATGTGGATGGTGGGGGTGAGGCCCTCTGTCAGTTCGCTGATTAGTTTTTATTATCCCAAGAGAGGAGAAGTGGGCATGGGTTTGGCAGGTGAAAAGGGCGGATTCTGTTTCAGAGAATTAACGATGATCCCAATGGTCATCCCGTTCCTTTAATAATCCTTTACTTCATCAGCTGGAAATGCACCATGGTTCTATATACTCCTCTTTGCGTGGGAACAGGTAACTGGCTTGTTCCAAGAAGTATGCCCCAGAGCTTTTCAATTAACCAGTACGTTGAAAATTATTTGCAGGTGTTCAGCGTTTCACCGTAATTGTGATAACGTTTGTTTGTGCCTCCTGAAACCCAAGAAGGCTGCGATGGACATAACTATGCTGAGGCGTAGCTGACTTGGTTTTGCCTATTTTTGTTAGTGGAGACTGACAAGAATCCATTCTTGTAAGTATCATCTCACCATCATTTTTCCATTGTTTAAAAATGCAGGAAAATTTTGCAAGTTAGCATTATAATTAGTAGCTGGAGGCTACGGTGGTTTTTTTTTTTTCCTGTGGGGTCGATGTGGATGTGTTGGTCAGGCCCTCTGTCAGTTCGCTGGTTTGTTTTTATTATCCCCAGAGAGGAGAAGTGGGTATTAGTATGGCAGGTGAAAACTGCGGATCTGTTTCAGAGAATTAAACAGGATCCGCATGGTAATCCCGTTCCTTTAAGAATCCTTTGCTTCATGAGCTGGGAATCCACCATGGTTCTATATACTTCTCTATGCGTGGGCACAGGAAACTGGCTTGTTCCAAGAAGTATGCCTCAGAGATTTTCAATTAACCAGTATGTTGAAAATCCTTTGCAGGTTTTCAACGTTTCACCATAATTGTGATAACGTGTGTACGTGCGTACTGATACCAAATATGGCTGCTACGGACATAACTATGCTGAGGCGTAGCTGACTTGGTGTTGCCTATTTTTGTCAGTGGAGACTGACAAGAAGCCATTCTTCTAAGTATCATCCCACCATCATTTCTCCATTGTTTAAAAATGCAGGGAAATTTTGCAAATTGGCATTATAATTAGTAGCTGGAGGGTACTTTTTTTTTTTTGGGGTCGGCCAGGATGGGTGTTCAGGCCCTCTGTCAGATCGCTGGTTTGTTTTTATTATCCCCAGAGAAGAGTAGTGGGCATGTGTTTGGCAGGTGACAAGTGCGGATTCTGTTTCAGAGAATTAAACAGGATCCGCACGGTCATCTCATTCCTTTAAGAATCCTTTGCTTCATCAGCTGGGATTCCCCCATGTTTCTATATACTCCTCTATGCCTGGGCACAGGTACCTGACTTGTTCCAAGAAGTATGCTGGAGAGTTTTCAAATTAACCAGTACGTTGAAAATTATTTGCATGTTTTCAGAGTTTCACCATAATTTTGATAACGTTTGTATGTGCCTCCTGAAACCCAAGAAGGCTGCGACGGACATAACTATGCTGAGGAGTAGCTGACTTGGTGTTGCCTATTTTTGTTACTGGAGACAGACAAGAAGCCATTCTTCTAAGTATCATCCCACCACCATTTTTCCATTGTTTTAAAATGCAGGGAAATTTTGCAAGTTAGCATTATAATTAGAAGCTGGAGGGTACGGGTTTTTTTTGTGTGTGGTCGATGTGGATGGGGGGGTCAGGCCCTCTGTCAGTTCGCTGGTTAGTTTTTATTATCCCCAGAGAGGAGAAGTGGGCATGTGTTTGGCAGGTGAAAAGTTCGGATTCTGTTTCAGAGAATGAAACAGGATCCGCATGCTCATCCCGTTCCTTTAGGAAACTTTTGCTTCATCAGCTGGGAATCCACCATGGTTCTATATACTCCTCTATGTGTGGGCACTGGTAACTGGCTTGTTCCAAGAAGTATGCCGCAGAGCTTTTCAATTAAGCAGTACGTTGAAAATTATTTGCAGGTTTTCAGCGTTTCACCATAATTCTTATAACGTTTGTATGTGTCTCCTGAAACCCAATATGGCTGCCACGGACATAAGTATGCTGAGGCGTAGCTGACTTCGTGTTGCCTATTTTTGTTAGTGGAGACTGACAAGAAGCCATTCTTCTAAGTATCATCCCACCATCATTTTTCCATTGTTTAAAAATGCAAGTAGGCCGGGCGCGGTGGCTCACGCCTGTAATCCTAGCACTCTGGGAGGCCGAGGCGGGTGGATTGCTCGAGGTCAGGAGTTCGAGACCAGCCTGAGCAAGAGTGAGACCCCGTCTCTACTAAAAATAGAAAGAAATTATATGGAAAACTAAAATATACATATACAAAAAATTAGCCGGGCATGGTGGTGCATGCCTGTAGTCCCAGCTACTTGGGAGGCTGAGGCAGGAGGATCGCTTGAGCCCAGGAGTTTGAGGTTGCTGTGAACTAGGCTGATGCCACGGCACTCACTCTAGCCCGGGCAACAGAGTGAGACTCTCTCAAAAAAAAAAAAAAAATGCAAGGAAATTTTGCAAGTAATCATTATAATTAGTAGCTGGAGGGTACTTTTTTTTTTTTTTTGTGGGGTCAGTGTGGATGGGTTGGTCAGGCCATCTGTCAATTCACTGGTTTGTTTTAATTATCTCCAGAGAGGAGAAGTGGGCATGTGTTTGGCAGGTGAAAAGTGCGGATTCTGTTTCAGAGAATTAAACAGGATCTGCATGGTGATCTCATTCCTTTAAGAATCCTTTGCTTCATCAGCTGGGATTCCACCATGTTTCTATATATTCCTCTATGCGTGGGCACAGGTACCTGGCTTGTTCCAAGAAGTATGCTGGAGAGTTTTCAAATTAACCAGTACGTTGAAAATTATTTGCAGGTTTTCAGTGTTTCACCATAATTGTGATAACGTTTGTATGTGCCCCCTGAAACCCAAGAAGGCTGCGACGGACATAACTATGCTGAGGAGTAGCTGATTTGGTGTTGCCTATTTTTGTTAGTGGAGACAGACAAGAAGCCATTCTTCTAAGTATCATCCCAACACCATTTTTCCATTGTTTTAAAAGGCAGGGAAATTTTGCAAGTTAGCATTATAATTAGTAGCTGGAGGGTACGGTTTTTTTTTGTGTGTGGTCGATGTGGATGGGGGGGTCAGGCCCTCTGTCAGTTCACAGGTTAGTTTTTATTATCCCCAGAGAGGAGAAGTGGGCATGTGTTAGGCAGGTGAAAAGGGCGGATTCTGTTTCAGAGAATTAACGATGATCCCCATGGTCATCCCGTTCCTTTAATAATCCTTTACTTCATCAGCTGGAAATCCACCATGGTTCTATATACTCCTCTTTGCGTGGGAACAGGTAACTGGCTTGTTCCAAGAAGTATGCCGCAGAGATTTTCAATTAACCACTACGTTGAAAATTATTTGCAGGTGTTCAGCGTTTCACCATAATTGTGACAACGTTTGTTTGTGCCTCCTAAAACCCAAGAAGGCTGCGACGGACATAACTATGCTAAGGAGTAGCTGACTTGGTGTTGCCTATTTTTGTTAGTGGAGACTGACAAGAAGCCATTCTTCTAAGTATCATCCCACCACCATTTTTCCATTGTTTTAAAATGCAGGGAAATTTTGCAAGTTAGCATTATAATTAGTAGCTGGAGGATACGGTTTTTTTTTGTGTGTGGTCGATGTGGATGGGGGGGTCAGGCCCTCTGTCAGTTCGCTGGGTTGTTTTTATTATCCCCAGAGAGGAGAAGTGGGCATGTGTTTGGCAGGTGAAAAGTTCGGATTCTGTTTCAGAGAATGAAACAGGATCCGCATGCTCATCCCGTTCCTTTAGGAAACTTTTGCTTCATCAGCTGGGAATCCACCATGGTTCTATATACTCCTCTATGTGTGGGCACAGGTAACTGGCTTGTTCCAAGAAGTAAGCCGCAGAGCTTTTCAATTAAGCAGTACGTTGAAAAGTATTTGCAGGTTTTCAGCGTTTCACCATAATTTTTATAACGTTTGTATGTGTCTCCTGAAACCCAATATGGCTGCCACGGACATAAGTATGCTGAGGCGTAGCTGACTTCGTGTTGCCTATTTTTGTTAGTGGAGACTGACAAGAAGCCATTCATCTAAGTATCATCCCACCACCATTTTTCTATTGTTTAAAAATGCAGGGAAATTTTGCAAGTTATCATTATAATTAGTAGCTGGAGGGTACTTTTTTTTTTTTTGTGGGGTCAGTGTGGATGGGTTGGTCAGGCCATTTGTCAATTGACTGGTTTGTTTTTATTATCCCCAGAGAGGAGAAGTGGGCATGTGTTAGGCAGGTGAAAAGGACGGATTCTGTTTCAGAGAATTAATGATGATCCCCATGGTCATCCCGTTCCTTTAATAATCCTTTACTTCATCAGCTGGAAATACACCATTGTTCTATATACCCCTCTTTCGTGGGAACAGGTAACTGGCTTGTTCCAAGAAGTATGCCGCAGAGCTTTTGAATTAACCACTACGTTGAAAATTATTTGCAGTTGTTCAGCGTTTCACCATAATTCTGATAACGTTTGTTTGTGCCTCCTGAAACCCAAGAAGGCTGCGAAGGACATAACTATGCTGAGGAGTAGCTGACTTGGTGTTGCCTATTTTTGTTAGTGGAGACTGACAAGAAGCCATTCTTCTAAGTATCATCCCACCACTATTTTTCCATTGTTTTAAAAGGCAGGGAAATTTTGCAAGTTAGTATTATAATTAGTAGCTGGAGGGTACCGTTATTTTTTTGTGTGTGGTCGATGTGGATGGAGGGGTCAGACCCTCTGTCAGTTCGCTGGTTAGTTTTTATTATCCCCAGAGAGGAGAAGTGGGCATGTGTTAGGCAGGTGAAAAGGGCGGATTCTGTTTCAGAGAATTAACGATGATCCCCATGGTCATCCCGTTCCTTTAATAATCCTTTACTTCATCAGCTGGAAATCCACCATGGTTCTATATACTCCTCTTTGCGTGGGAACAGGTAACTGGCTTGTTCCAAGAAGTATGCCGCAGAGATTTTCAATTAACCACTACGTTGAAAATTATTTGCAGGTGTTCAGCGTTTCACCATAATTGTGACAACGTTTGTTTGTGCCTCCTAAAACCCAAGAAGGCTGCGACGGACATAACTATGCTGAGGAGTAGCTGACTTGGTGTTGCCTATTTTTGTTAGTGGAGACTGACAAGAAGCCATTCTTCTAAGTATCATCCCACCACCATTTTTCCATTGTTTTAAAATGCAGGGAAATTTTGCAAGTTAGCATTATAATTAGTAGCTGGAGGATACGGTTTTTTTTTGTGTGTGGTCGATGTGGATGGGGGGGTCAGGCCCTCTGTCAGTTCGCTGGGTTGTTTTTATTATCCCCAGAGAGGAGAAGTGGGCATGTGTTTGGCAGGTGAAAAGTTCGGATTCTGTTTCAGAGAATGAAACAGGATCCGCATGCTCATCCCGTTCCTTTAGGAAACTTTTGCTTCATCAGCTGGGAATCCACCATGGTTCTATATACTCCTCTATGTGTGGGCACAGGTAACTGGCTTGTTCCAAGAAGTAAGCCGCAGAGCTTTTCAATTAAGCAGTACGTTGAAAATTATTTGCAGGTTTTCAGCGTTTCACCATAATTCTTATAACGTTTGTATGTGTCTCCTGAAACCCAATATGGCTGCCACGGACATAAGTATGCTGAGGCGTAGCTGACTTCGTGTTGCCTATTTTTGTTAGTGGAGACTGACAAGAAGCCATTCTTCTAAGTATCATCCCACCATCATTTTTCCATTGTTTAAAAATGAAGGGAAACTTTGAAAGTTTCATTATAATTAGTAGCTGGAGGGTACATTTTTTTTTGTGGGGTCAGTGTGGATGGGTTGGTCAGGCCATCTGTCTATTCACTGGTTTGTTTTTATTATCCCCAGAGAGGAAAAGTGGGCATGTGTTTGGCAGGTGAAAAGTGCGGATTCTGTTTCAGAGAATTAAACAGGATCCGCATGGTCATCTTATTCCTTTAAGAATCCTTTGCTTCATCAGCTGGGATTCCACCATGTTCCTATATACTCCTCTATGCGTGGGCAAAGGTACCTGGCTTGTTCCAAGAAGTATGCTGGAGAGTTTTCAAATTAACCAGTACGTTCAAAATTATTTGCAGGTTTTCAGCGTTTCACCATAATTTTGCTAACGTTTCAATGTGCCTCCTGAAACCCAAGAAGGCTGCGACGGACATAACTATGCTGAGGAATAGCTGACTTGGTGTTGCCTATTTTTGTTAGTGGAGACAGACAAGAAGCCATTCTTCTAAGTATCATCCCACCACCATTTTTCAATTGTTTTAAAATGCAGGGAAATTTTGCAAGTTAGCATTATAATTAGTAGCTGGAGGGTACGGTTTTTTTTTGTGTGTGGTCGATGTGGATGGGGGGGTCAGGCCCTCTCTCAGTTCGCTGGTTAGTTTTTATTATCCCCAGAGAGGACAAGTGGGCATGTGTTTGGCAGGTGAAAAGGGCGGATTCTGTTTCAGAGAATTGACGATGATCCCCATGGTCATCCCGTTCCTTTAATAATCCTTTACTTCATGAGCTGGAAATCCACCATGGTTCTATATACTCCTCTTTGCGTGGGAACAGGTAACTGGCTTGTTCCAAGAAGTATGCCGCAGAGCTTTTCAATTAACCACTACGTTGAAAATTATTTGCAGGTGTTCAGCGTTTCACCATAATTGTGATAACGTGTGTTTGTGCCTCCTGAAACCCAAGAAGGCTGCGAAAGACATAACTATGCTGAGGAGTAGCTGACTTGGTGTTGCCTATTTTTGTTAGTGGAGACTGACAAGAAGCCATTCTTCTAAGTATCATCCCACCACCATTTTTCCATTGTTTTAAAATGCAGGGAAATTTTGCAAGTTAGCATTATAATTAGTAGCTGGAGGGAATGGTTTTTTTTTTTTGTGTGTGGTCGATGTGGTTGGGGGGGTAAGGCCCTGTGTCAGTTCGCTGGTTAGTTTTTATTCTCCCCAGAGAGGAGAAGTGGGCATGTGTTTGGCAGGTGAAAACGGCGGATTCTGTTTCAGAGAATTAACGATTATCCCCATGGTCATCCCGTTCCTTTAATAATCCTTTACTTGATCAGCTGGAAATCCACCATGGTTCTATATAATCCTCTTTGCGTGGGAACAGGTAACTGGCTTGTTCCAAGAAGTATGCCGCAGAGCTTTTCAATTAACCAGTACGTTGAAAATTATTTGCAGGTGTTCAGCGTTTCACCATAATTGTGATAACGTGTGTTTGTGCCTCCTGAAACCCAAGAAGGCTGCGACGGACATAACTATGCTGAGGAGTAGCTGACTTGGTGTTGCCTATTTTTGTTAGTGGAGACTGACAAGAAGCCATTCTTCTAAGTATCATCCCACCACCAATTTTCCATTGTTTTAAAATGCAGGGAAATTTTGCAAGTTAGCAGTATAATTAGTAGCTGGAGGGTACGGTTTTTTTTTTGTGTGTGGTCGATGTGGATGGTGGGGGTGAGGCCCTCTGTCAGTTCGCTGATTAGTTTTTATTATCCCCAGAGAGGAGAAGTGGGCATGTGTTTGGCAGGTGAAAAGGGCGGATTCTGTTTCAGAGAATTAACGATGATCCCCATGGTCATCCCGTTCCTTTAATAATCCTTTACTTCATCAGCTGGAAATCCACCATGGTTCTCTATACTCCTCTTGGCGTGGGAACAGGTAACTGCCTTGTTTGAAGAAGTATGCCGCAGAGCTTTTCAATTAACCACTACGTTGAAAATTATTTGCAGGTGTTCAGCGTTTCACCATAATTGTGAGAACCTTTGTTTGTGCCTCCTGAAACCCAAGAAGGCTGCGACGGACATAACTATGCTGAGGCGTAGCTGACTTGGTGTTGCCTATTTTTGTTAGTGGAGACTGACAAGAATCCATTCTTGTAAGTATCATCTCACCATGACTTTTCCATTGTTTAAAAATGCAGGAAAATTTTGCAAGTTAGCATTATAATTAGTAGCTGGAGGCTACGGTGTTTTTTTTTTTTTTCCTGTGGGGTCTGTGTGGATGTGTTGGTCAGGCCCTCTGTCAGTTCCCCGGTTGGTTTTTATTATCCCCAGAGAGGAGAAGTGGGTATTAGTATGGCAGGTGAAAACTGCGGATCTGTTTCAGAGAATTAAACAGGATCCGCATGGTAATCCCGTTCCTTTAAGAATCCTTTGCTTCATGAGCTAGGAATCCACCATGGTTCTATATACTCCTCTTTGCGTGGGAACAGGTAACTGCCTTGTTCCAAGAAGTATGCCGCAGAGCTTTTCAATTAACCACTACGTTGAAAATTATTTGCCGGTGTTCAGCGTTTCACCATAATTGTGATAACGTGTGTTTGTGCCTCCTGAAACCCAAGAAGGCTGCGACGGACATAACTATGCTGAGGAGTAGCTGACTTGGTGTTGCCTATTTTTGTTAGTGGAGACTGACAAGAAGCCATTCTTCTAAGTATGATCCCACCACCATTTTTCCATTGTTTTTAAATGCAGGGAAATTTTGCAAGTTAGCATTATAATTAGTAAGTAGCTGGAGGGTACGGTTTTTTTTGTGTGTGGGGTCTATGTGGATGGGGGGGGTCAGGCCCCCTGTCAGTTCGTTGGTTAGTTTTTATTATCCCCAGAGAGGAGAAGTGGGCATGTGTTTGGCAGGTGAAAAGGGCGCATTCTGTTTCAGAGAATTAACGATGATCCCCATGGTCATCCCGTTCCTTTAATAATCCTTTACTTCATCAGCTGGAAATCCACCATGGTTCTCTATACTCCTCTTGGCGTGGGAACAGGTAACTGCCTTGTTCCAAGAAGTATGCCGCAGAGTTTTTCAATTAACCACTACGTTGAAAATTATTTGCAGGTGTTCAGCGTTTCACCGTAATTGTGAGAACCTTTGTTTGTGCCTCCTGAAACCCAAGAAGGCTGCGACGGACATAACTATGCTGAGGAGTAGCTGACTTGGTGTTGCCTATTTCTGTTAGTGGAGACTGACAAGAAGCCATTCTTCTAAGTATCATCCCACCACCATTTTTCCATTGTTTTAAAATGCAGGGAAATTTTGCAAGTTAGCATTATAATTAGTAGCTGGAGGGTACGGTTTTTTTTTTGTGTGTGGTCGATGTGGATGGTGGGGGTGAGGCCCTCTGTCAGTTCGCTGATTAGTTTTTATTATCCCAAGAGAGGAGAAGTGGGCATGGGTTTGGCAGGTGAAAAGGGCGGATTCTGTTTCAGAGAATTAACGATGATCCCAATGGTCATCCCGTTCCTTTAATAATCCTTTACTTCATCAGCTGGAAATGCACCATGGTTCTATATACTCCTCTTTGCGTGGGAACAGGTAACTGGCTTGTTCCAAGAAGTATGCCCCAGAGCTTTTCAATTAACCAGTACGTTGAAAATTATTTGCAGGTGTTCAGCGTTTCACCGTAATTGTGATAACGTTTGTTTGTGCCTCCTGAAACCCAAGAAGGCTGCGATGGACATAACTATGCTGAGGCGTAGCTGACTTGGTTTTGCCTATTTTTGTTAGTGGAGACTGACAAGAATCCATTCTTGTAAGTATCATCTCACCATCATTTTTCCATTGTTTAAAAATGCAGGAAAATTTTGCAAGTTAGCATTATAATTAGTAGCTGGAGGCTACGGTGGTTTTTTTTTTTTCCTGTGGGGTCGATGTGGATGTGTTGGTCAGGCCCTCTGTCAGTTCGCTGGTTTGTTTTTATTATCCCCAGAGAGGAGAAGTGGGTATTAGTATGGCAGGTGAAAACTGCGGATCTGTTTCAGAGAATTAAACAGGATCCGCATGGTAATCCCGTTCCTTTAAGAATCCTTTGCTTCATGAGCTGGGAATCCACCATGGTTCTATATACTTCTCTATGCGTGGGCACAGGAAACTGGCTTGTTCCAAGAAGTATGCCTCAGAGATTTTCAATTAACCAGTATGTTGAAAATCCTTTGCAGGTTTTCAACGTTTCACCATAATTGTGATAACGTGTGTACGTGCGTACTGATACCAAATATGGCTGCTACGGACATAACTATGCTGAGGCGTAGCTGACTTGGTGTTGCCTATTTTTGTCAGTGGAGACTGACAAGAAGCCATTCTTCTAAGTATCATCCCACCATCATTTCTCCATTGTTTAAAAATGCAGGGAAATTTTGCAAATTGGCATTATAATTAGTAGCTGGAGGGTACTTTTTTTTTTTTGGGGTCGGCCAGGATGGGTGTTCAGGCCCTCTGTCAGATCGCTGGTTTGTTTTTATTATCCCCAGAGAAGAGTAGTGGGCATGTGTTTGGCAGGTGACAAGTGCGGATTCTGTTTCAGAGAATTAAACAGGATCCGCACGGTCATCTCATTCCTTTAAGAATCCTTTGCTTCATCAGCTGGGATTCCCCCATGTTTCTATATACTCCTCTATGCCTGGGCACAGGTACCTGACTTGTTCCAAGAAGTATGCTGGAGAGTTTTCAAATTAACCAGTACGTTGAAAATTATTTGCATGTTTTCAGAGTTTCACCATAATTTTGATAACGTTTGTATGTGCCTCCTGAAACCCAAGAAGGCTGCGACGGACATAACTATGCTGAGGAGTAGCTGACTTGGTGTTGCCTATTTTTGTTACTGGAGACAGACAAGAAGCCATTCTTCTAAGTATCATCCCACCACCATTTTTCCATTGTTTTAAAATGCAGGGAAATTTTGCAAGTTAGCATTATAATTAGAAGCTGGAGGGTACGGGTTTTTTTTGTGTGTGGTCGATGTGGATGGGGGGGTCAGGCCCTCTGTCAGTTCGCTGGTTAGTTTTTATTATCCCCAGAGAGGAGAAGTGGGCATGTGTTTGGCAGGTGAAAAGTTCGGATTCTGTTTCAGAGAATGAAACAGGATCCGCATGCTCATCCCGTTCCTTTAGGAAACTTTTGCTTCATCAGCTGGGAATCCACCATGGTTCTATATACTCCTCTATGTGTGGGCACTGGTAACTGGCTTGTTCCAAGAAGTATGCCGCAGAGCTTTTCAATTAAGCAGTACGTTGAAAATTATTTGCAGGTTTTCAGCGTTTCACCATAATTCTTATAACGTTTGTATGTGTCTCCTGAAACCCAATATGGCTGCCACGGACATAAGTATGCTGAGGCGTAGCTGACTTCGTGTTGCCTATTTTTGTTAGTGGAGACTGACAAGAAGCCATTCTTCTAAGTATCATCCCACCATCATTTTTCCATTGTTTAAAAATGCAAGTAGGCCGGGCGCGGTGGCTCACGCCTGTAATCCTAGCACTCTGGGAGGCCGAGGCGGGTGGATTGCTCGAGGTCAGGAGTTCGAGACCAGCCTGAGCAAGAGTGAGACCCCGTCTCTACTAAAAATAGAAAGAAATTATATGGAAAACTAAAATATATATATACAAAAAATTAGCCGGGCATGGTGGTGCATGCCTGTAGTCCCAGCTACTTGGGAGGCTGAGGCAGGAGGATCGCTTGAGCCCAGGAGTTTGAGGTTGCTGTGAACTAGGCTGATGCCACGGCACTCACTCTAGCCCGGGCAACAGAGTGAGACTCTGTCTCAAAAAAAAAAAAAAAAATGCAAGGAAATTTTGCAAGTAATCATTATAATTAGTAGCTGGAGGGTACTTTTTTTTTTTTTTTGTGGGGTCAGTGTGGATGGGTTGGTCAGGCCATCTGTCAATTCACTGGTTTGTTTTAATTATCTCCAGAGAGGAGAAGTGGGCATGTGTTTGGCAGGTGAAAAGTGCGGATTCTGTTTCAGAGAATTAAACAGGATCTGCATGGTGATCTCATTCCTTTAAGAATCCTTTGCTTCATCAGCTGGGATTCCACCATGTTTCTATATATTCCTCTATGCGTGGGCACAGGTACCTGGCTTGTTCCAAGAAGTATGCTGGAGAGTTTTCAAATTAACCAGTACGTTGAAAATTATTTGCAGGTTTTCAGTGTTTCACCATAATTGTGATAACGTTTGTATGTGCCCCCTGAAACCCAAGAAGGCTGCGACGGACATAACTATGCTGAGGAGTAGCTGATTTGGTGTTGCCTATTTTTGTTAGTGGAGACAGACAAGAAGCCATTCTTCTAAGTATCATCCCAACACCATTTTTCCATTGTTTTAAAAGGCAGGGAAATTTTGCAAGTTAGCATTATAATTAGTAGCTGGAGGGTACGGTTTTTTTTTGTGTGTGGTCGATGTGGATGGGGGGGTCAGGCCCTCTGTCAGTTCACTGGTTAGTTTTTATTATCCCCAGAGAGGAGAAGTGGGCATGTGTTAGGCAGGTGAAAAGGGCGGATTCTGTTTCAGAGAATTAACGATGATCCCCATGGTCATCCCGTTCCTTTAATAATCCTTTACTTCATCAGCTGGAAATCCACCATGGTTCTATATACTCCTCTTTGCGTGGGAACAGGTAACTGGCTTGTTCCAAGAAGTATGCCGCAGAGATTTTCAATTAACCACTACGTTGAAAATTATTTGCAGGTGTTCAGCGTTTCACCATAATTGTGACAACGTTTGTTTGTGCCTCCTAAAACCCAAGAAGGCTGCGACGGACATAACTATGCTGAGGAGTAGCTGACTTGGTGTTGCCTATTTTTGTTAGTGGAGACTGACAAGAAGCCATTCTTCTAAGTATGATCCCACCACCATTTTTCCATTGTTTTAAAATGCAGGGAAATTTTGCAAGTTAGCATTATAATTAGTAGCTGGAGGATACGGTTTTTTTTTGTGTGTGGTCGATGTGGATGGGGGGGTCAGGCCCTCTGTCAGTTCGCTGGGTTGTTTTTATTATCCCCAGAGAGGAGAAGTGGGCATGTGTTTGGCAGGTGAAAAGTTCGGATTCTGTTTCAGAGAATGAAACAGGATCCGCATGCTCATCCCGTTCCTTTAGGAAACTTTTGCTTCATCAGCTGGGAATCCACCATGGTTCTATATACTCCTCTATGTGTGGGCACAGGTAACTGGCTTGTTCCAAGAAGTAAGCCGCAGAGCTTTTCAATTAAGCAGTACGTTGAAAATTATTTGCAGGTTTTCAGCGTTTCACCATAATTCTTATAACGTTTGTATGTGTCTCCTGAAACCCAATATGGCTGCCACGGACATAAGTATGCTGAGGCGTAGCTGACTTCGTGTTGCCTATTTTTGTTAGTGGAGACTGACAAGAAGCCATTCTTCTAAGTATCATCCCACCATCATTTTTCCATTGTTTAAAAATGAAGGGAAACTTTGAAAGTTTCATTATAATTAGTAGCTGGAGGGTACATTTTTTTTTGTGGGGTCAGTGTGGATGGGTTGGTCAGGCCATCTGTCTATTCACTGGTTTGTTTTTATTATCCCCAGAGAGGAAAAGTGGGCATGTGTTTGGCAGGTGAAAAGTGCGGATTCTGTTTCAGAGAATTAAACAGGATCCGCATGGTCATCTTATTCCTTTAAGAATCCTTTGCTTCATCAGCTGGGATTCCACCATGTTCCTATATACTCCTCTATGCGTGGGCAAAGGTACCTGGCTTGTTCCAAGAAGTATGCTGGAGAGTTTTCAAATTAACCAGTACGTTCAAAATTATTTGCAGGTTTTCAGCGTTTCACCATAATTTTGCTAACGTTTCAATGTGCCTCCTGAAACCCAAGAAGGCTGCGACGGACATAACTATGCTGAGGAATAGCTGACTTGGTGTTGCCTATTTTTGTTAGTGGAGACTGACAAGAAGCCATTCTTCTAAGTATCATCCCACCACTATTTTTCCATTGTTTTAAAAGGCAGGGAAATTTTGCAAGTTAGTATTATAATTAGTAGCTGGAGGGTACCGTTATTTTTTTGTGTGTGGTCGATGTGGATGGAGGGGTCAGACCCTCTGTCAGTTCGCTGGTTAGTTTTTATTATCCCCAGAGAGGAGAAGTGGGCATGTGTTAGGCAGGTGAAAAGGGCGGATTCTGTTTCAGAGAATTAACGATGATCCCCATGGTCATCCCGTTCCTTTAATAATCCTTTACTTCATCAGCTGGAAATCCACCATGGTTCTATATACTCCTCTTTGCGTGGGAACAGGTAACTGGCTTGTTCCAAGAAGTATGCCGCAGAGATTTTCAATTAACCACTACGTTGAAAATTATTTGCAGGTGTTCAGCGTTTCACCATAATTGTGACAACGTTTGTTTGTGCCTCCTAAAACCCAAGAAGGCTGCGACGGACATAACTATGCTGAGGAGTAGCTGACTTGGTGTTGCCTATTTTTGTTAGTGGAGACTGACAAGAAGCCATTCTTCTAAGTATCATCCCACCACCATTTTTCCATTGTTTTAAAATGCAGGGAAATTTTGCAAGTTAGCATTATAATTAGTAGCTGGAGGATACGGTTTTTTTTTGTGTGTGGTCGATGTGGATGGGGGGGTCAGGCCCTCTGTCAGTTCGCTGGGTTGTTTTTATTATCCCCAGAGAGGAGAAGTGGGCATGTGTTTGGCAGGTGAAAAGTTCGGATTCTGTTTCAGAGAATGAAACAGGATCCGCATGCTCATCCCGTTCCTTTAGGAAACTTTTGCTTCATCAGCTGGGAATCCACCATGGTTCTATATACTCCTCTATGTGTGGGCACAGGTAACTGGCTTGTTCCAAGAAGTAAGCCGCAGAGCTTTTCAATTAAGCAGTACGTTGAAAATTATTTGCAGGTTTTCAGCGTTTCACCATAATTCTTATAACGTTTGTATGTGTCTCCTGAAACCCAATATGGCTGCCACGGACATAAGTATGCTGAGGCGTAGCTGACTTCGTGTTGCCTATTTTTGTTAGTGGAGACTGACAAGAAGCCATTCTTCTAAGTATCATCCCACCATCATTTTTCCATTGTTTAAAAATGAAGGGAAACTTTGAAAGTTTCATTATAATTAGTAGCTGGAGGGTACATTTTTTTTTGTGGGGTCAGTGTGGATGGGTTGGTCAGGCCATCTGTCTATTCACTGGTTTGTTTTTATTATCCCCAGAGAGGAAAAGTGGGCATGTGTTTGGCAGGTGAAAAGTGCGGATTCTGTTTCAGAGAATTAAACAGGATCCGCATGGTCATCTTATTCCTTTAAGAATCCTTTGCTTCATCAGCTGGGATTCCACCATGTTCCTATATACTCCTCTATGCGTGGGCAAAGGTACCTGGCTTGTTCCAAGAAGTATGCTGGAGAGTTTTCAAATTAACCAGTACGTTCAAAATTATTTGCAGGTTTTCAGCGTTTCACCATAATTTTGCTAACGTTTCAATGTGCCTCCTGAAACCCAAGAAGGCTGCGACGGACATAACTATGCTGAGGAATAGCTGACTTGGTGTTGCCTATTTTTGTTAGTGGAGACAGACAAGAAGCCATTCTTCTAAGTATCATCCCACCACCATTTTTCAATTGTTTTAAAATGCAGGGAAATTTTGCAAGTTAGCATTATAATTAGTAGCTGGAGGGTACGGTTTTTTTTTGTGTGTGGTCGATGTGGATGGGGGGGTCAGGCCCTCTCTCAGTTCGCTGGTTAGTTTTTATTATCCCCAGAGAGGACAAGTGGGCATGTGTTTGGCAGGTGAAAAGGGCGGATTCTGTTTCAGAGAATTGACGATGATCCCCATGGTCATCCCGTTCCTTTAATAATCCTTTACTTCATGAGCTGGAAATCCACCATGGTTCTATATACTCCTCTTTGCGTGGGAACAGGTAACTGGCTTGTTCCAAGAAGTATGCCGCAGAGCTTTTCAATTAACCACTACGTTGAAAATTATTTGCAGGTGTTCAGCGTTTCACCATAATTGTGATAACGTGTGTTTGTGCCTCCTGAAACCCAAGAAGGCTGCGAAAGACATAACTATGCTGAGGAGTAGCTGACTTGGTGTTGCCTATTTTTGTTAGTGGAGACTGACAAGAAGCCATTCTTCTAAGTATCATCCCACCACCATTTTTCCATTGTTTTAAAATGCAGGGAAATTTTGCAAGTTAGCATTATAATTAGTAGCTGGAGGGAATGGTTTTTTTTTTTTGTGTGTGGTCGATGTGGTTGGGGGGGTAAGGCCCTGTGTCAGTTCGCTGGTTAGTTTTTATTCTCCCCAGAGAGGAGAAGTGGGCATGTGTTTGGCAGGTGAAAACGGCGGATTCTGTTTCAGAGAATTAACGATTATCCCCATGGTCATCCCGTTCCTTTAATAATCCTTTACTTGATCAGCTGGAAATCCACCATGGTTCTATATAATCCTCTTTGCGTGGGAACAGGTAACTGGCTTGTTCCAAGAAGTATGCCGCAGAGCTTTTCAATTAACCAGTACGTTGAAAATTATTTGCAGGTGTTCAGCGTTTCACCATAATTGTGATAACGTGTGTTTGTGCCTCCTGAAACCCAAGAAGGCTGCGACGGACATAACTATGCTGAGGAGTAGCTGACTTGGTGTTGCCTATTTTTGTTAGTGGAGACTGACAAGAAGCCATTCTTCTAAGTATCATCCCACCACCAATTTTCCATTGTTTTAAAATGCAGGGAAATTTTGCAAGTTAGCAGTATAATTAGTAGCTGGAGGGTACGGTTTTTTTTTTGTGTGTGGTCGATGTGGATGGTGGGGGTGAGGCCCTCTGTCAGTTCGCTGATTAGTTTTTATTATCCCCAGAGAGGAGAAGTGGGCATGTGTTTGGCAGGTGAAAAGGGCGGATTCTGTTTCAGAGAATTAACGATGATCCCCATGGTCATCCCGTTCCTTTAATAATCCTTTACTTCATCAGCTGGAAATCCACCATGGTTCTCTATACTCCTCTTGGCGTGGGAACAGGTAACTGCCTTGTTTGAAGAAGTATGCCGCAGAGCTTTTCAATTAACCACTACGTTGAAAATTATTTGCAGGTGTTCAGCGTTTCACCATAATTGTGAGAACCTTTGTTTGTGCCTCCTGAAACCCAAGAAGGCTGCGACGGACATAACTATGCTGAGGCGTAGCTGACTTGGTGTTGCCTATTTTTGTTAGTGGAGACTGACAAGAATCCATTCTTGTAAGTATCATCTCACCATGACTTTTCCATTGTTTAAAAATGCAGGAAAATTTTGCAAGTTAGCATTATAATTAGTAGCTGGAGGCTACGGTGTTTTTTTTTTTTTTCCTGTGGGGTCTGTGTGGATGTGTTGGTCAGGCCCTCTGTCAGTTCCCCGGTTGGTTTTTATTATCCCCAGAGAGGAGAAGTGGGTATTAGTATGGCAGGTGAAAACTGCGGATCTGTTTCAGAGAATTAAACAGGATCCGCATGGTAATCCCGTTCCTTTAAGAATCCTTTGCTTCATGAGCTAGGAATCCACCATGGTTCTATATACTCCTCTTTGCGTGGGAACAGGTAACTGCCTTGTTCCAAGAAGTATGCCGCAGAGCTTTTCAATTAACCACTACGTTGAAAATTATTTGCCGGTGTTCAGCGTTTCACCATAATTGTGATAACGTGTGTTTGTGCCTCCTGAAACCCAAGAAGGCTGCGACGGACATAACTATGCTGAGGAGTAGCTGACTTGGTGTTGCCTATTTTTGTTAGTGGAGACTGACAAGAAGCCATTCTTCTAAGTATGATCCCACCACCATTTTTCCATTGTTTTTAAATGCAGGGAAATTTTGCAAGTTAGCATTATAATTAGTAAGTAGCTGGAGGGTACGGTTTTTTTTGTGTGTGGGGTCTATGTGGATGGGGGGGGTCAGGCCCCCTGTCAGTTCGTTGGTTAGTTTTTATTATCCCCAGAGAGGAGAAGTGGGCATGTGTTTGGCAGGTGAAAAGGGCGCATTCTGTTTCAGAGAATTAACGATGATCCCCATGGTCATCCCGTTCCTTTAATAATCCTTTACTTCATCAGCTGGAAATCCACCATGGTTCTCTATACTCCTCTTGGCGTGGGAACAGGTAACTGCCTTGTTCCAAGAAGTATGCCGCAGAGTTTTTCAATTAACCACTACGTTGAAAATTATTTGCAGGTGTTCAGCGTTTCACCGTAATTGTGAGAACCTTTGTTTGTGCCTCCTGAAACCCAAGAAGGCTGCGACGGACATAACTATGCTGAGGAGTAGCTGACTTGGTGTTGCCTATTTCTGTTAGTGGAGACTGACAAGAAGCCATTCTTCTAAGTATCATCCCACCACCATTTTTCCATTGTTTTAAAATGCAGGGAAATTTTGCAAGTTAGCATTATAATTAGTAGCTGGAGGGTACGGTTTTTTTTTTGTGTGTGGTCGATGTGGATGGTGGGGGTGAGGCCCTCTGTCAGTTCGCTGATTAGTTTTTATTATCCCAAGAGAGGAGAAGTGGGCATGGGTTTGGCAGGTGAAAAGGGCGGATTCTGTTTCAGAGAATTAACGATGATCCCAATGGTCATCCCGTTCCTTTAATAATCCTTTACTTCATCAGCTGGAAATGCACCATGGTTCTATATACTCCTCTTTGCGTGGGAACAGGTAACTGGCTTGTTCCAAGAAGTATGCCCCAGAGCTTTTCAATTAACCAGTACGTTGAAAATTATTTGCAGGTGTTCAGCGTTTCACCGTAATTGTGATAACGTTTGTTTGTGCCTCCTGAAACCCAAGAAGGCTGCGATGGACATAACTATGCTGAGGCGTAGCTGACTTGGTTTTGCCTATTTTTGTTAGTGGAGACTGACAAGAATCCATTCTTGTAAGTATCATCTCACCATCATTTTTCCATTGTTTAAAAATGCAGGAAAATTTTGCAAGTTAGCATTATAATTAGTAGCTGGAGGCTACGGTGGTTTTTTTTTTTTCCTGTGGGGTCGATGTGGATGTGTTGGTCAGGCCCTCTGTCAGTTCGCTGGTTTGTTTTTATTATCCCCAGAGAGGAGAAGTGGGTATTAGTATGGCAGGTGAAAACTGCGGATCTGTTTCAGAGAATTAAACAGGATCCGCATGGTAATCCCGTTCCTTTAAGAATCCTTTGCTTCATGAGCTGGGAATCCACCATGGTTCTATATACTTCTCTATGCGTGGGCACAGGAAACTGGCTTGTTCCAAGAAGTATGCCTCAGAGATTTTCAATTAACCAGTATGTTGAAAATCCTTTGCAGGTTTTCAACGTTTCACCATAATTGTGATAACGTGTGTACGTGCGTACTGATACCAAATATGGCTGCTACGGACATAACTATGCTGAGGCGTAGCTGACTTGGTGTTGCCTATTTTTGTCAGTGGAGACTGACAAGAAGCCATTCTTCTAAGTATCATCCCACCATCATTTCTCCATTGTTTAAAAATGCAGGGAAATTTTGCAAATTGGCATTATAATTAGTAGCTGGAGGGTACTTTTTTTTTTTTGGGGTCGGCCAGGATGGGTGTTCAGGCCCTCTGTCAGATCGCTGGTTTGTTTTTATTATCCCCAGAGAAGAGTAGTGGGCATGTGTTTGGCAGGTGACAAGTGCGGATTCTGTTTCAGAGAATTAAACAGGATCCGCACGGTCATCTCATTCCTTTAAGAATCCTTTGCTTCATCAGCTGGGATTCCCCCATGTTTCTATATACTCCTCTATGCCTGGGCACAGGTACCTGACTTGTTCCAAGAAGTATGCTGGAGAGTTTTCAAATTAACCAGTACGTTGAAAATTATTTGCATGTTTTCAGAGTTTCACCATAATTTTGATAACGTTTGTATGTGCCTCCTGAAACCCAAGAAGGCTGCGACGGACATAACTATGCTGAGGAGTAGCTGACTTGGTGTTGCCTATTTTTGTTACTGGAGACAGACAAGAAGCCATTCTTCTAAGTATCATCCCACCACCATTTTTCCATTGTTTTAAAATGCAGGGAAATTTTGCAAGTTAGCATTATAATTAGAAGCTGGAGGGTACGGGTTTTTTTTGTGTGTGGTCGATGTGGATGGGGGGGTCAGGCCCTCTGTCAGTTCGCTGGTTAGTTTTTATTATCCCCAGAGAGGAGAAGTGGGCATGTGTTTGGCAGGTGAAAAGTTCGGATTCTGTTTCAGAGAATGAAACAGGATCCGCATGCTCATCCCGTTCCTTTAGGAAACTTTTGCTTCATCAGCTGGGAATCCACCATGGTTCTATATACTCCTCTATGTGTGGGCACTGGTAACTGGCTTGTTCCAAGAAGTATGCCGCAGAGCTTTTCAATTAAGCAGTACGTTGAAAATTATTTGCAGGTTTTCAGCGTTTCACCATAATTCTTATAACGTTTGTATGTGTCTCCTGAAACCCAATATGGCTGCCACGGACATAAGTATGCTGAGGCGTAGCTGACTTCGTGTTGCCTATTTTTGTTAGTGGAGACTGACAAGAAGCCATTCTTCTAAGTATCATCCCACCATCATTTTTCCATTGTTTAAAAATGCAAGTAGGCCGGGCGCGGTGGCTCACGCCTGTAATCCTAGCACTCTGGGAGGCCGAGGCGGGTGGATTGCTCGAGGTCAGGAGTTCGAGACCAGCCTGAGCAAGAGTGAGACCCCGTCTCTACTAAAAATAGAAAGAAATTATATGGAAAACTAAAATATATATATACAAAAAATTAGCCGGGCATGGTGGTGCATGCCTGTAGTCCCAGCTACTTGGGAGGCTGAGGCAGGAGGATCGCTTGAGCCCAGGAGTTTGAGGTTGCTGTGAACTAGGCTGATGCCACGGCACTCACTCTAGCCCGGGCAACAGAGTGAGACTCTGTCTCAAAAAAAAAAAAAAAATGCAAGGAAATTTTGCAAGTAATCATTATAATTAGTAGCTGGAGGGTACTTTTTTTTTTTTTTTGTGGGGTCAGTGTGGATGGGTTGGTCAGGCCATCTGTCAATTCACTGGTTTGTTTTAATTATCTCCAGAGAGGAGAAGTGGGCATGTGTTTGGCAGGTGAAAAGTGCGGATTCTGTTTCAGAGAATTAAACAGGATCTGCATGGTGATCTCATTCCTTTAAGAATCCTTTGCTTCATCAGCTGGGATTCCACCATGTTTCTATATATTCCTCTATGCGTGGGCACAGGTACCTGGCTTGTTCCAAGAAGTATGCTGGAGAGTTTTCAAATTAACCAGTACGTTGAAAATTATTTGCAGGTTTTCAGTGTTTCACCATAATTGTGATAACGTTTGTATGTGCCTCCTGAAACCCAAGAAGGCTGCGACGGACATAACTATTCTGAGGAGTAGCTGATTTGGTGTTGCCTATTTTTGTTAGTGGAGACAGACAAGAAGCCATTCTTCTAAGTATCATCCCAACACCATTTTTCCATTGTTTTAAAAGGCAGGGAAATTTTGCAAGTTAGCATTATAATTAGTAGCTGGAGGGTACGGTTTTTTTTTGTGTGTGGTCGATGTGGATGGGGGGGTCAGGCCCTCTGTCAGTTCACTGGTTAGTTTTTATTATCCCCAGAGAGGAGAAGTGGGCATGTGTTAGGCAGGTGAAAAGGGCGGATTCTGTTTCAGAGAATTAACGATGATCCCCATGGTCATCCCGTTCCTTTAATAATCCTTTACTTCATCAGCTGGAAATCCACCATGGTTCTATATACTCCTCTTTGCGTGGGAACAGGTAACTGGCTTGTTCCAAGAAGTATGCCGCAGAGATTTTCAATTAACCACTACGTTGAAAATTATTTGCAGGTGTTCAGTGTTTCACCATAATTGTGACAACGTTTGTTTGTGCCTCCTAAAACCCAAGAAGGCTGCGACGGACATAACTATGCTGAGGAGTAGCTGACTTGGTGTTGCCTATTTTTGTTAGTGGAGACTGACAAGAAGCCATTCTTCTAAGTATCATCCCACCACCATTTTTCCATTGTTTTAAAATGCAGGGAAATTTTGCAAGTTAGCATTATAATTAGTAGCTGGAGGATACGGTTTTTTTTTGTGTGTGGTCGATGTGGATGGGGGGGTCAGGCCCTCTGTCAGTTCGCTGGGTTGTTTTTATTATCCCCAGAGAGGAGAAGTGGGCATGTGTTTGGCAGGTGAAAAGTTCGGATTCTGTTTCAGAGAATGAAACAGGATCCGCATGCTCATCCCGTTCCTTTAGGAAACTTTTGCTTCATCAGCTGGGAATCCACCATGGTTCTATATACTCCTCTATGTGTGGGCACAGGTAACTGGCTTGTTCCAAGAAGTAAGCCGCAGAGCTTTTCAATTAAGCAGTACGTTGAAAAGTATTTGCAGGTTTTCAGCGTTTCACCATAATTTTTATAACGTTTGTATGTGTCTCCTGAAACCCAATATGGCTGCCACGGACATAAGTATGCTGAGGCGTAGCTGACTTCGTGTTGCCTATTTTTGTTAGTGGAGACTGACAAGAAGCCATTCATCTAAGTATCATCCCACCACCATTTTTCTATTGTTTAAAAATGCAGGGAAATTTTGCAAGTTATCATTATAATTAGTAGCTGGAGGGTACTTTTTTTTTTTTGTGGGGTCAGTGTGGATGGGTTGGTCAGGCCATTTGTCAATTGACTGGTTTGTTTTTATTATCCCCAGAGAGGAGAAGTGGGCATGTGTTTGGCAGGTGAAAAGGACGGATTCTGTTTCAGAGAATTAATGATGATCCCCATGGTCATCCCGTTCCTTTAATAATCCTTTACTTCATCAGCTGGAAATACACCATTGTTCTATATACCCCTCTTTCGTGGGAACAGGTAACTGGCTTGTTCCAAGAAGTATGCCGCAGAGCTTTTGAATTAACCACTACGTTGAAAATTATTTGCAGCTGTTCAGCGTTTCACCATAATTCTGATAACGTTTGTTTGTGCCTCCTGAAACCCAAGAAGGCTGCGAAGGACATAACTATGCTGAGGAGTAGCTGACTTGGTGTTGCCTATTTTTGTTAGTGGAGACTGACAAGAAGCCATTCTTCTAAGTATCATCCCACCACTATTTTTCCATTGTTTTAAAAGGCAGGGAAATTTTGCAAGTTAGTATTATAATTAGTAGCTGGAGGGTACCGTTATTTTTTTGTGTGTGGTCGATGTGGATGGAGGGGTAAGACCCTCTGTCAGTTCGCTGGTTAGTTTTTATTATCCCCAGAGAGGAGAAGTGGGCATGTGTTAGGCAGGTGAAAAGGGCGGATTCTGTTTCAGAGAATTAACGATGATCCCCATGGTCATCCCGTTCCTTTAATAATCCTTTACTTCATCAGCTGGAAATCCACCATGGTTCTATATACTCCTGTTTGCGTGGGAACAGGTAACTGGCTTGTTCCAAGAAGTATGCCGCAGAGCTTTTCAATTAACCACTACGTTGAGAATTATTTGCAGGTGTTCAGCGTTTCACCATAATTGTGATAACGTTTGTTTGTGCCTCCTGAAACCCAAGATGGCTGCCACGAACATAACTATGCTGAGGCGTAGCTGACTTGGTTTTGCCTATTTTTGTTAGTGGAGACAAGAATCCATTCTTCTAAGTATCATCCCACCATCATTTCTCCATTGTTTAAAAATGCAGGGAAATTTTGCAAATTGGCATTATAATTAGTAGCTGGAGGGTACTTTTTTTTTTTTTTTGTGGGGTCGGCCAGGATGGGTGTTCAGGCCCTCTGTCAGATCGCTGGTTTGTTTTTATTATCCCCAGAGAAGAGTAGTGGGCATGTGTTTGGCAGGTGAAAAGTGCGGATTCTCTTTCAGAGAATTAAACAGGATCCGCATGGTCATCTCATTCCTTTAAGAATCCTTTGCTTCATCAGCTGGGATTCCACCATGTTTCTATATACTCCTCTATGCGTGGGCACAGGTACCTGGCTTGTTCCCAGAAGTATGCTGGAGAGTTTTCAAATTAACCAGTACGTTGAAAATTATTTGCAGGTTTTCAGCGTTTCACCATAATTTTGATAACGTTTGTATGTGCCTCCTGAAACCCAAGAAGGCTGCGACGGAAATAACAAGGTGTAGCCTATTTTTGTTAGTGGAGACAGACAAGAAGCCATTCTTCTAAGTATGATCCCACCACCATTTTTCCATTGTTTTAAAAGGCAGGGAAATTTTGCAAGTTAGCATTATAATTAGTGGCTGGAGGCTACGGTGTTTTTTTTTTTTTTTCCTCTGGTGTCGGTGTGGATGTGTTGGTCAGGCCTTCTGTCAGTTCGCTGGTTTGTTTTTATTATCCCCAGAGAGGAGAAGTGGGTATTAGTATGGCAGGTGAAAACTGCGGATCTGTTTCAGAGAATTAAACAGGATCCGCATGGTAATCCCGTTCCTTTAAGAATCCTTTGCTTCATGAGCTGGGAATCCACCATGGTTCTATATACTTCTCTATGCGTAGGCACAGGAAACTGGCTTGTTCCAAGAAGTATGCCTCAGAGCTTTTCAATTAACCAGTATGTTGAAAATCCTTTGCAGGTTTTCAGCGTTTCACCATAATTGTGATAACGTGTGTATGTGCCTACTGAAACCAAATATGGCTGCTACGGACATAACTATGCCGAGCCGTAGCTGACTTGGTGTTGCCTATTTTTGTCAGTGGAGACTGACAAGAAGCCATTCTTCTAAGTATCATCCCACCATCATTTCTCCATTGTTTAAAAATGCAGCGAAATTTTGCCCATTGGCATTATAATTAGTAGCTGGAGGGTACTTTTTTTTTTGTGGGGTCGGTCAGGATGGGTGTTCAGGCCCTCTGTCAGATCGCTGGTTTGTTTTTATTATCCCCAGAGAAGAGTAGTGGGCATGTGTTTGGCAGGTGACAAGGGCGGATTCTGTTTCAGAGAATTAAACAGGATCCGCATGCTCATCTAATTCCTTTAAGAATCCTTTGCTTCATCAGCTGGGATTCCAGCATGTTTCTGTATACTCCTCTATGCGTGGGCAAAGGTACCTGGCTTGTTCCAAGAAGTATGCTGGAGAGTTTTCAAATTAACCACTACGTTGAAAATTATTTGCAGGTTTTCAGCGTTTCACCGTAATTGTGATAACGTTTGTTTGTGCCTCCTGAAACCCAAGAAGGCTGCGACGGACATAACTATGCTGAGGAGTAGCTGACTTGGTGTTGCCTATTTTTGTTACTGGAGACAGACAAGAAGCCATTATTCTAAGTATCATCCCACCACCATTTTTCCATTGTTTTAAAATGCAGGGAAATTTTGCAAGTTAGCATTATAATTAGTAGCTGCAGGGTACGGTTTTTTTGTGTGTGTGTGGTCGATGTGGATGGGGGGGTCAGGCCCTATGTCAGTTCGCTGGTTAGTTTTTATTATCCCCAGAGAGGAGAAGTGGGCATGTGTTTGGCAGGTGAAAAGGGCGGATTCTGTTTCAGAGAATTAACGATGATCCCCATGGTCATCCCGTTCCTTTAATAATCCTTTACTTCATCAGCTGGAAATCCACCATGGTTCTATATACTCCTCTTTGCGTGGGAACAGGTAAGTGGCTTGTTCCAAGAAGTATGCCGCAGAGCTTTTCAATTAACCACTACGTTGAGAATTATTTGCAGGTGTTCAGCGTTTCACCATAATTGTGATAACGTTTGTTTGTGCCTCCTGAAACTCAAGAAGGCTGCGACGGACATAACTATGCTGAGGAGTGCCTGACTTGGTTTTCCCTATTTTTGTTAGTGAAGACTGATAAGAAGCCATTCTTCTAAGTATCATGCCACCACCATATTTCCATTGTTTTAAAATGCAGGGAAATTTTGCAAGTTAACATTATAAATAGTAGCTGGAGGGTACGGTTTTTTTTTTGTGTGGTCGATGTGGAGGGGGGGTCAGGTCCTCTGTCTGTTCGCTGGTTAGTTTTTATCATCCCCAGAGAGGAGAAGTGGGCATGTGTTTGGCAGGTGAAAAGTGCGGATTCTGTTTCAGAGAATTAACGATGATCCTCATGGTCATCCCGTCTCTTTAATAAACCTTTACTTCATCAGCTGGAAATCCACCATGGTTCTATATACTCCTCTTTGCGTGGGCACAGGTACCTGGCTTGTTCCAAGAAGTATGCTGGAGAGTTTTCAAATTAACCAGTACGTTGAAAATTATTTGCAGGTTTTCAGCGTTTCACCATAATTTTGATAACGTTTGTATGTGCCTCCTGAAACCCAAGAAGGCTGCGACGGACATAACTATGCTGAGGAGTAGCTGACTTGGTGTTGCCTATTTTTGTTAGTGGAGACAGACAAGAAGCCATTCTTCTAAGTATCATCCCACCACCATTTTTCCATTGTTTTAAAAGGCAGGGAAATTTTGCAAGTTAGCATTATAATTAGTAGCTGGAGGGTACGGTTTATTTGTGTGTGTGGTCGATGTGGATGGGGGGGTCAGGCCCTCTGTCAGTTCGCTGGTTAGTTTTTATTATACCCAGAGAGGAAAAGTGGGCATGTGTTTGGCAGGTGAAAAGTTCGGATTCTGTTTCAGAGAATGAAACAGGATCCGCATGCTCATCTCGTTCCTTTAGGAAACTTTTGCTTCATCAGCTGGGAATCCACCATGGTTCTATATACTCCTCTATGTGTGGGCACAGGTAACTGGCTTGTTCCAAGAAGTATGCCGCAGAGCTTGTTAATTAAGCAGTACGTTGAAAATTATTTGCAGGTTTTCAGCGTTTCACCATAATTCTTATAACGTTTGTATGTGTCTCCTGAAACCCAATATGGCTGCCACGGACATAAGTATGCTGAGGCGTAGCTGACTTCGTGTTGCCTATTTTTGTTAGTGGAGACTGACAAGAAGCCATTCTTCTAAGTATCATCCCACCATCATTTTTCCATTGTTTAAAAATGAAGGGAAACTTTGAAAGTTTCATTATAATTAGTAGCTGGAGGGTACATTTTTTTTTTGTGGGGTCAGTGTGGATGGGTTGGTCAGGCCATCTGTCTATTCACTGGTTTGTTTTTATTATCCCCAGAGAGGAAAAGTGGGCATGTGTTTGGCAGGTGAAAAGTGCGGATTCTGTTTCAGAGAATTAAACAGGATCCGCATGGTCATCTTATTCCTTTAGGAATCCTTTGCTTCATCAGCTGGGATTCCACCATGTTCCTATATACTCCTCTATGCGTGGGCAAAGGTACCTGGCTTGTTCCAAGAAGTATGCTGGAGAGTTTTCAAATTAACCAGTACGTTCAAAATTATTTGCAGGTTTTCAGCGTTTCACCATAATTTTGCTAACGTTTCAATGTGCCTCCTGAAACCCAAGAAGGCTGCGACGGACATAACTATGCTGAGGAATAGCTGACTTGGTGTTGCCTATTTTTGTTAGTGGAGACAGACAAGAAGCCATTCTTCTAAGTATCATCCCACCACCATTTTTCAATTGTTTTAAAATGCAGGGAAATTTTGCAAGTTAGCATTATAATTAGTAGCTGGAGGGTACGGTTTTTTTTTGTGTGTGGTCGATGTGGATGGGGGGGTCAGGCCCTCTCTCAGTTCGCTGGTTAGTTTTTATTATCCCCAGAGAGGACAAGTGGGCATGTGTTTGGCAGGTGAAAAGGGCGGATTCTGTTTCAGAGAATTGACGATGATCCCCATGGTCATCCCGTTCCTTTAATAATCCTTTACTTCATGAGCTGGAAATCCACCATGGTTCTATATACTCCTCTTTGCGTGGGAACAGGTAACTGGCTTGTTCCAAGAAGTATGCCGCAGAGCTTTTCAATTAACCACTACGTTGAAAATTATTTGCAGGTGTTCAGCGTTTAAGCCTAACGAGAAGCCCTAAAGCTAACCCTGAACCCTATCCCTAACCCCAGCAGTAAACTTTAACCCTAAACCTAAGCCCAACCCGTAACCCTAATCCTATCCTTTTACCCTAAAACTAACCCGTAAACCTAACCCCTATACCTCACCCTAACTCTAACCCCAATCCTAATTCTAACCATACCCCTTCATAAAACACTAAATCCTAACCGCTAACCCTAACACTAACCAAAAACCCTAATCACTAATCCGTAACCCTAACGCTTAACCTTTAACCTAACCGTTAACCCTCACCCTAAATCTTAACACTGACCCTAACCTTAACCTTTAACTCTAAGCCTAACCCTTAAGCCTACAGTAAGGAAGACCCTTAATGCTAATGGGATCCCTTATCCCTAACCCTAACACTATACCTAAAAATAACCCTAACCTTGGATCCTTAAACCTAACCCCTAACACTTACTGTAACCCCAAACCCTAACCCTAATCCTAAGCATTAAACCTAACCCTATCTCTTAACCCTAACGCTAGCCCTTACCATAACGCCTAGATCTAACCCTAAATCTAACCTCCCGCCTAATCCTAACCTTAAGCCCTAATGCTAACACTAACCCTGAACCCTAAACCTACCCGTAACCCTTAACACTAACCCTATCCGTGAACCTTAACCCTGACCCTAACCATTACCGGACCCAAGCATTTAACCCTGACCCTAACCCTAATCCTTTATGCTAACCCTAACACTAAACCCTAACCCTAAGCCCAACACTTAACCCTAATCCTATCCCTTAACCCTAACCCTAACCCTAACCCTAATGCTAACCCCTAAACGTAACCCTAACCGTGACCAGTAAACCTAACCCTAACCTCTAACACAAACCATAGCACATAACTCTAACCCTAAAACTAACCCTAACCTTAACCCTAAACCCTAACTCTTAACCTTAACCCTAAGCGTTAACTCTCACGCTAACCTTTAATCCTAACCCTAATCCTAATCTGCAACCCTAAACCTAACACTTAACCCTAACCTTGTACCAAACCCTAACCCCTCATCTTAACCCTAACCGTAAACCTCAACCCTAAACCAAAGTGTAACCGTTAAACCTAAGAGTAACCTTTAACCCTAACCCTAATGCCTCACCCTAACACTAAACTTCATCCTTAACCCTAACCATAATCCTAACCCTAAATCTAATTCTCAGACTTCTTGCTTTCTTAGAGTTAAAAAGCCTGCAATCCTCCCATGCCATGTGGGAAAGGAGGCTCTACCACTGTGTCCTGCATGAAACCCACGGGCCCATGCCCAGAGTATGATAGAGTGGGTTCCCGGGTACAATCCCAGCCCCCTAAACTCCCCCCGCCCGCCTAATGCAGACAGGGCCCGTGCGCTAAGCATAAACAATACCTTTAACAGATATCCCTAACCATGAACATAACACCCAACCCTGTTCCTATTTCTCCCCTTAACACGTAAACCTCACTGTGCTCCTAACTTTAACCTCTTATCCTAACGTTAATGCATAACCCATTTCCTGAGAACAACCCCTATCCCATAATTCTAACCCTATCTCCTAGTCATCACTGTGACACCTAATCCCTAACCCTAATTCTAAACCGCTAACCCTAACCGTAACCCTACCTACAACCCTAACACTGACAGTAACCCTTACTTCTAACCCCAACGCTATGCCTAACAAAAACCCTAACCCTTGACCCTAACCCTTCACCCTAACCCCTAAGCCTTACCCTAACCCTTAACCCTAATCCTAATCCTAAACATTAAACCTAATGCTAGGTCTTAAAGCTCACCCTAAACCTTACCCTCACGACTAGACCTAACCCTGACACTAACATAACACCTAACCGTACCAATAACCCCTAAAGCTAACCTTGAACCCTATCCCTAACCCTAGCAGTAAACTTTAACCCTAAACCTAAGCCCAACCCGTAACCCTAATCCTATCCTTTTACCCTAAAACTAACCCCCAAACCTAACCCCTATACCTCACCCTAACTCTAACCCCAATCCTAATTCTAACCATACCCCTTCATAATACACTAACTCCTAACCGCTAACCCTAACACTAACCAAAAACCCTAATCACTAATCCCTAACCCTAACGCTTAACCTTTTCCCTGACCGTTAACCCTCACCCTAAATCTTAACACTGACCCTAACCTTAACCTTTAACTCTAAGCCTAATCCTTTACCCTACAGTAAGGAAGACCCTTAATGCTAATGGGATCCCTTATCCCTAACCCTAACACTACAGCTAAAAATAACCCTAACCTTGGATCCTTAAACCTAACCCCTAACACTTACTTTAACCCCAAACCCTAACCCTAATCCTAAGCATTAAACCTAAACCTATCTCTTAACCCTAACGCTAGCCCTTACCCTAATGCCTAGATCTAACCCTAAATCTAACCTACCGCCTAATCCTAACCTTTAGCCCTAATGCTAACACTAACCCTGAACCCTAAACCTACCCGTAACCCTTAACACTAACCCTATCCGTGAACCTTAACCCTGACCCTAACCATTACCCGCACCCAAGCATTTAACCCTGACCCTAACCGTAATTCTTAATGCTAACCCTAACACTAAACCCTAACCCTAAGCACAACACTTAACCCTAATCCTATCCCTTAACCCTAACCCTAACCCTAATGCTAACCCCTAAACGTAACCCTATCCGTGACCAGTAAACCTAACCCTAACCTCTAACACAAACCACAGCACATAACTCTAACCCTAAAACTAACCCTAACCCTAACCCTAACCCTAAACCCTAACTCTTAACCTTAACCCTAAGCGTTAACTCTCACACTAACCTTTAATCCTAACCCTAATCCTAATCTTCAACCCTAAACCTAACACTTAACCCTAACCCTGTACCAAACCCTAACCCCTCATCTTAACCCTAACCGTAAACCTCAACCCTAAACCAAAGTGTAACCGTTAAACCTAAGAGTAACATTTAACCCTAACCCTAATCCCTAACCCTAAGCCCTCACCCTAACACTAAACTTCATCCTTAACCCTAACCAGAATCCTAACCCTAAATCTAATTCTCAGACTTCTTGCTTTCTTAGAGTTTAGAAAGCCTGCAATCCTCCCATGCCATGCGTGAAAGGAGGCTCTACCACTGTGTCCTGCATGAAACCCACGGGCCCATACCCAGAGTATGATAGAGTGGGTTCCCGGGTACAATCCCAGCCCCCTAAACTCCCCCCGCCCGCCTACTGCAGACAGGGCCCGTGCGCTAAGCATAAACAATACCTTTAACAGATAACCCTAACCCTGAACATAACACCCAACCCTGTTCCTATTTCTCCCCTTAACACGTAAACCTCACCGTGCGCCTAACTTTAACCTCTTATCCTAACGTGAATGCATAACCCATTTCCTGAGAACAACCCCTATCCCATAATTCTAACCCTATCTCCTAGTCATCACTGTGACACCTAATCCCTAACCCTAATTCTAAACCGCTAACCCTAACCGTAACCCTACCTACAACCCTAACACTGACAGTAACCCTTACTTCTAACCCCAACACTATGCCTAACAAAAACCCTAACCCTTGACCCTAACCCTTCACCCTAACCCCTAAGCCTTACCCTAACCCTTAACCCTAATCCTAATCCTAACCATTATACCTAACCCTAGCTCTTAAAGCTAATCCTAAACCTTACCCTCACGACTAGACCTAACCCTGACACTAACTTAACACCTAACCCTAACCAGAACCTTGAACCCTATCCCTAACCCTAGTAGTAAACTTTAACCCTAAACCTAAGCCCAACCCGTAACCCTAATCCTATCCTTTTACCCTAAAACTAACCCCTAAACCTAACCCCTATACCTTACCCTAACTCTAACCCCAATCCTAATTCTAACCATACCCCTTCATAAAACACTAACTCCTAACCGCTAACCCTAACACTAACCAAAAACCCTAATCACTAATCCCTAACCCTAACGCTTAACCTTTACCCTAACCGTTAACCCTCACCCTAAATCTTAACACTGACACTAACCTTAACCTTTTAACTC
Source organism: Eulemur rufifrons (assembly GCF_041146395.1). NCBI lineage: Eukaryota > Metazoa > Chordata > Mammalia > Primates > Lemuridae > Eulemur > Eulemur rufifrons. The sequence goes on from NW_027182841.1 coordinate 175,488, forward strand.
TAAGCCTAACCCTTAACCCTACAGTAAGGAAGACCCTTAATGCTAATGGGATCCCTTATCCCTAACCCTAACACTACAGCTAAAATAACCCTAACCTTTGATCCCTAAACCTAACCCCTAACACTTACTTTAACCCGAAACCCGAATCCTAATCCTAAGCATTCAACCTAACCTATCTCTTAACCCTAACGCTAGCCCTTACCCTAACGCCTAGATCTAACCCTAAATCTAACCTACCGCCTAATCCTAACCTTAAGCCCTAATGCTAACTCTAACCCTGAACCCTAAACCTACCCGTAACCCTTAACACTAACCCTATCCCTAACCCCCTTACACTGACTCTGTTAACCCTCACCCTATCCCTCAACCCTGACCCTAACCTTAAAGCTTAATCCTAACCATGCGTGAGATGAGCCTCTGCATTTGTCCTGCGTGACAGTTGATGCCCAACACCCAGGGTACGATGAAGTGGGGACGCAGCCTTGCTCCACACCCACAGTGCCCCGTACGTCAGACAGGACCCGTGCCCTAACACACACCGTTAAACGTAAGCCCGAACCCTATCACTAAACCAAACCCTTTGTAAGCCCTGAATCTAACTCCTAATAGTAACCCTAACCCCTGACCCTTACACTTGCCTCTCATCCTAAACCTAAACCCAACCACTAAACATAATCCTAATCTCTAACCCTAACAGTAATCCTAACCCTAATTCTAACCTAAAACCCTAACCCCTAAACCTAATCCTAGTCCCTAACATCTAACCTTACCCTAAACCGAATTCCAATTCTCAGACTTTTGCAATTCAAAAACTTATAAAAGCCTACAATCCACCAATGCAGTGTCTGAGATGAGCGTCCGCCCCTATGTCCTGCATGACAGGCAGGCGCCAATGCCCAGGGTACTATGGAGTGGAGTCCTGGGGTCTGTAGGCTTGCTAAACTCCAGTTTGGAAGAATTACTATAGTCATATATAGGGATGCTTACATTTACTTATAGAAAGCAACTATTGGTGTGTGATTTGTAGGCTTGCCTTACTCTAGTTTGGATGAAGAAGCTGAATCATATATAGGAATATTAGCTTTGAGTTAGAGGAAGCTTCTATGGGGGGTGCTTTTTTGGCTTGTTAAACTCTGGTTTGGAAGAAGCTCGAGAGTCTTATATAGGAACGATATCATTCTTTCAGAGAAAGCAATTATAGGGAGTTGGTTTGTAGGCTTGCTAAGCTCTAGTTTGGAGGAAGGCGAGAGTCATATATAGGAACGCTTACGTTCACATAAAGCGTCTACGGGGGGACGGTTTCTAGGCTTCCTAAACTCTAGCTTGGAAAAAGAGGACAGTTATGTATAGGAACTCTCGGCGGGGGATTGGTAGCATTGCTAAAATCTTAGATTGGAAAAGTTGCGAGAGTCATACATAGGAATGTTAACATTCACTCAATGAAAGCAACTATAAGGGGTGCTTTCCAGGCTGGCTACACTCTAATTTGGAAAAAGTGCGACAGTCATGTATAGGAAGGCTTATATTCACTCAGACAAAGCAATTATGTGTAGGTGTATAGTAGGCATGCTAACTCTAGTTTGGAAAATTTCGAGAGCCATGTATAGGAAAGCTTACAGTAACTTAGAGAAAGCAACGAACAGGGGTGGAGTGTAGACTTGCTAAACTCTAGTTTGGAGGAAGTGCCATAGTCATATATAAGGAACGCTTAAATTCGTTCAGAGAAAACAGCTGTCGGGGATTGGTTTGTAGACTTATTCAACTCTAGTTTGGAAGAAGTGCGAGAGACATATATAGGAATGTTTACATTGACTCAAAGAAAGCAACTATGGGGGAGTGTTATTTTGGCATGCCAGATGCTAGTTAGGAAGAAGTACAAGACTCATATATAGGAACGCTTAAATTCACACAGCGAGAGCAACTACAGAGTAGTGTCAGGTAGACATGTTAAAGTCTAGCTTGGGAGAAGTTCCAGAGTCCTATATAGGAAAGGTAACAGCCACTTTGAAAAAGCAAGTCTTGGCGGGTGGTTTGTAGGCCTGCAAAACCCTGTTTTGGTTGAAGTGTGAGAATCATATATGAGAACGCTTACATTCACTCAGAGAAAGCAACGATGGGGTTGTTTGTAGGCTTACTAAACTGCAGTTTGGAAGAAGCACGAGAATCACATATTGACGCACTGAAAGTAACTATGGGGTGGTGTCTTATAGGCATGCTAAACTCTAGTTTGGACGAAGTTTGAGAATCACATATAAGAAAGCTTAGAGTCACTTAGAGAAAGCAAATCTCTGGGTGTGGAATGTAGGCCTGCTAAACTCTATTTTGGTTTAAGACGGCGTGGTGGTTTGTAGGCATACTAAACTCTAGTTTGGAAGAAGTAGGAGAATGATATATGGGAACGCTTACATTCACGTAGAGAAAGCAATTATGGGGTGGCGTTTTTGTAGCCATGCTAATCTCTAGTTTGGAAGAAGTTAAGGAGTAATATATAGGAAAGGGTATAGTCATAGAAACCAACTCTCGGGGGATGTTTTGTACACCTGCAAAACTCCAGTTTGGAAGTGGGGGAGAGTCATATTGGGGACCGCGTGCATTCACTCAGAGAAATCAACGATGGGATTGTGATTTGTAGGCATAGTCAACTCTAGATTGGAAGAAGTACGAGAATCGTATATAGGAACGCTTACCTTCACGCAGAGAAAGCAACTATGGGGTGATGTTTGTATGCCTACTAAAATATAGTTTGGAGGAAGTTCGAGAGCCATATCTGGGAAGCTTACAGTCACTTAGAGAAAGCAGCTCTCGGGGGTGTTTCGTAGGCCTGCTAAACTCTATTTTCAATGAAGTGTTAGAATAATATATGGGAACTCAGTGAAAGCAACGTTGTGGTTGTGGTTCCTAGGCATACTAACCTGTAATTTGGAAGAAGCAAGAGAATCACATGTAGAACCGCTTACATTCCGGCACCGAATGCAACTATGGGGTGGTGTTTTGTAGGCTTGCAAAACTCTAGTTTGGACGAAGTTTGAGAGTCATATATAGGAAAGTTTACAGTCACGTAGAGAAAGCAACTCTCTGGGTGTGGAATGTAGAGTTATTTTGGTTGAAATAGAGTTATTTTGGTTGAAGTGTGAGAGTCATATATGGGAATGCTTACATTCACTCAGAGAAAACAACGTTTGGGTGGTGGTTTGTAGGGCATACTAAACTGTAGTTTGGAAGAAGTACGAGAGTCCTATATAGGAACACTTACATTCACGCAAAGAAAGCACTTATGGCGTCAGGTTTTGTAGGCATGCTAAACTGCAGTTTGGAAGAAGTTGGAGAACCTTATACAGGAAAGATTACCGTCACCTAGGGAAAGCAACTCTCGGGAGATTTTTTTGTACACATGCTAAACTCTAATTTGGATGAAGTGTGAGAGTCAAACATGGGACCGCTTACATTCCCTCAGAGAAACAACACTGGGGTGGTTTTTGTAGGCATACTAAATAGTTTGGAAGAAGTACGAGAATGATATTTGGGAACGCTTACATTCACACAGAGAAAGCAACTACGGGGTGGTGTTTTGTAAGCATGCTATAGTTTGGAAGAAGTTCTAAACCTGAACAGTCACTTAGAGAAAGCAACTCTTGGTGGGTGATTTTTAGGTCTGCTAAATTGTATTTTGAAAGAAGTACCAGAGTCATATATACTAATGCTTACATTCATGCAAAGAAAAAACCATGGGGTGATGTTTTGTGGGCATGTTAACCTGTAGTTTGGAAGAAGTTGGAGAGTCTTATTTAGGAAAGCTTACAGTCACCTAGAGAAAGCAACTCTCGGGAGAGCCTTTCTTGGCCTGCTAAACTCTACTTTGCATCAATTGTGAGAGTCAAACATGGGAATGCTTTCATTCATTCAGAGAACGCAACGTTTGGGTGGTGGTTTGTAGGCATTCTAAACTGTATTTTGGAGGAAGTACGAGAGTCATGTATATGAACGCTTACATTCAGGCAGAGAAAGCAACTCTGGGGTCGTATTTTGTTGGCATGCTAAACTGTGGTTTGGAAGAAGTTCGAGAGTCTTATATAGGAAAGATTACAGTGACACAGAGAAAACAACTCTCGGAAGTTTATTGGTAGGCCTGCTAAACTCTAACTTGGATGAAATGTGAGAACGCTTGCATTCATTCACTCAGAGAAGGAAACATCGTGATGGTTTGAAGGCATAATAACTGTAGTTGGGAAGAAGTAGGAGAGTCATATATATGAACCGTTACATTCACGCAGAGAACGCAACTGTGGGGTGGCGATGTATGCATGTTAATCTGTAGTTTGGAGGAAGTGCGAGAGTCATATCTGGGGAAAATTACAGTCACTTAGAGAAAGGAACCATCTTGGGCTGGTTTGTAGATCTGCTAAATTCTATTTTGGAAACAGAGTGTGAGTCATATATGGGAACGCTTATGTTCACTCAGAGAAAGCAACCACGGTGTGGTGTTTTGTTGGCATGGTGTAGTTTGAAAGAAGTTGGAGATTCTTATATAGGAAACTTTACAGTCACCTAGAGAAAGCAACTCATGGGGTGTTGTTTGTAGGCCTGCTAAACTCTAATTTAGATGAAGTGAGAGAGGCATATATATGAACGCTTATATTGATGCAGAGAAAGCAACTATGGGGTGGTGTTTTGTAGGCATGCTAAAATATAATTTGGAAGAAGTTCGAAAACAGACAGTCACTTAGAGAAAGCAACTCTCGGCGGTTGATTTTTCGGTGTGCTAAATTGTATTTTGAAAGAAGTACCAGAGTCATATATACAAACGCTTACATTCATGCAGAGAAAGCAACTGTGGGGTGGTGTTTTCTAGGCATGCTACACTCTAGTTTGGACGAAGTTTGAGAATCACATATAAGAAAGCTTAGAGTCGCTAAAGCAAATCTCTGGGTGTGGAATGTAGGCGTGCCAAACTCTATTTTGGTTTCAGAGTGAGAGTCATATATGGGAAGGCTTACATTCACTCAGAGAAAGCAACGATGGTGTGGTGGTTTGTAGGCATACTGAACTCTAGTTTGGAAGAAGTAGGAGAATGATATATGGGAACGCTTACATTCATGCAGAGAAAGCAATTATGGGGTGGCTTTTTTGTAGCCATGCAATTCTCTATTTTGCAAGAAGTTAAAGAGTAATATATAGGAAAGCGTACCGTCATTTAGAGAAACCAACTTTCGGAGGATGGTTTGTAGGCCTGCAAAACTCTACTTTGGAAGAAGGGGGAGAGTCATATGGGGGACTGGGTACATTCACTCGGAGAAATCAACGATGGGGTTGTGGTTTGTAGGCATACTAAACTCTAGTTTGGAAGAAGTATGAGAATCATATATAGGAACGCTTACATTCATGCAGAGAAAGCAACTATGGAGTGATGTTTGTATGCCTACTAAACGATAGTTTGGAGGATGTTCGAGAGTCATATCTGGAAAGCTTACAGTCATTTAGAGAAAGCAACTCTCTGGGGATGGTTCGTAGGCCTGCTAAACTCTATTTTCAATGAAGTGTTAGAATCATATGCAGGAACGCTTACATTCACTCAGAGAAAGCAACGTTGGGGTGGCCGTTTTTGAGCATACTAAACTCTACTTTGGAAGAGGTACGAGAGACATAAATACGAACGCTTACATTAACACAGAGAAAGCAAATACGGGGTGCTGTAGTGCAGGCATGCTAAACTATAGATTGGAAGAAGTTCGAAAGCTGACAGTCACTTAGAGAAAGCAACTCTTGGCGGGTGATTTTTAGGTCTGCTAAATTGTATTTTGAAAGACGTACAAGAGTCATATATACAAACGCTTACATTCATGCAGAGAAAGAAACTATGGGGTGACGTGTTGTTAGCATGCTAAACTGCAGTTTGAAAGGAGTTCCAGAGCGTTATATAGGATAGCTTACAGTCACCTAGAGAAAGCAACACTCGGGACAGCTTTGCAAGCCTCTAAACACTAATTAGCAGCAATTGTGAGAGTCAAATATGGGAACGCTTACATTCACGGAGAGAACACAACGTTTGGGTGGTGGTTTGTAGGCATAATAACTGTAGGTCGGAAGAAGTAGGAGAGTCATATATATGAACGGTTACATTCACGCAGAGAAAGAAACTGTTGGGTGGTATATGTACGCATGTTAATCTATACTTTGGAGGAAGTTTGAGAGTCATATCTGGGGAAAATTACAGTCACATAGCTAAATCAACCATCGGGGACTGGTTTGTAGGTCTGCTAAATTCTATTTTGGAAAAAGTGATTCATATAAGGGAATTCTTATGTTCACTCAGAGAAAGCAACGATGCGGTGGTGTATTGTTGGCATGCTAAACTTTAGTTTGGAAGAAGTTCGAGAGTTTTACATAGGAAAGCTTACATTCACCTAGAGAAAGCAACTCTCAGGATGTGGTTTATAGGCCTGGTGAACTCTAATTTGGATCAAGTGTGAGAGTCATACATACGAGTTCCAAAATACAGTTTAGTATGCCTACAAACCACCAGCCTAACATTGCTTTCTCTGAGTGGATATAGGCCTTCCCTTATATGAATCTCGGACTGCTTTCAAAATGCAATTTGCCGGACCTACAAAACCCCGCCCGAGAGTTGCTTTCTCTCACTATAAGCTTTCCTGTATATGACTTTGGGACATAATTTAGCATGCCAACAAAAGGCCACCCCATAGTTTGCGTGAATGTAAGCGTTCCTATGCATCACGCTCGTACTTCTTCCAAAGTATAGTACACCTACCAACCACCTCCCCAACGTTGCTTTTTCTGAGTGAATGTAAGCATTCTTTTATTCTCGTACTTCCTCCAAACTCCAGTTTAGTGTGACTAAACACACCACCGCAACCCTGCTTTCTCTGAGTGAATGTTAGCGTTCCCGTTTATGATTCACACTTCATCCAAAATAGAATTTAGCAGAACTACAAACCGGCCCCCAAGGGTTGCTTTCTCTGTGAGACTGTAAGCTTTCCTATTACTCTTAACTTCTTCGCAACTAGAGATTTGCATGCCTACAAAACACCACCCCATAGTTTCCCTCTCTGCGTGAATGTAAGCACTCACATATATGACTCTGCTACTTCTTCCAAAATACAGTTTAGTATGCTTACAAACAACCACCCAAAAGTTAAGTTCTCTGAGAGAATGTTAGCGTTCCCATGTATGACAGTCACAAATGGTGCAAGGTAGAGTTTAGCAGGCTTACAAACAATCTCTCGAAAGTTGCTTCCTCTAGCGGACTGTAAGCTTTCCTATAAAAGACTGTCGAACTTTGTCGAAACTACATTTCAGCACGCCAACAAAACATCACCACATAGTTTTTCTCAGCATAAATGTAACAGATTTTATATATGACTCTGGTACTTCTTTCAAAATACAATTTAGCACACCTCAAAATCAACCGCCGAGAGTTGCATTCTCTGTCACTGTCAGCTTTCGAACTTCTTCCAAATTATATTTTATCATGCCTACAAAACACCACCCCATAGTTGCTTTCTCTGCGTCCATATAAGCGTTCATATATATGACTCTCGTACTTCTTCCAAACTGGAGTTAGTATACCTACAAACCGGCACCCAAATTTACCTTTCTCTGAGTGAATGAAGCGTATCCATGTATGCCTCTTTCACTTCATCCAAATTAGAGTTTAGCGGCCCACAAACCACCTCCTGTGAGTTGCTTTCTCTAGGTGACTATAAACTTTCCTATATAAGACTCTCGAAATTCTTCCAAACTACAGTTTAGCATGCCAACAATACAGCGCACCATCGTTGATTTCTCTGAGTGAACATAAGCGTTCCCATATATGACTCTCACTCTTCTTCCAAAATAGAATTTAGCAGACCTACACAACACCCGATGGTTCCAATTCTCTAGGTGACTCTAATTTTTCCCACATATGACTCTCGAGCTTCCTCCAAACTAGATTATGATGATTACATAGGCCACCCCACAGTTGCTTTCTCTTCGTGAATGTAACCGTTCATATATGACTCTCCTACTTCTTTTGAACTACAGCATTTATTCCTACAAACCATCACGACAACGTTCTTTCTCTGAGTGAATGCAAGCGTTCCTGCATATGATTCTAACACTTCATTGAAAATAGAGTTTAGCAGGCCTACGAACCACCCCCAGAGAGTTGCTTTCTCTAAATGACTGTAAGCTTTCCAGATATGACTCTCGAACATCCTCCAAACTATCGTTTAGTAGGCATACAAACATCACTCCATAGTTGCTTTCTCTGCATGAATGTAAGCGTTCCTATATATGATTCTCGTACTTCTTCCAAACTAGAGTTTAGTATGCCTACAAACCACAACCCCATCGTTGATTTCTCCGAGTGAATGTACCCAGTCCCCCATATGATTCTCCCCCTTCTTCCAAAGTAGAGTTTTGCAGGCCTACAAACCATCCCCCAAAAGTTGGTTTCTCTAAATGACGGTACGCTTTCCTATATATTTCTCTTTAACTTCTTGCAAAATAGAGATTTGCATGGCTACAAAAAAGCCACCCCATAATTGCTTTCTCTGCATGAATGTAAGCATTCCCATATATCATTCTCCTACTTCTTCCAAACTAGAGTTCAGTATGCCTACAAACCACCACACCATCGTTGCTTTCTCTGAGTGAATGTAAGCCTTCCCATATATGACTCTCACTCCGAAACCAAAATAGAGTTTAGCACGCCTACATTCCACACCCAGAGATTTGCTTTAAGCGACTCTAAGCTTTCTTATATGTGATTCTCAAACTTCGTCCAAACTAGAGTTTAGCACGCCTAGAAAACACCACCCCACAGTTCCTTTCTCTGCATGAATGTAAGCGTTTGAATATATGACACTGGTACTTCTTTCAAAATACAATTTAGCAGACCTAAAAATCCACCGCCAAGAGTTGCTTTCTCTAAATGACTGTCTGCTTTCGAACTTCTTCCAAACTATATTTTAGTAGGCCTACAAAACACCACCCCATAGTTGCTTTCTCTGCGTCCATATAAGCGTTCATATATATCACTCTAGTACTTCTTCCAAACTGGAGTTAGTATACCTACAAACCGGCACCCCAATTTACCTTTCTCTGAGTGAATGAAGCGTATCCATGTATGCCTGTTTCACTTCATCCAAATTAGAGTTTAGCGGCCTACAAACCACCTCCTGTGAGTTGCTTTCTCTAGGTGACTGTAAACTTTCCTATATAAGACTCTCGAACTTCTTCCAAACTACAGTTTAGCATGCCAACAATACAGCGCCCCATCGTTGATTTCTGTGAGTCAACATAAGCGTTCCCATCTATGACTCTCACTCTTTTTCCAAAATAGAATTTAGCAGACCTACACACCAGCCCCCGATGGTTCCTTTCTCTAAATGACTCTAATTTTCCCCAGATATGACTCTCGAACTTCCTCCAAACTACAGATTATGATGATTACATACGCCACCCCACAGTTGCTTTCTCTGCGTGAATGTAACCGTTCATATATGACTCTCCTACTTCTTCGAACTACAGTTGTTATTCCTACAAACCACCACGACAAAGTTCTTTCTCTGAGTGAATGCAAGCGTTCTCACACTTCATCCAAATTACAGTTTAGTAGACCTACCAACAAACTACAGAGAGTTGTTTTCTCTGTGTCACTGTAATCTTTCCTATATAAGGCTCTCGAACTTCTTCCAAACCACAGTTTAGCATGCCAACAAAATACGATCACAGAGTTGCTTTCTCTGCGTGAATGTAAGCATTCGTATATATGACTCTCCTACTTCCTCCAAAATACAGTTTAGAATGCTTACAAACCACCACCCAAACGTTGCGTTCTCTGAGTGAATGTAAGCGTTCCCATGTTTGACTCTCACAATTGATGCAAATTAGAGTTTAGCACGCTTAGAAACAATCTGCCGAGAGTTACTTTCTCTAGGTGACTGTAAGCTTTCTTATATAAGACTCGCGAACTTCTTCCAAACTACACTTTAGCATCCCAACGAAACACTGCCCCATCGTTGATTTCTCTGAGTGAACATAAGCGTTCCCACATATGACTTTCACTCTTCTTCCAAAATAGAATTTAGCAGATCTACAAAACGGCCCCCGATGGTTGCTTTCTCTAAGTGACTGCAATTTTCCCCAGATATGACTCTCGAACTTCCTCCAAAGTATAGATTAACATGCGTACATACACCACCCAACAGTTTCTTTCTCTGCGTGAATGTAACCATTCATATATATGACTCTCCTACTTCTTCCGAACTACAGTTATTATGCCTACAAACCACCACCCAAACGTTGTGTTCTCTCCGTGAATGTAAGCGTTCCCATGTTTGACTCTCACAATTGCTGCTAATTAGTGTTTAGAGGCTTGCAAAGCTGTCCCGAGTGTTGCTTTCTCTAGGTGACTGTAAGCTATCCTATATAACACTCTGGAACTCCTTTCAAACTGCAGTTTAGCATGCCAAAAACACATCACCCCATAGTTTCTTTCTCTGCATGAATGTAAGCGTTTGTATATGACTCTGGTACGTCTTTCAAAATACAATTTAGCAGACCTAAAAATCACCCGCCAAGAGTTGCTTTCTCTAAGTGACTGTCAGCTTTCTAACTTCTTCCAATCTATAGTTTAGCATGCCTTCATTACAGCACCCCATATTTGCTTTCTCTGTGTTAATGTAAGCGTTCGTATTTATGTCTCTCGTACCTCTTCCAAAGTAGAGTTTAGTATGCTCAAAAACGGCCACCCCAACGTTGCTTTCTCTGAGTGAATGTAAGCGTTCCTGCATATGATTCTAACACTTCATTGAAAATAGAGTTTAGCAGGCCTACGAACCACCCCCAGAGAGTTGCTTTCTCTAAATGACTGTAAGCTTTCCAGATATGACTCTCGAGCATCCTCCAAACTATCGTTTAGTAGGCATACAAACATCACTCCATAGTTGCTTTCTCTGCATGAATGTAAGCGTTCCTATATATGATTCTCGTACTTCTTCCAAACTAGAGTTTAGTATGCCTACAAACCACAACCCCATCGTTGATTTCTCCGAGTGAATGTACCCCATATGATTCTCCCCCTTCTTCCAAAGTAGAGTTTTGCAGGCCTACAAACCATCCCCCAAAAGTTGGTTTCTCTAAATGACGGTACGCTTTCCTATATATTTCTCTTTAACTTCTTGCAAAATAGAGATTTGCATGGCTACAAAAAAGCCACCCCATAATTGCTTTCTCTGCATGAATGTAAGCGTTCCCATATATCATTCTCCTACTTCTTCCAAACTTGAGTTCAGTATGCCTACAAACCACCAGACCATCTTTGCTTTCTCTGAGTGAATATAAGCCTTCCCATATATGACTCTCACTCCGAAACCAAAATAGAGTTTAGCACGCCTACATTCCACACCCAGAGATTTCTTTAAGCGACTCTAAGCTTTCTTATATGTGATTCTCAAACTTCGTCCAAACTAGAGTTTAGCACGCCTAGAAAACACCACCCCACAGTTCCTTTCTCTGCATGAATGTAAGCGTTTGAATATATGACACTGGTACTTCTTTCAAAATACAATTTAGCAGACCTAAAAATCCACCGCCAAGAGTTGCTTTCTCTAAATGACTGTCTGCTTTCGAACTTCTTCCAAACTATATTTTAGCAGGCCTACAAAACACCACCCCATAGTTGCTTTCTCTGCGTCCATATAAGCGTTCATATATATCACTCTAGTACTTCTTCCAAACTGGAGTTAATATACCTACAAACCGGCACCCCAATTTACCTTTCTCTGAGTGAATGAAGCGTATCCATGTATGCCTGTTTCACTTCATCCAAATTAGAGTTTAGCGGCCTACAAACCACCTCCTGTGAGTTGCTTTCTCTAGGTGACTGTAAACTTTCCTATATAAGACTCTCGAACTTCTTCCAAACTACAGTTTAGCATGCCAACAATACAGCGCCCCATCGTTGATTTCTGTAGGTCAACATAAGCGTTCCCATCTATGACTCTCACTCTTTTTCCAAAATAGAATTTAGCAGACCTACACACCAGCCCCCGATGGTTCCTTTCTCTAAATGACTCTAATTTTCCCCAGATATGACTCTCGAACTTCCTCCAAACTACAGATTATGATGATTACATACGCCACCCCACAGTTGCTTTCTCTGCGTGAATGTAACCGTTCATATATGACTCTCCTACTTCTTCGAACTACAGTTGTTATTCCTACAAACCACCACGACAAAGTTCTTTCTCTGAGTGAATGCAAGCGTTCTCACACTTCATCCAAATTACAGTTTAGTAGACCTACCAACAAACTACAGAGAGTTGTTTTCTCTGTGTCACTGTATTCTTTCCTATATAAGGCTCTCGAACTTCTTCCAAACCACAGTTTAGCATGCCAACAAAATACGATCACAGAGTTGCTTTCTCTGCGTGAATGTAAGCATTCGTATATATGACTCTCCTACTTCCTCCAAAATACAGTTTAGAATGCTTACAAACCACCACCCAAACGTTGCGTTCTCTGAGTGAATGTAAGCGTTCCCATGTTTGACTCTCACAATTGCTGCTAATTAGTGTTTAAAGGCTTGTAAACCTGTCCCGAGTGTTGCTTTCTCTAGGTGACTGTAAGCTATCCTATATAACACTCTCGAACACCTTCCAAACTGCAATTTAGCATCCCCACAACACATCACCCCATAGTTTCTTTCTCTGCATGAATGTAAGCGTTTGTATATGACTCTGGTACGTCTTTCAAAATACAATTTAACCGACCTAAAAATCACCCGCCAAGAGTTGCTTTCTCTAAGTGACTGTCAGCTTTCGAACTTCTTCCAATCTATAGTTTAGCATGCCTGCACTACAGCACCCCGTATTTGCTTTCTCTGTGTTAATGTAAGCGTTCGTATTTATGTCTCTCGTACCTCTTCCAAAGTAGAGTTTAGTATGCTCAAAAACGGCCACCCCAACGTTGCTTTCTCTGAGTGAATGTAAGCGTTCCTGTATATGATTCGAACACTTCATTGAAAATAGAGTTTAGCAGGCCTACGAACCACCCCCAGAGAGTTGCTTTCTCTAAATGACTGTAAGCTTTCCAGATATGACTCTCGAACATCCTCCAAACTATCGTTTAGTAGGCATACAAACATCACTCCATAGTTGCTTTCTCTGCATGAATGTAAGCATTCCTATATATGATTCTCATACTTCTTCCAAACTAGAGTTTAGTATGCCTACAAACCACAACCCCATCGTTGATTTCTCCGAGTGAATGTACCCAGTCCCCCATATGACTCTCCCCCTTCTTCCAAAGTAGAGTTTTGCAGGCCTACAAACCATCCTCCGAAAGTTGGTTTCTCTAAATGACGGTACGCTTTCCTATATATTACTCTTTAACTTCTTGCAAAATAGAGATTTGCATGGCTACAAAAAAGCCACCCCATAATTGCTTTCTCTGCATGAATGTAAGCGTTCCCATATATCATTCTCCTACTTCTTCCAAACTAGAGTTCAGTATGCCTACAAACCACCACACCATCGTTGCTTTCTCTGAGTGAATGTAAGCCTTCCCATATATGACTCTCACTCTGAAACCAAAATAGAGTTTGGCACGCCTACATTCCACACCCAGAGATTTGCTTTAGCGACTCTAAGCTTTCTTATATGTGATTCTCAAACTTCGTCCAAACTAGAGTGTAGCATGCCTAGAAAACACCACCCCACAGTTGCTTTCTCTGCATGAATGTAAGCGTTTGTATATATGACTCTGGTACTTCTTTCAAAATACAATTTAGCACACCGAAAAATCAACCGCCGAGAGTTGCTTTCTCTAAGTGACTGTCTGTTTTCGAACTTCTTCCAAATTATATTTTAGCATGCCTACAAAACACCACCCCATAGTTGCTTTCTCTGCATCAATATAAGCGTTCATATATATGCCTCTCTCACTTCATCTAAATTAGAGTTTAGCAGGCCTACAAACAACACCCCATGAGTTGCTTTCTCTAGGTGACTGTAAAGTTTCCTATATAAGAATCTCCAACTTCTTTCAAACTACACCATGCCAACAAAACACCACACCGTGGTTGCTTTCTCTGAGTGAACATAAGCGTTCCCATATATGACTCACACTCTGTTTCCAAAATAGAATTTAGCAGATCTACAAACCAGCCCAAGATGGTTCCTTTCTCTAAGTGACTGTAATTTTCCCCAGATATGACTCTCGCACTTCCTCCAAACTACAGATTAACATGCATACATCGCCACCCCACAGTTGCGTTCTCTGCGTGAATGTAACGGTTCATATATATGACTCTCCTACTTCTTCCCAACTACAGTTATTATGCCTTCAAACCATCACGATGTTTCCTTCTCTGAGTGAATGAATGCAAGCGTTCTCACATTTCATCCAAGTTAGAGTTTAGCAGGCCTACCAATAAACTTCCGAGAGTTGTTTTCTCTGTGTCACTGTAATCTTTCCTATATAAGACTCTCGAACTTCTTCCAAACCACAGTTTAGCATGCCAACAAAATACGACCCCAGAGTTGCTTTCTCTGCCTGAATGTAAGCGTTCATATACATGACTCTCGTACTTCCTCCAAAATACAGTTTAGAATGCCTACAAACCACCACCCAAACGTTGCGTTCTCTGAATGAATGAAAGCATTCCCATGTTTGACTCTCACAATTGATGCAAAGTAGAGTTTAGCAGGCCAAGAAAGGCTCTCCCGAGAGTTGCTTTCTCTAGGTGACTGTAAGCTTTCCTAAATAAGACTCTCCAACTTCTTCCAAACTACAGGTTAACATGCCCACAAAACATCACCCCATGGTTTTTTCTTTGCATGAATGTAAGCATTAGTATATATGACTCTGGTACTTCTTTCAAAATACAATTTAGCAGACCTAAAAATCACCCACCAAGAGTTGCTTTCTCTAAGTGACTGTTCAGGTTTAGAACTTCTTCCAAACTATAGCATGCTTACAAAACACCACCCCGTAGTTGCTTTCTCTGTGTGAATGTAAGCGTTCCCAAATATCATTCTCGTACTTCTTCCAAACTATTTAGTATGCCTACAAAAACCACCCCAGTGTTGTTTCTCTGAGGGAATGTAAGCGGTCCCATGTTTGACTCTCACACTTCATCCAAATTAGAGTTTAGCATGTGTACAAAAAAATCTCCCGAGAGTTGCTTTCCCTAGGTGACGGTAATCTTTCCTGTATAAGGTTCTCCAACTTCTTCCAAACTGCAGTTTAGCATGCCTACAAAACCTGACGCCATAAGTGCTTTCTTTGCGTGAATGTAAGTGTTCCTATATAGGACTCTCGTACTTCTTCCAAACTACAGTTTAGTATGCCCTACAAACCACCACCCAAACGTTGTTTTCTCTGAGTGAATGTAAGCGTTCCCATATATGACTCTCACACTTCAACCAAAATAACTCTATTTCAACCAAAATAACTCTACATTCCACACCCAGAGAGTTGCTTTCTCTACGTGACTGTAAACTTTCCTATATATGACTCTCAAACTTCGTCCAAACTAGAGTTTTGCAAGCCTACAAAACACCACCCCATAGTTGCATTCGGTGCCGGAATGTAAGCGGTTCTACATGTGATTCTCTTGCTTCTTTCAAATTACAGGTTAGTATGCCTAGGAACCACAACCACAACGTTGCTTTCACTGAGTTCCCATATATTATTCTAACACTTCATTGAAAATAGAGTTTAGCAGGCCTACGAAACACCCCCGAGAGCTGCTTTCTCTAAGTGACTGTAAGCTTCCCAGATATGGCTCTCGAACTTCCTCCAAACTATATTTTAGTAGGCATACAAACATCACCCCATAGTTGCTTTCTCTGCGTGAAGGTAAGCGTTCCTATATACGATTCTCGTACTTCTTCCAATCTAGAGTTGACTATGCCTACAAATCACAATCCCATCGTTGATTTCTCTGAGTGAATGCACGCGGTCCCCAATATGACTCTCCCCCACTTCCAAACTGGAGTTTTGCAGGTGTACAAAACATCCCCCGAGAGTTGGTTTCTATGACTATACCCTTTCCTATATATTACTCCTTAAATTCTTCCAAACTAGAGATTAGCATGGCTACAAAAACGCCACCCCATAATTGCTTTCTCTACGTGAATGTAAGCGTTCCCATATATCATTCTCCTACTTCTTCCAAACTAGAGTTTAGTATGCCTACAAACCACCACGCCGTCGTTGCTTTCTCTGAGGGAATGTAAGCCTTCCCATATATGACTCTCACTCTTAAACCAAAATAGAGTTTAGCAGGCCTACATTCCACACCCAGAGATTTGCTTTCTCTAAGTGACTCTAAGCTTTCTTATATGTGATTCTCAAACTTCGTCCAAACTAGAGTTTAGCATGCCTATACAACACCACCCCATAGTTACTTTCAGTGCGTCAAAATGTATGTGCTCCTATATGTGATTCTCGTGCTTCTTCCAAACTACAGTTTAGTAAGCCTACAAACAACCCCATCGTTGCTTTCTCTGAGTGAATGTAAGCGTTCTCATATATGATTCTCACACTTCAACCAAAACAGGGTTTTGCAGGCCTACAAACCACCCGCCAAGACTTGCTTTTTCAAAGTGGCTGTTACTTTTCCTATATAGGACTCTGGAACTTCTCCCAAGCTAGACTTTATCATGTCTACCTGACACTACTCCGTAGTTGCTCTCGCTGTGTGAATGTAAGCGTTCCTATATATGAGTCTTGTACCTCTTCTTAACTAGCATCTGGCATGCCAAAATAACACTCCTCCATAGTTGCTTTCTTTGAGTCAATGTAAACATTCCTATATATGTCTCTCGCACTTCTTCCAAACTAGAGTTAAGTCTACAAACCAATCCCCGACAGCTGTTTTCTCTGAATGAATTTAAGCGTTCCTATATATGACTATGGCACTTCCTCCAAACTAGAGTTTAGCAAGCCTACACTCCACCCCTGTTCGTTGCTTTCTCTAAGTTACTGTAAGCTTTCCTATACATGGCTCTCGAAATTTTCCAAACTAGAGTTAGCATGCCTACTATACACCTACACATAATTGCTTTGTCTGAGTGAATATAAGCCTTCCTATATATGACTGTCGCACTTTTTCCAAATTAGAGTGTAGCCAGCCTGGAAAGCACCCCTTATAGTTGCTTTCATTGAGTGAATGTTAACATTCCTATGTAAGACTCTCGCAACTTTTCCAATCTAAGATTTTAGCAATGCTACAAATCCCCCGCCGAGAGTTCCTATACATAACTGTCCTCTTTTTCCAAGCTAGAGTTTAGGAAGCCTAGAATCCGTCCCCCCGTAGACGCTTTATGTGAACGTAAACATTCCTATATATGACTCTCGCCTTCCTCCAAACTAGAGCTTAGCAAGCCTACAAAACAACTCCCTATAATTTCTTTCTCTGAATGAATGATATCGTTCCTATATAAGACTCTCAAACTTCTTCCAAACCAGAGTTTAACAAGCCAAAAAAGCACCCCCCATAGATGCTTCCTCTAACTCAAAGCTAATATTCCTACATATGATTCAGCTTCTTCATCCAAACTAGAGTAAGGCAAGCCTACAAATCACACACCAATAGTTGCTTTCTATAAGTAAATGTAAGCGTCCTTATATATGACTATAGCAATTCTTCCAAACTGGAGTTTAGCAAGCCTACAGACCCCAGGACTCCACTCCATAGTACCCTGGGCATTGGCGCCTGCCTGTCATGCAGGACATAGGGGCGGACCCTCATCTCAGACACGGCATTGGTGGATTGTAGGCTTTTTTTTAAGTTTTTGTATTGAAGAACTCTGAGAATTGGAATTCGGTTTAGGTTAAGGTTAGGTGTTAGGGACTAGGATTAGTTTTAGGGGTTAGGGTTTTAGGTTAGAATTAAGATTAGGATTACTGTTAGGGTTAGAGAATAGGATTATGTTTAGTGGTTGGGTTTAGGTTTACGGTGAGAGCAAGAGTAAGGGTCAGGGATTAGGTTTACTGTTAGGAGTTAGATTCAGGGCTTACTAAGGGTTTGGTTTAGTGATAGGGTTAGGGCTTACGTTTAACGGTGTGTGTTAGGGCACGGGCCCCGTCTAATGTACGGGGCACTGTGGGTGTGGAGCAAGGCTGCGACCCCACTTCATCTTACCCTGGGTGTTGGGCTTCAACTGTCACGCAGGACAAAGGCAGAGGCTCATCAAACGCATGGTTAGGATTAAGGTTTAAGGTTAGGGTCAGGGTTGAGGGTTAGGGTGAGGGTTAACAGTTAGAGTTAGGGTAAGGGGGTTAGGGATAGGGTTAGGGTTAAGGGTCAGGTGTATAGTTCAGGTTTAAGGTTAGCATTAGAGGGTAGGGTTAGTGTAACTGTAGGTCAGTGTTGGGGTTAGATCTCTAGGCATTAGGGTAAAGGTTAGGGTTAAGGTTAAGAGTTAGGGTTAAGTTTAATGGTTAAGGATTGGGATTAGGGTTGAGGGTTAGGGTTAAGATTATGGGTAATGACTAAGGATCAAAGGTTAGGGTTATTTTTAGGCGTAGGTTTAGGGTAAGGGGTTAGGGTTAGTGTTAGTGTTGCTGGTAGGGTTAAGGTTAGGGTTGGCGTTTCAGAATTAGGGATTAGGTGTTATGGTTATAGCTAGGAGTTAGGGTTAGAATTACACTATAGGGCTTGTTCTCAGGGTGTGATGCATTAACATTAGGATAAGGGGTTAAAGTTAAGGTTACGGTGAGGTTTACGTGTTAAGGTGAGCAGTAGGATCAGGGTTAGGTGTTATGTTCTGGGTTAGGGTTATGGGTGAGGGGTAGGGTTTATCCTTAGGGCACGGGCCCTGTATGCACTAGGAGGCGAAGTTAGGGGTCTGTGATGGTCGCTGGGAACCCACTCTATCATACGCAGTGTATGGGCCTCTGGGTTTCATGCAGGACACTGTGGCAGAGCCGGCTTTCATGCATGGCTTAGTAGGATTGTAGGCTTTCAAAACTCTGAGAAAGCAAGAAGTCTGAGAATTAGATTTCGGGTTAGGATTACGGCACGGTTTAGGGATGAAGATTAGTGGTTAGGGTGAGGGCTTAGGGTTAGGGGTTAGGGTTAGGGTTAGGGTTGCTGGTAGGGTGAAGGTTAGGGTTGACGTTTTAGAATTAGGGATGAGGTGTTACGGTTATGACTATGGTTTAGGATTAGAATTACGGGATAGGGCTTCTTCTCAAGGTTTTATGCATTCACGTTAAGTTAAGGGGCTAAGTTAGGGTTACGGGGAGGTTTATGTTTTAAGGTGAGCAATAGGATCAGGGTTAGGTGTTATGTTCAGGGTGAGAGTTATCTGTTAGGGGTAGTGTTTATACTTAGCGTACGGGCCCTGTCTGCACTGGGCGGGGGGCGGGGGTTAGGGGGATGGGATTGTCCCCGGGAACCCACTCTATCGTACGCTGGGTATGGGCTCCTGGGTTTCATGCAGGACACAGTGGCAGAGCCCCCTTTTACTCATGGCATGGGAGGATTGTAGGCTTTCTAAACTCTGAGAAAGCAAGAACTCTGAGAATTAGATTTAGGGGTAGGATTCTGGTAATGTTTAGGGATGAAGATTAGTGTCAGGGTGGGGTCTTGGGTTAGGGGTTGGGGTTAAAGGTTAGTGTTAGGTTTAACAGTTACAGTTAGGTTTACGGTTAAGTCTCAGGGATGGGGTTAAGGTTTGGGTTTAGCGTTTGGCACAGGGGTAGGCTTCAGTGTTAGCTTCATGGTTAAAGATTAGGAGTAGGGTTAGTGTGAGGGTTAAGGGTAAGGGTCAAGATTAAGGGTTCAGGTTGGGGTTAGGCTTAGGTTTCGGGTTAGGGGTTAGGGTTAGGCTTAGGGTCAAGGGTTAGGATTAGGGTTAAGTGTTGGGCTTAGGGTTGGGGTTTAGTGTTAAGTTTATCGTTAAGGATTAGGGTTAGGGTCAGGGTTAAATATTTGGGTGCGGGTAATGGTTAGGGTCAGATTTAAGGTTTATGGATAGGGTTAGTGTTAAGGGTTTACGGGTAGGTTTAGGGTTCAGGGTTAGAGTTAGCATTAGGGCTTAAGGTTAGGATTAGGTGGTACGTTAGATTTAGGGTTAGATCTAGGCGTTAGAGTAAGGGTTAAGAGATAGGGTTAGGTTTAATGCTTAGGATTAGGGTTAGGGTTTGGGGTTAAAGCAAGTGTTAGGGGTTAGGTTTAAGGATCAAAGGTTAGTGTTATTTTTAGCTGTAGTGTTAGGGTTAGGGATAAGGGATAAGGTTGGCGTGAAGGTTTTCCTTACTGTTAGGGTTAAGGGTCATGCTTAGATTAAAGGTTAAGGTTAGGGTCAGTGTTAAGGGTTAGGGTGAGGGTTAACGGTTACGGTAAAGGTTAAGCGTTAGTGTTAGGGATTAGCGATTAAGGTTTTTGGTAAGTGTTAGGGTTAGGAGTTAGTGTTTTATGAAGGGGTATGGTTAGAATTAGGATTGGGGTTAGTGTTAGGGTTAGGTTTCGGGGTTAGGTTTAGGGTAAAAGGATAGGATTAGGGTTAAGGGTTGGGCTCAGGTTTAGGGTTAAAGTTTAGTGTTAGGGTTAATGTTTAGTGTTATGGTCCAGTTAAAGTGTTAGGGTGAGGGTTAACGGTTAGGATTAGGCTTACAGGTTGGGGATATAGTGAGGGTTCAGTGTTAGGGTTAGGTTTAGGGTTCAGGGTTAGGGTTAGCTGTAGGGGTTATGGTTAGGGTTAGGTGTTAGGTTAGTGTCAGGGTTAGGTCTAGTCGTGAGGGTAAGGTTTAGGGTTAGCTTTAAGAGCTAGGGTTAGGTTGAATGGATAGGATTAGGATTAGGGTTAAGGGTTAGGGTAAGGCTTAGGGGTTAGGGTGAAGGGTTAAGGGTTTTTGTTAGGCATAGCGTTGGGGTTAGAAGTAACGGTTACTGTCAGTGTTAGGGTTGTAGGCAGGGTTACGGTTAGAGTTAGCGGTTGAGAATTAGGGTTAGGGATTAGGTGTTACAGTGATGACTAGGAGACAGGGTTAGAATTATGGGATAGGGGTTGTTCTCAGGGAATGGGTTATGCACTAACGTTAGGATAAGAGGTTAAAGTTAGGCTCACGGTGAGGTTTCCTTGTTAAGGGGAGAAATAGGAACAGGGTTAGGTGTTATGTTCAGGGTGAGGGATATCTGTTACAGGTATTGTTTATGCTTAGCGCACGGGTCCTGTCTGCCTTAGGCGGGGGTGGGGGGAGGTTAGGGGACTGGGATTGTCACCAGGATCCCACTGCATCGGACTCTGGGTATGGGCCCGTGGATTTCATGCAGGACACAGTGGTAGAGCCTCCTTTCACGCATGGCATGGGAGGATTGCAGGCTTTCTAAACTCTAAGAAAGCAAGAAGTCTGAGAATTAGATTTAGGGTTAGGATTCTGGTTAGGGTTAAGGATGAAGTTTAGTGTTAGGGTAAGGGCTTAGGGTTAGGGATTAGGGTTAGGGTTAAAGGTTACTCTTAGGTTTAACGGTTACAGTTCGGTTTAGGGTTGAGGTTTACGGTTAGGGTTAAGATGAGGGGTTAGGGTTTGGTATAGGGTTAGGGTTAGGTACAGGGTTAGGGTTAAGTGCTAGGTTTCGGGTTGAAGATTAGGATTAGGATTAGGATTAAAGGTTAGCGTGAGAGTTAACGGTTAGGGTTAAGGTTAAGAGTTAGGGTTAGGGTTTAGGTTTAGGGTTAAGGGTTAGGGTTAGTTTTAGGGTTCGAGTTATGTGTTAGGGTTTGTGTTAGAAGTTAGGGTTAGGTTTACTGTCCACGGTTAGGGTTACGTTTAGGGGTTAGCATTAGGGTTAAGGTTTAGGTATAGGGTAAGGGTCTAGAGTTAGTGTTGGGCTTTAGGCTCGGGGCTTAGGTTCAGGGTCAGGGGTTAGGGTTGGTGGTAGGGCTTAGATTTATCAGTCAGTTTAAGGGCACAGGACCTGGTTAATCTACGGTGAGAGGGGTGCGGTCGGAGTCATCACGAAAGCACAACATCATTCCCTGGGCCCTGGGACAAGACCTACATGCAGGACTCAGGCGGAGCCTCATCTCACACATGGCATGGCTGTATTGTAGGCTTGCTTCACTCGGGAATGGAAGTAGTGTGAGAATTAGGGTTAGGGTTGGGGTTAGGGGTTTCGAGTTAGGGGTTAGGTTTGGAGTCAGGGTTAGGTGCTAGGGATTAGTGGTTAGGGTTAGAGTTAGTGTTACGGGTTAGGTGTTAAGTCTGGTTTAGGGGGCCAGGGTAAGGTTTAGGTTTGGAGTTAGCGTTAGGGTTAGGCGTTAGGGTTAAGGGATAGGGTTAGGGTTAAGGGTTAGCTTTAGGGTTAGGGTTCAGGTTTAGGGTTAGGGTCAGGGTTAAGGGTTAGGGTGAGGTTTAACAGTTAGGGTTAGGGTTAGGGGGTTAGGGATAGGTTTAGGGTTAAGGGTCAGGTGTATGGTTCAGGTTTAAGGTTAGCGTTAGGGGCTTAGGGTTAGTCTTAACTGTAGGTCAGCGTGGGGGTTAGATCTCTAGGCATTAGGGTAAAGGTCAGGGTTAGGGTTAAGAGTTACGGTTATGTTTAATGGTTAGGATTGGGATTAGGGTTAAGAGTTAGGGTTAAGGTTAGGGGTTATGACTAAGGATCAACGGTGAGGGTTATTTTTAGGCGTAGGGTTAGCGTAAGGGGTTAGGGTTAGTGTTAGTGTTGTTGGTAGGGTTAAGGTTAGGGTTGGCGTTTCAGAATTAGGGATTAGGTGTTATGGTTATGGCTAGGAGTTAGGGTTAGATTTACGGTATAGGTCTTGTTCTCAGGGTGTCATGCATTAACGTTAAGATAAGGGGTTAAAGTTAGGGTTACGGTGAGCTTTACCTGTTAAGGTGAGCAGTAGGATCAGGGTTAGGTGTTACGTTCTGGGTTAGGGTTATGGGTGAGGGGTAGGGTTTATCCTTAGGGCACGGGCCCTGTATGCACTAGGAGGCGAAGTTAGGGGTCTGTGATGGTCGCTGGGAACCCACTCTATCATACGCAGTGTATGGGCCTCTGGGTTTCATGCAGGACACTGTGGCAGAGCCGGCTTTCATGCATGGCTTAGTAGGATTGTAGGCTTTCAAAACTCTGAGAAAGCAAGAAGTCTGAGAATTAGATTTCGGGTTAGGATTACGGCACGGTTTAGGGATGAAGATTAGTGGTTAGGGTGAGGGCTTAGGGTTAGGGGTTAGGGTTAGGGTTAGGGTTGCTGGTAGGGTGAAGGTTAGGGTTGACGTTTTAGAATTAGGGATGAGGTGTTACGGTTATGACTATGGTTTAGGATTAGAATTACGGGATAGGGCTTCTTCTCAAGGTTTTATGCATTCACGTTAAGTTAAGGGGCTAAGTTAGGGTTACGGGGAGGTTTATGTTTTAAGGTGAGCAATAGGATCAGGGTTAGGTGTTATGTTCAGGGTGAGAGTTATCTGTTAGGGGTAGTGTTTATACTTAGCGTACGGGCCCTGTCTGCACTGGGCGGGGGGCGGGGGTTAGGGGGATGGGATTGTCCCCGGGAACCCACTCTATCATACGCTGGGTATGGGCTCCTGGGTTTCATGCAGGACACAGTGGCAGAGCCCCCTTTTACTCATGGCATGGGAGGATTGTAGGCTTTCTAAACTCTGAGAAAGCAAGAACTCTGAGAATTAGATTTAGGGGTAGGATTCTGGTAATGTTTAGGGATGAAGATTAGTGTCAGGGTGGGGTCTTGGGTTAGGGGTTGGGGTTAAAGGTTAGTGTTAGGTTTAACAGTTACAGTTAGGTTTACGGTTAAGTCTCAGGGATGGGGTTAAGGTTTGGGTTTAGCGTTTGGCACAGGGGTAGGCTTCAGTGTTAGCTTCATGGTTAAAGATTAGGAGTAGGGTTAGTGTGAGGGTTAAGGGTAAGGGTCAAGATTAAGGGTTCAGGTTGGGGTTAGGCTTAGGTTTCGGGTTAGGGGTTAGGGTTAGGCTTAGGGTCAAGGGTTAGGATTAGGGTTAAGTGTTGGGCTTAGGGTTGGGGTTTAGTGTTAAGTTTATCGTTAAGGATTAGGGTTAGGGTCAGGGTTAAATATTTGGGTGCGGGTAATGGTTAGGGTCAGATTTAAGGTTTATGGATAGGGTTAGTGTTAAGGGTTTACGGGTAGGTTTAGGGTTCAGGGTTAGAGTTAGCATTAGGGCTTAAGGTTAGGATTAGGTGGTACGTTAGATTTAGGGTTAGATCTAGGCGTTAGAGTAAGGGTTAAGAGATAGGGTTAGGTTTAATGCTTAGGATTAGGGTTAGGGTTTGGGGTTAAAGCAAGTGTTAGGGGTTAGGTTTAAGGATCAAAGGTTAGTGTTATTTTTAGCTGTAGTGTTAGGGTTAGGGATAAGGGATAAGGTTGGCGTGAAGGTTTTCCTTACTGTTAGGGTTAAGGGTCATGCTTAGATTAAAGGTTAAGGTTAGGGTCAGTGTTAAGGGTTAGGGTGAGGGTTAACGGTTACGGTAAAGGTTAAGCGTTAGTGTTAGGGATTAGCGATTAAGGTTTTTGGTAAGTGTTAGGGTTAGGAGTTAGTGTTTTATGAAGGGGTATGGTTAGAATTAGGATTGGGGTTAGTGTTAGGGTTAGGTTTCGGGGTTAGGTTTAGGGTAAAAGGATAGGATTAGGGTTAAGGGTTGGGCTCAGGTTTAGGGTTAAAGTTTAGTGTTAGGGTTAATGTTTAGTGTTATGGTCCAGTTAAAGTGTTAGGGTGAGGGTTAACGGTTAGGATTAGGCTTACAGGTTGGGGATATAGTGAGGGTTCAGTGTTAGGGTTAGGTTTAGGGTTCAGGGTTAGGGTTAGCTGTAGGGGTTATGGTTAGGGTTAGGTGTTAGGTTAGTGTCAGGGTTAGGTCTAGTCGTGAGGGTAAGGTTTAGGGTTAGCTTTAAGAGCTAGGGTTAGGTTGAATGGATAGGATTAGGATTAGGGTTAAGGGTTAGGGTAAGGCTTAGGGGTTAGGGTGAAGGGTTAAGGGTTTTTGTTAGGCATAGCGTTGAGGTTAGAAGTAACGGTTACTGTCAGTGTTAGGGTTGTAGGCAGGGTTACGGTTAGAGTTAGCGGTTGAGAATTAGGGTTAGGGATTAGGTGTTACAGTGATGACTAGGAGACAGGGTTAGAATTATGGGATAGGGGTTGTTCTCAGGGAATGGGTTATGCACTAACGTTAGGATAAGAGGTTAAAGTTAGGCTCACGGTGAGGTTTCCGTGTTAAGGGGAGAAATAGGAACAGGGTTAGGTGTTATGTTCAGGGTGAGGGATATCTGTTACAGGTATTGTTTATGCTTAGCGCACGGGTCCTGTCTGCCTTAGGCGGGGGTGGGGGGAGGTTAGGGGACTGGGATTGTCACCAGGATCCCACTGCATCGGACTCTGGGTATGGGCCCGTGGATTTCATGCAGGACACAGTGGTAGAGCCTCCTTTCACGCATGGCATGGGAGGATTGCAGGCTTTCTAAACTCTAAGAAAGCAAGAAGTCTGAGAATTAGATTTAGGGTTAGGATTCTGGTTAGGGTTAAGGATGAAGTTTAGTGTTAGGGTGAGGGCTTAGGGTTAGGGATTAGGGTTAGGGTTAAAGGTTACTCTTAGGTTTAACGGTTACAGTTCGGTTTAGGTTTGAGGTTTACGGTTAGGGTTAAGATGAGGGGTTAGGGTTTGGTATAGGGTTAGGGTTAGGTACAGGGTTAGGGTTAAGTGTTAGGTTTCGGGTTGAAGATTAGGATTAGGGTTAGGATTAAAGGTTAGCGTGAGAGTTAACGGTTAGGGTTAAGGTTAAGAGTTAGGGTTAGGGTTTAGGTTTAGGGTTAAGGGTTAGGGTTAGTTTTAGGGTTCGAGTTATGTGTTAGGGTTTGTGTTAGAAGTTAGGGTTAGGTTTACTGTCCACGGTTAGGGTTACGTTTAGGGGTTAGCATTAGGGTTAAGGTTTAGGTATAGGGTAAGGGTCTAGAGTTAGTGTTGGGCTTTAGGCTCGGGGCTTAGGTTCAGGGTCAGGGGTTAGGGTTGGTGGTAGGGCTTAGATTTATCAGTCAGTTTAAGGGCACAGGACCTGGTTAATCTACGGTGAGAGGGGTGCGGTCGGAGTCATCACGAAAGCACAACATCATTCCCTGGGCCCTGGGACAAGACCTACATGCAGGACTCAGGCGGAGCCTCATCTCACACATGGCATGGCTGTATTGTAGGCTTGCTTCACTCGGGAATGGAAGTAGTGTGAGAATTAGGGTTAGGGTTGGGGTTAGGGGTTTCGAGTTAGGGGTTAGGTTTGGAGTCAGGGTTAGGTGCTAGGGATTAGTGGTTAGGGTTAGAGTTAGTGTTACGGGTTAGGTGTTAAGTCTGGTTTAGGGGGCCAGGGTAAGGTTTAGGTTTGGAGTTAGCGTTAGGGTTAGGCGTTAGGGTTAAGGGATAGGGTTAGGGTTAAGGGTTAGCTTTAGGGTTAGGGTTCAGGTTTAGGGTTAGGGTCAGGGTTAAGGGTTAGGGTGAGGTTTAACAGTTAGGGTTAGGGTTAGGGGGTTAGGGATAGGTTTAGGGTTAAGGGTCAGGTGTATGGTTCAGGTTTAAGGTTAGCGTTAGGGGCTTAGGGTTAGTCTTAACTGTAGGTCAGCGTGGGGGTTAGATCTCTAGGCATTAGGGTAAAGGTCAGGGTTAGGGTTAAGAGTTACGGTTATGTTTAATGGTTAGGATTGGGATTAGGGTTAAGAGTTAGGGTTAAGGTTAGGGGTTATGACTAAGGATCAACGGTGAGGGTTATTTTTAGGCGTAGGGTTAGCGTAAGGGGTTAGGGTTAGTGTTAGTGTTGTTGGTAGGGTTAAGGTTAGGGTTGGCGTTTCAGAATTAGGGATTAGGTGTTATGGTTATGGCTAGGAGTTAGGGTTAGATTTACGGTATAGGTCTTGTTCTCAGGGTGTCATGCATTAACGTTAAGATAAGGGGTTAAAGTTAGGGTTACGGTGAGCTTTACCTGTTAAGGTGAGCAGTAGGATCAGGGTTAGGTGTTACGTTCTGGGTTAGGGTTATGGGTGAGGGGTAGGGTTTATCCTTAGGGCACGGGCCCTGTATGCACTAGGAGGCGAAGTTAGGGGTCTGTGATGGTCGCTGGGAACCCACTCTATCGTACGCAGTGTATGGGCCTCTGGGTTTCATGCAGGACACTGTGGCAGAGCCGGCTTTCATGCATGGCTTAGTAGGATTGTAGGCTTTCAAAACTCTGAGAAAGCAAGAAGTCTGAGAATTAGATTTCGGGTTAGGATTACGGCACGGTTTAGGGATGAAGATTAGTGGTTAGGGTGAGGGCTTAGGGTTAGGGGTTAGGGTTAGGGTTAGGGTTGCTGGTAGGGTGAAGGTTAGGGTTGACGTTTTAGAATTAGGGATGAGGTGTTACGGTTATGACTATGGTTTAGGATTAGAATTACGGGATAGGGCTTCTTCTCAAGGTTTTATGCATTCACGTTAAGTTAAGGGGCTAAGTTAGGGTTACGGGGAGGTTTATGTTTTAAGGTGAGCAATAGGATCAGGGTTAGGTGTTATGTTCAGGGTGAGAGTTATCTGTTAGGGGTAGTGTTTATACTTAGCGTACGGGCCCTGTCTGCACTGGGCGGGGGGCGGGGGTTAGGGGGATGGGATTGTCCCCGGGAACCCACTCTATCGTACGCTGGGTATGGGCTCCTGGGTTTCATGCAGGACACAGTGGCAGAGCCCCCTTTTACTCATGGCATGGGAGGATTGTAGGCTTTCTAAACTCTGAGAAAGCAAGAACTCTGAGAATTAGATTTAGGGGTAGGATTCTGGTAATGTTTAGGGATGAAGATTAGTGTCAGGGTGGGGTCTTGGGTTAGGGGTTGGGGTTAAAGGTTAGTGTTAGGTTTAACAGTTACAGTTAGGTTTACGGTTAAGTCTCAGGGATAGGGTTAAGGTTTGGGTTTAGCGTTTGGCACAGGGGTAGGCTTCAGTGTTAGCTTTATGGTTAAAGATTAGGAGTAGGGTTAGTGTGAGGGTTAAGGGTAAGGGTCAAGATTAAGGGTTCAGGTTGGGGTTAGGCTTAGGTTTCGGGTTAGGGGTTAGGGTTAGGCTTAGGGTCAAGGGTTAGGATTAGGGTTAAGTGTTGGGCTTAGGGTTGGGGTTTAGTGTTAAGTTTATCGTTAAGGATTAGGGTTAGGGTCAGGGTTAAATATTTGGGTGCGGGTAATGGTTAGGGTCAGATTTAAGGTTTATGGATAGGGTTAGTGTTAAGGGTTTACGGGTAGGTTTAGGGTTCAGGGTTAGAGTTAGCATTAGGGCTTAAGGTTAGGATTAGGTGGTACGTTAGATTTAGGGTTAGATCTAGGCGTTAGAGTAAGGGTTAAGAGATAGGGTTAGGTTTAATGCTTAGGATTAGGGTTAGGGTTTGGGGTTAAAGCAAGTGTTAGGGGTTAGGTTTAAGGATCAAAGGTTAGTGTTATTTTTAGCTGTAGTGTTAGGGTTAGGGATAAGGGATAAGGTTGGCGTGAAGGTTTTCCTTACTGTTAGGGTTAAGGGTCATGCTTAGATTAAAGGTTAAGGTTAGGGTCAGTGTTAAGGGTTAGGGTGAGGGTTAACGTTTACGGTAAAGGTTAAGCGTTAGTGTTAGGGATTAGCGATTAAGGTTTTTGGTAAGTGTTAGGGTTAGGAGTTAGTGTTTTATGAAGGGGTATGGTTAGAATTAGGATTGGGGTTAGTGTTAGGGTTAGGTTTCGGGGTTAGGTTTAGGGTAAAAGGATAGGATTAGGGTTAAGGGTTGGGCTCAGGTTTAGGGTTAAAGTTTAGTGTTAGGGTTAATGTTTAGTGTTATGGTCCAGTTAAAGTGTTAGGGTGAGGGTTAACGGTTAGGATTAGGCTTACAGGTTGGGGATATAGTGAGGGTTCAGTGTTAGGGTTAGGTTTAGGGTTCAGGGTTAGGGTTAGCTGTAGGGGTTATGGTTAGGGTTAGGTGTTAGGTTAGTGTCAGGGTTAGGTCTAGTCGTGAGGGTAAGGTTTAGGGTTAGCTTTAAGAGCTAGGGTTAGGTTGAATGGATAGGATTAGGATTAGGGTTAAGGGTTAGGGTAAGGCTTAGGGGTTAGGGTGAAGGGTTAAGGGTTTTTGTTAGGCATAGCGTTGAGGTTAGAAGTAACGGTTACTGTCAGTGTTAGGGTTGTAGGCAGGGTTACGGTTAGAGTTAGCGGTTGAGAATTAGGGTTAGGGATTAGGTGTTACAGTGATGACTAGGAGACAGGGTTAGAAGTATGGGATAGGGGTTGTTCTCAGGGAATGGGTTATGCACTAACGTTAGGATAAGAGGTTAAAGTTAGGCTCACGGTGAGGTTTCCGTGTTAAGGGGAGAAATAGGAACAGGGTTAGGTGTTATGTTCAGGGTGAGGGATATCTGTTACAGGTATTGTTTATGCTTAGCGCACGGGTCCTGTCTGCCTTAGGCGGGGGTGGGGGGAGGTTAGGGGACTGGGATTGTCACCAGGATCCCACTGCATCGGACTCTGGGTATGGGCCCGTGGATTTCATGCAGGACACAGTGCTAGAGCCTCCTTTCACGCATGGCATGGGAGGATTGCAGGCTTTCTAAACTCTAAGAAAGCAAGAAGTCTGAGAATTAGATTTAGGGTTAGGATTCTGGTTAGGGTTAAGGATGAAGTTTAGTGTTAGGGTGAGGGCTTAGGGTTAGGGATTAGGGTTAGGGTTAAAGGTTACTCTTAGGTTTAACGGTTACAGTTCGGTTTAGGTTTGAGGTTTACGGTTAGGGTTAAGATGAGGGGTTAGGGTTTGGTATAGGGTTAGGGTTAGGTACAGGGTTAGGGTTAAGTGTTAGGTTTCGGGTTGAAGATTAGGATTAGGGTTAGGATTAAAGGTTAGCGTGAGAGTTAACGGTTAGGGTTAAGGTTAAGAGTTAGGGTTAGGGTTTAGGTTTGGGGTTAAGGGTTAGGGTTAGTTTTAGGGTTCGAGTTATGTGTTAAGGTTTGTGTTAGAAGTTAGGGTTAGGTTTACTGTCCACGGTTAGGGTTACGTTTAGGGGTTAGCATTAGGGTTAAGGTTTAGGTATAGGGTAAGGGTCTAGAGTTAGTGTTGGGCTTTAGGCTCGGGGCTTAGGTTCAGGGTCAGGGGTTAGGGTTGGTGGTAGGGCTTAGATTTATCAGTCAGTTTAAGGGCACAGGACCTGGTTAATCTACGGTGAGAGGGGTGCGGTCGGAGTCATCACGAAAGCACAACATCATTCCCTGGGCCCTGGGACAAGACCTACATGCAGGACTCAGGCAGAGCCTCATCTCACACATGGCATGGCTGTATTGTAGGCTTGCTTCACTCGGGAATGGAAGTAGTGTGAGAATTAGGGTTAGGGTTGGGGTTAGGGGTTTCGAGTTAGGGGTTAGGTTTGGAGTCAGGGTTAGGTGCTAGGGATTAGTGGTTAGGGTTAGAGTTAGTGTTACGGGTTAGGTGTTAAGTCTGGTTTAGGGGGCCAGGGTAAGGTTTAGGTTTGGAGTTAGCGTTAGGGTTAGGCGTTAGGGTTAAGGGATAGGGTTAGGGTTAAGGGTTAGCTTTAGGGTTAGGGTTCAGGTTTAGGGTTAGGGTCAGGGTTAAGGGTTAGGGTGAGGTTTAACAGTTAGGGTTAGGGTTAGGGGGTTAGGGATAGGTTTAGGGTTAAGGGTCAGGTGTATGGTTCAGGTTTAAGGTTAGCGTTAGGGGCTTAGGGTTAGTCTTAACTGTAGGTCAGCGTGGGGGTTAGATCTCTAGGCATTAGGGTAAAGGTCAGGGTTAGGGTTAAGAGTTACGGTTATGTTTAATGGTTAGGATTGGGATTAGGGTTAAGAGTTAGGGTTAAGGTTAGGGGTTATGACTAAGGATCAACGGTGAGGGTTATTTTTAGGCGTAGGGTTAGCGTAAGGGGTTAGGGTTAGTGTTAGTGTTGTTGGTAGGGTTAAGGTTAGGGTTGGCGTTTCAGAATTAGGGATTAGGTGTTATGGTTATGGCTAGGAGTTAGGGTTAGATTTACGGTATAGGTCTTGTTCTCAGGGTGTCATGCATTAACGTTAAGATAAGGGGTTAAAGTTAGGGTTACGGTGAGCTTTACCTGTTAAGGTGAGCAGTAGGATCAGGGTTAGGTGTTACGTTCTGGGTTAGGGTTATGGGTGAGGGGTAGGGTTTATCCTTAGGGCACGGGCCCTGTATGCACTAGGAGGCGAAGTTAGGGGTCTGTGATGGTCGCTGGGAACCCACTCTATCGTACGCAGTGTATGGGCCTCTGGGTTTCATGCAGGACACTGTGGCAGAGCCGGCTTTCATGCATGGCTTAGTAGGATTGTAGGCTTTCAAAACTCTGAGAAAGCAAGAAGTCTGAGAATTAGATTTCGGGTTAGGATTACGGCACGGTTTAGGGATGAAGATTAGTGGTTAGGGTGAGGGCTTAGGGTTAGGGGTTAGGGTTAGGGTTAGGGTTGCTGGTAGGGTGAAGGTTAGGGTTGACGTTTTAGAATTAGGGATGAGGTGTTACGGTTATGACTATGGTTTAGGATTAGAATTACGGGATAGGGCTTCTTCTCAAGGTTTTATGCATTCACGTTAAGTTAAGGGGCTAAGTTAGGGTTACGGGGAGGTTTATGTTTTAAGGTGAGCAATAGGATCAGGGTTAGGTGTTATGTTCAGGGTGAGAGTTATCTGTTAGGGGTAGTGTTTATACTTAGCGTACGGGCCCTGTCTGCACTGGGCGGGGGGCGGGGGTTAGGGGGATGGGATTGTCCCCGGGAACCCACTCTATCGTACGCTGGGTATGGGCTCCTGGGTTTCATGCAGGACACAGTGGCAGAGCCCCCTTTTACTCATGGCATGGGAGGATTGTAGGCTTTCTAAACTTTGAGAAAGCAAGAACTCTGAGAATTAGATTTAGGGGTAGGATTCTGGTAATGTTTAGGGATGAAGATTAGTGTCAGGGTGGGGTCTTGGGTTAGGGGTTGGGGTTAAAGGTTAGTGTTAGGTTTAACAGTTACAGTTAGGTTTACGGTTAAGTCTCAGGGATGGGGTTAAGGTTTGGGTTTAGCGTTTGGCACAGGGGTAGGCTTCAGTGTTAGCTTCATGGTTAAAGATTAGGAGTAGGGTTAGTGTGAGGGTTAAGGGTAAGGGTCAAGATTAAGGGTTCAGGTTGGGGTTAGGCTTAGGTTTCGGGTTAGGGGTTAGGGTTAGGCTTAGGGTCAAGGGTTAGGATTAGGGTTAAGTGTTGGGCTTAGGGTTGGAGTTTAGTGTTAAGTTTATCGTTAAGGATTAGGGTTAGGGTCAGGGTTAAATATTTGGGTGCGGGTAATGGTTAGGGTCAGATTTAAGGTTTATGGATAGGGTTAGTGTTAAGGGTTTACGGGTAGGTTTAGGGTTCAGGGTTAGAGTTAGCATTAGGGCTTAAGGTTAGGATTAGGTGGTAGGTTAGATTTAGGGTTAGATCTAGGCGTTAGAGTAAGGGTTAAGAGATAGGGTTAGGTTTAATGCTTAGGATTAGGGTTAGGGTTTGGGGTTAAAGCAAGTGTTAGGGGTTAGGTTTAAGGATCAAAGGTTAGTGTTATTTTTAGCTGTAGTGTTAGGGTTAGGGATAAGGGATAAGGTTGGCGTGAAGGTTTTCCTTACTGTTAGGGTTAAGGGTCATGCTTAGATTAAAGGTTAAGGTTAGGGTCAGTGTTAAGGGTTAGGGTGAGGGTTAACGGTTACGGTAAAGGTTAAGCGTTAGTGTTAGGGATTAGCGATTAAGGTTTTTGGTAAGTGTTAGGGTTAGGAGTTAGTGTTTTATGAAGGGGTATGGTTAGAATTAGGATTGGGGTTAGTGTTAGGGTTAGGTTTCGGGGTTAGGTTTAGGGTAAAAGGATAGGATTAGGGTTAAGGGTTGGGCTCAGGTTTAGGGTTAAAGTTTAGTGTTAGGGTTAATGTTTAGTGTTATGGTCCAGTTAAAGTGTTAGGGTGAGGGTTAACGGTTAGGATTAGGCTTACAGGTTGGGGATATAGTGAGGGTTCAGTGTTAGGGTTAGGTTTAGGGTTCAGGGTTAGGGTTAGCTGTAGGGGTTATGGTTAGGGTTAGGTGTTAGGTTAGTGTCAGGGTTAGGTCTAGTCGTGAGGGTAAGGTTTAGGGTTAGCTTTAAGAGCTAGGGTTAGGTTGAATGGATAGGATTAGGATTAGGGTTAAGGGTTAGGGTAAGGCTTAGGGGTTAGGGTGAAGGGTTAAGGGTTTTTGTTAGGCATAGCGTTGAGGTTAGAAGTAACGGTTACTGTCAGTGTTAGGGTTGTAGGCAGGGTTACGGTTAGAGTTAGCGGTTGAGAATTAGGGTTAGGGATTAGGTGTTACAGTGATGACTAGGAGACAGGGTTAGAATTATGGGATAGGGGTTGTTCTCAGGGAATGGGTTATGCACTAACGTTAGGATAAGAGGTTAAAGTTAGGCTCACGGTGAGGTTTCCGTGTTAAGGGGAGAAATAGGAACAGGGTTAGGTGTTATGTTCAGGGTGAGGGATATCTGTTACAGGTATTGTTTATGCTTAGCGCACGGGTCCTGTCTGCCTTAGGCGGGGGTGGGGGGAGGTTAGGGGACTGGGATTGTCACCAGGATCCCACTGCATCGGACTCTGGGTATGGGCCCGTGGATTTCATGCAGGACACAGTGGTAGAGCCTCCTTTCACGCATGGCATGGGAGGATTGCAGGCTTTCTAAACTCTAAGAAAGCAAGAAGTCTGAGAATTAGATTTAGGGTTAGGATTCTGGTTAGGGTTAAGGATGAAGTTTAGTGTTAGGGTGAGGGCTTAGGGTTAGGGATTAGGGTTAGGGTTAAAGGTTACTCTTAGGTTTAACGGTTACAGTTTGGTTTAGGTTTGAGGTTTACGGTTAGGGTTAAGATGAGGGGTTAGGGTTTGGTATAGGGTTAGGGTTAGGTACAGGGTTAGGGTTAAGTGTTAGGTTTCGGGTTGAAGATTAGGATTAGGGTTAGGATTAAAGGTTAGCGTGAGAGTTAACGGTTAGGGTTAAGGTTAAAAGTTAGGGTTACGGTTTAGGTTTGGGGTTAAGGGTTAGGGTTAGTTTTAGGGTTCGAGTTATGTGTTAGGGTTTGTGTTAGAAGTTAGGGTTAGGTTTACTGTCCACGGTTAGGGTTACGTTTAGGGGTTAGCATTAGGGTTAAGGTTTAGGTATAGGGTAAGGGTCTAGAGTTAGTGTTGGGCTTTAGGCTCGGGGCTTAGGTTCAGGGTCAGGGGTTAGGGTTGGTGGTAGGGCTTAGATTTATCAGTCAGTTTAAGGGCACAGGACCTGGTTAATCTACGGTGAGAGGGGTGCGGTCGGAGTCATCACGAAAGCACAACATCATTCCCTGGGCCCTGGGACAAGACCTACATGCAGGACTCAGGCGGAGCCTCATCTCACACATGGCATGGCTGTATTGTAGGCTTGCTTCACTCGGGAATGGAAGTAGTGTGAGAATTAGGGTTAGGGTTGGGGTTAGGGGTTTCGAGTTAGGGGTTAGGTTTGGAGTCAGGGTTAGGTGCTAGGGATTAGTGGTTAGGGTTAGAGTTAGTGTTACGGGTTAGGTGTTAAGTCTGGTTTAGGGGGCCAGGGTAAGGTTTAGGTTTGGAGTTAGCGTTAGGGATAGGCGTTAGGGTTAAGGGATAGGGTTAGGGTTAAGGGTTAGCTTTAGGGTTAGGGTTCAGGTTTAGGGTTAGGGTCAGGGTTAAGGGTTAGGGTGAGGTTTAACAGTTAGGGTTAGGGTTAGGGGGTTAGGGATAGGTTTAGGGTTAAGGGTCAGGTGTATGGTTCAGGTTTAAGGTTAGCGTTAGGGGCTTAGGGTTAGTCTTAACTGTAGGTCAGCGTGGGGGTTAGATCTCTAGGCATTAGGGTAAAGGTCAGGGTTAGGGTTAAGAGTTACGGTTATGTTTAATGGTTAGGATTGGGATTAGGGTTAAGAGTTAGGGTTAAGGTTAGGGGTTATGACTAAGGATCAACGGTGAGGGTTATTTTTAGGCGTAGGGTTAGCGTAAGGGGTTAGGGTTAGTGTTAGTGTTGTTGGTAGGGTTAAGGTTAGGGTTGGCGTTTCAGAATTAGGGATTAGGTGTTATGGTTATGGCTAGGAGTTAGGGTTAGATTTACGGTATAGGTCTTGTTCTCAGGGTGTCATGCATTAACGTTAAGATAAGGGGTTAAAGTTAGGGTTACGGTGAGCTTTACCTGTTAAGGTGAGCAGTAGGATCAGGGTTAGGTGTTACGTTCTGGGTTAGGGTTATGGGTGAGGGGTAGGGTTTATCCTTAGGGCACGGGCCCTGTATGCACTAGGAGGCGAAGTTAGGGGTCTGTGATGGTCGCTGGGAACCCACTCTATCATACGCAGTGTATGGGCCTCTGGGTTTCATGCAGGACACTGTGGCAGAGCCGGCTTTCATGCATGGCTTAGTAGGATTGTAGGCTTTCAAAACTCTGAGAAAGCAAGAAGTCTGAGAATTAGATTTCGGGTTAGGATTACGGCACGGTTTAGGGATGAAGATTAGTGGTTAGGGTGAGGGCTTAGGGTTAGGGGTTAGGGTTAGGGTTAGGGTTGCTGGTAGGGTGAAGGTTAGGGTTGACGTTTTAGAATTAGGGATGAGGTGTTACGGTTATGACTATGGTTTAGGATTAGAATTACGGGATAGGGCTTCTTCTCAAGGTTTTATGCATTCACGTTAAGTTAAGGGGCTAAGTTAGGGTTACGGGGAGGTTTATGTTTTAAGGTGAGCAATAGGATCAGGGTTAGGTGTTATGTTCAGGGTGAGAGTTATCTGTTAGGGGTAGTGTTTATACTTAGCGTACGGGCCCTGTCTGCACTGGGCGGGGGGCGGGGGTTAGGGGTATGGGATTGTCCCCGGGAACCCACTCTATCGTACGCTGGGTATGGGCTCCTGGGTTTCATGCAGGACACAGTGGCAGAGCCCCCTTTTACTCATGGCATGGGAGGATTGTAGGCTTTCTAAACTCTGAGAAAGCAAGAACTCTGAGAATTAGATTTAGGGGTAGGATTCTGGTAATGTTTAGGGATGAAGATTAGTGTCAGGGTGGGGTCTTGGGTTAGGGGTTGGGGTTAAAGGTTAGTGTTAGGTTTAACAGTTACAGTTAGGTTTACGGTTAAGTCTCAGGGATGGGGTTAAGGTTTGGGTTTAGCGTTTGGCACAGGGGTAGGCTTCAGTGTTAGCTTCATGGTTAAAGATTAGGAGTAGGGTTAGTGTGAGGGTTAAGGGTAAGGGTCAAGATTAAGGGTTCAGGTTGGGGTTAGGCTTAGGTTTCGGGTTAGGGGTTAGGGTTAGGCTTAGGGTCAAGGGTTAGGATTAGGGTTAAGTGTTGGGCTTAGGGTTGGGGTTTAGTGTTAAGTTTATCGTTAAGGATTAGGGTTAGGGTCAGGGTTAAATATTTGGGTGCGGGTAATGGTTAGGGTCAGATTTAAGGTTTATGGATAGGGTTAGTGTTAAGGGTTTACGGGTAGGTTTAGGGTTCAGGGTTAGAGTTAGCATTAGGGCTTAAGGTTAGGATTAGGTGGTACGTTAGATTTAGGGTTAGATCTAGGCGTTAGAGTAAGGGTTAAGAGATAGGGTTAGGTTTAATGCTTAGGATTAGGGTTAGGGTTTGGGGTTAAAGCAAGTGTTAGGGGTTAGGTTTAAGGATCAAAGGTTAGTGTTATTTTTAGCTGTAGTGTTAGGGTTAGGGATAAGGGATAAGGTTGGCGTGAAGGTTTTCCTTACTGTTAGGGTTAAGGGTCATGCTTAGATTAAAGGTTAAGGTTAGGGTCAGTGTTAAGGGTTAGGGTGAGGGTTAACGGTTACGGTAAAGGTTAAGCGTTAGTGTTAGGGATTAGCGATTAAGGTTTTTGGTAAGTGTTAGGGTTAGGAGTTAGTGTTTTATGAAGGGGTATGGTTAGAATTAGGATTGGGGTTAGTGTTAGGGTTAGGTTTCGGGGTTAGGTTTAGGGTAAAAGGATAGGATTAGGGTTAAGGGTTGGGCTCAGGTTTAGGGTTAAAGTTTAGTGTTAGGGTTAATGTTTAGTGTTATGGTCCAGTTAAAGTGTTAGGGTGAGGGTTAACGGTTAGGATTAGGCTTAGAGGTTGGGGATATAGTGAGGGTTCAGTGTTAGGGTTAGGTTTAGGGTTCAGGGTTAGGGTTAGCTGTAGGGGTTATGGTTAGGGTTAGGTGTTAGGTTAGTGTCAGGGTTAGGTCTAGTCGTGAGGGTAAGGTTTAGGGTTAGCTTTAAGAGCTAGGGTTAGGTTGAATGGATAGGATTAGGATTAGGGTTAAGGGTTAGGGTAAGGCTTAGGGGTTAGGGTGAAGGGTTAAGGGTTTTTGTTAGGCATAGCGTTGGGGTTAGAAGTAACGGTTACTGTCAGTGTTAGGGTTGTAGGCAGGGTTACAGTTAGAGTTAGTGGTTGAGAATTAGGGTTAGGGATTAGGTGTTACAGTGATGACTAGGAGACAGGGTTAGAATTATGGGATAGGGGTTGTTCTCAGGGAATGGGTTATGCACTAACGTTAGGATAAGAGGTTAAAGTTAGGCTCACGGTGAGGTTTCCGTGTTAAGGGGAGAAATAGGAACAGGGTTAGGTGTTATGTTCAGGGTGAGGGATATCTGTTACAGGTATTGTTTATGCTTAGCGCACGGGTCCTGTCTGCCTTAGGCGGGGGTGGGGGGAGGTTAGGGGACTGGGATTGTCACCAGGAACCCACTGTATCGGACTCTGGGTATGGGCCCGTGGATTTCATGCAGGACACTGTGGTAGAGCCTCCTTTCACGCATGGCATGGGAGGATTGCAGGCTTTCTAAACTCTAAGAAAGCCAGAAGTCTGAGGATTAGATTTAGGGTTAGGATTCTGGTTAGGGTTAAGGATGAAGTTTAGTGTTAGGGTGAGGGCTTAGGGTTAGGGATTAGGGTTAGGGTTAAAGGTTACTCTTAGGTTTAACGGTTACAGTTCGGTTTAGGGTTGAGGTTTACGGTTAGGGTTAAGATGAGGGGTTAGGGTTTGGTATAGGGTTAGGGTTAGGTACAGGGTTAGGGTTAAGTGTTAGGTTTCGGGTTGAAGATTAGGATTAGGGTTAGGATTAAAGGTTAGCGTGAGAGTTAACGGTTAGGGTTAAGGTTAAGAGTTAGGGTTAGGGTTTAGTTTTAGGGTTAAGGGTTAGGGTTAGTTTTAGGGTTCGAGTTATGTGTTAGGGTTTGTGTTAGAAGTTAGGGTTAGGTTTACTGTCCACGGTTAGGGTTACGTTTAGGGGTTAGCATTAGGGTTAAGGTTTAGGTATAGGGTAAGGGTCTAGAGTTAGTGTTGGGCTTTAGGCTCGGGGCTTAGGTTCAGGGTCAGGGGTTAGGGTTGGTGGTAGGGCTTAGATTTATCAGTCAGTTTAAGGGCACAGGACCTGGTTAATCTACGGTGAGAGGGGTGCGGTCGGAGTCATCACGAAAGCACAACATCATTCCCTGGGCCCTGGGACAAGACCTACATGCAGGACTCAGGCGGAGCCTCATCTCACACATGGCATGGCTGTATTGTAGGCTTGCTTCACTCGGGAATGGAAGTAGTGTGAGAATTAGGGTTAGGGTTGGGGTTAGGGGTTTCGAGTTAGGGGTTAGGTTTGGAGTCAGGGTTAGGTGCTAAGGATTAGTGGTTAGGGTTAGAGTTAGTGTTACGGGTTAGGTGTTAAGTCTGGTTTAGGGGGCCAGGGTAAGGTTTAGGTTTGGAGTTAGCGTTAGGGTTAGGCGTTAGGGTTAAGGGATAGGGTTAGGGTTAAGGGTTAGCTTTAGGGTTAGGGTTCAGGTTTAGGGTTAGGGTCAGGGTTAAGGGTTAGGGTGAGGTTTAACAGTTAGGGTTAGGGTTAGGGGGTTAGGGATAGGTTTAGGGTTAAGGGTCAGGTGTATGGTTCAGGTTTAAGGTTAGCGTTAGGGGCTTAGGGTTAGTCTTAACTGTAGGTCAGCGTGGGGGTTAGATCTCTAGGCATTAGGGTAAAGGTCAGGGTTAGGGTTAAGAGTTACGGTTATGTTTAATGGTTAGGATTGGGATTAGGGTTAAGAGTTAGGGTTAAGGTTAGGGGTTATGACTAAGGATCAACGGTGAGGGTTATTTTTAGGCGTAGGGTTAGCGTAAGGGGTTAGGGTTAGTGTTAGTGTTGTTGGTAGGGTTAAGGTTAGGGTTGGCGTTTCAGAATTAGGGATTAGGTGTTATGGTTATGGCTAGGAGTTAGGGTTAGATTTACGGTATAGGTCTTGTTCTCAGGGTGTCATGCATTAACGTTAAGATAAGGGGTTAAAGTTAGGGTTACGGTGAGCTTTACCTGTTAAGGTGAGCAGTAGGATCAGGGTTAGGTGTTATGTTCTGGGTTAGGGTTATGGGTGAGGGGTAGGGTTTATCCTTAGGGCACGGGCCCTGTATGCACTAGGAGGCGAAGTTAGGGTTCTGTGATGGTCGCTGGGAACCCACTCTATCGTACGCAGTGTATGGGCCTCTGGGTTTCATGCAGGACACTGTGGCAGAGCCGGCTTTCATGCATGGCTTAGTAGGATTGTAGGCTTTCAAAACTCTGAGAAAGCAAGAAGTCTGAGAATTAGATTTCGGGTTAGGATTACGGCACGGTTTAGGGATGAAGATTAGTGGTTAGGGTGAGGGCTTAGGGTTAGGGGTTAGGGTTAGGGTTAGGGTTGCTGGTAGGGTGAAGGTTAGGGTTGACGTTTTAGAATTAGGGATGAGGTGTTACGGTTATGACTATGGTTTAGGATTAGAATTACGGGATAGGGCTTCTTCTCAAGGTTTTATGCATTCACGTTAAGTTAAGGGGCTAAGTTAGGGTTACGGGGAGGTTTATGTTTTAAGGTGAGCAATAGGATCAGGGTTAGGTGTTATGTTCAGGGTGAGAGTTATCTGTTAGGGGTAGTGTTTATACTTAGCGTACGGGCCCTGTCTGCACTGGGCGGGGGGCGGGGGTTAGGGGGATGGGATTGTCCCCGGGAACCCACTCTATCGTACGCTGGGTATGGGCTCCTGGGTTTCATGCAGGACACAGTGGCAGAGCCCCCTTTTACTCATGGCATGGGAGGATTGTAGGCTTTCTAAACTCTGAGAAAGCAAGAACTCTGAGAATTAGATTTAGGGGTAGGATTCTGGTAATGTTTAGGGATGAAGATTAGTGTCAGGGTGGGGTCTTGGGTTAGGGGTTGGGGTTAAAGGTTAGTGTTAGGTTTAACAGTTACAGTTAGGTTTACGGTTAAGTCTCAGGGATGGGGTTAAGGTTTGGGTTTAGCGTTTGGCACAGGGGTAGGCTTCAGTGTTAGCTTCATGGTTAAAGATTAGGAGTAGGGTTAGTGTGAGGGTTAAGGGTAAGGGTCAAGATTAAGGGTTCAGGTTGGGGTTAGGCTTAGGTTTCGGGTTAGGGGTTAGGGTTAGGCTTAGGGTCAAGGGTTAGGATTAGGGTTAAGTGTTGGGCTTAGGGTTGGGGTTTAGTGTTAAGTTTATCGTTAAGGATTAGGGTTAGGGTCAGGGTTAAATATTTGGGTGCGGGTAATGGTTAGGGTCAGATTTAAGGTTTATGGATAGGGTTAGTGTTAAGGGTTTACGGGTAGGTTTAGGGTTCAGGGTTAGAGTTAGCATTAGGGCTTAAGGTTAGGATTAGGTGGTACGTTAGATTTAGGGTTAGATCTAGGCGTTAGAGTAAGGGTTAAGAGATAGGGTTAGGTTTAATGCTTAGGATTAGGGTTAGGGTTTGGGGTTAAAGCAAGTGTTAGGGGTTAGGTTTAAGGATCAAAGGTTAGTGTTATTTTTAGCTGTAGTGTTAGGGTTAGGGATAAGGGATAAGGTTGGCGTGAAGGTTTTCCTTACTGTTAGGGTTAAGGGTCATGCTTAGATTAAAGGTTAAGGTTAGGGTCAGTGTTAAGGGTTAGGGTGAGGGTTAACGGTTACGGTAAAGGTTAAGCGTTAGTGTTAGGGATTAGCGATTAAGGTTTTTGGTAAGTGTTAGGGTTAGGAGTTAGTGTTTTATGAAGGGGTATGGTTAGAATTAGGATTGGGGTTAGTGTTAGGGTTAGGTTTCGGGGTTAGGTTTAGGGTAAAAGGATAGGATTAGGGTTAAGGGTTGGGCTCAGGTTTAGGGTTAAAGTTTAGTGTTAGGGTTAATGTTTAGTGTTATGGTCCAGTTAAAGTGTTAGGGTGAGGGTTAACGGTTAGGATTAGGCTTACAGGTTGGGGATATAGTGAGGGTTCAGTGTTAGGGTTAGGTTTAGGGTTCAGGGTTAGGGTTAGCTGTAGGGGTTATGGTTAGGGTTAGGTGTTAGGTTAGTGTCAGGGTTAGGTCTAGTCGTGAGGGTAAGGTTTAGGGTTAGCTTTAAGAGCTAGGGTTAGGTTGAATGGATAGGATTAGGATTAGGGTTAAGGGTTAGGGTAAGGCTTAGGGGTTAGGGTGAAGGGTTAAGGGTTTTTGTTAGGCATAGCGTTGGGGTTAGAAGTAACGGTTACTGTCAGTGTTAGGGTTGTAGGCAGGGTTACGGTTAGAGTTAGCGGTTGAGAATTAGGGTTAGGGATTAGGTGTTACAGTGATGACTAGGAGACAGGGTTAGAATTATGGGATAGGGGTTGTTCTCAGGGAATGGGTTATGCACTAACGTTAGGATAAGAGGTTAAAGTTAGGCTCACGGTGAGGTTTCCGTGTTAAGGGGAGAAATAGGAACAGGGTTAGGTGTTATGTTCAGGGTGAGGGATATCTGTTACAGGTATTGTTTATGCTTAGCGCACGGGTCCTGTCTGCCTTAGGCGGGGGTGGGGGGAGGTTAGGGGACTGGGATTGTCACCAGGAACCCACTGTATCGGACTCTGGGTATGGGCCCGTGGATTTCATGCAGGACACTGTGGTATAGCCTCCTTTCACGCATGGCATGGGAGGATTGCAGGCTTTCTAAACTCTAAGAAAGCCAGAAGTCTGAGGATTAGATTTAGGGTTAGGATTCTGGTTAGCGTTAAGGATGAAGTTTAGTGTTAGGGTGAGGGCTTAGGGTTAGGGATTAGGGTTAGGGTTAAAGGTTACTCTTAGGTTTAACGGTTACAGTTCGGTTTAGGGTTGAGGTTTACGGTTAGGGTTAAGATGAGGGGTTAGGGTTTGGTATAGGGTTAGGGTTAGGTACGGGTTAGGGTTAAGTGTTAGGTTTCGGGTTGAAGATTAGGATTAGGGTTAGGATTAAAGGTTAGCGTGAGAGTTAACGGTTAGGGTTAAGGTTAAGAGTTAGGGTTAGGGTTTAGGTTTAGGGTTAAGGGTTAGGGTTAGTTTTAGGGTTCGAGTTATGTGTTAGGGTTTGTGTTAGAAGTTAGGGTTAGGTTTACTGTCCACGGTTAGGGTTACGTTTAGGGGTTAGCATTAGGGTTAAGGTTTAGGTATAGGGTAAGGGTCTAGAGTTAGTGTTGGGCTTTAGGCTCGGGGCTTAGGTTCAGGGTCAGGGGTTAGGGTTGGTGGTAGGGCTTAGATTTATCAGTCAGTTTAAGGGCACAGGACCTGGTTAATCTACGGTGAGAGGGGTGCGGTCGGAGTCATCACGAAAGCACAACATCATTCCCTGGGCCCTGGGACAAGACCTACATGCAGGACTCAGGCGGAGCCTCATCTCACACATGGCATGGCTGTATTGTAGGCTTGCTTCACTCGGGAATGGAAGTAGTGTGAGAATTAGGGTTAGGGTTGGGGTTAGGGGTTTCGAGTTAGGGGTTAGGTTTGGAGTCAGGGTTAGGTGCTAGGGATTAGTGGTTAGGGTTAGAGTTAGTGTTACGGGTTAGGTGTTAAGTCTGGTTTAGGGGGCCAGGGTAAGGTTTAGGTTTGGAGTTAGCGTTAGGGTTAGGCGTTAGGGTTAAGGGATAGGGTTAGGGTTAAGGGTTAGCTTTAGGGTTAGGGTTCAGGTTTAGGGTTAGGGTCAGGGTTAAGGGTTAGGGTGAGGTTTAACAGTTAGGGTTAGGGTTAGGGGGTTAGGGATAGGTTTAGGGTTAAGGGTCAGGTGTATGGTTCAGGTTTAAGGTTAGCGTTAGGGGCTTAGGGTTAGTCTTAACTGTAGGTCAGCGTGGGGGTTAGATCTCTAGGCATTAGGGTAAAGGTCAGGGTTAGGGTTAAGAGTTACGGTTATGTTTAATGGTTAGGATTGGGATTAGGGTTAAGAGTTAGGGTTAAGGTTAGGGGTTATGACTAAGGATCAACGGTGAGGGTTATTTTTAGGCGTAGGGTTAGCGTAAGGGGTTAGGGTTAGTGTTAGTGTTGTTGGTAGGGTTAAGGTTAGGGTTGGCGTTTCAGAATTAGGGATTAGGTGTTATGGTTATGGCTAGGAGTTAGGGTTAGATTTACGGTATAGGTCTTGTTCTCAGGGTGTCATGCATTAACGTTAAGATAAGGGGTTAAAGTTAGGGTTACGGTGAGCTTTACCTGTTAAG
Organism: Eulemur rufifrons; assembly: GCF_041146395.1. Lineage (NCBI taxonomy): Eukaryota > Metazoa > Chordata > Mammalia > Primates > Lemuridae > Eulemur > Eulemur rufifrons. The sequence continues at coordinate 218,902 of NW_027182841.1, forward strand.
GTGAGCAGTAGGATCAGGGTTAGGTGTTACGTTCTGGGTTAGGGTTATGGGTGAGGGGTAGGGTTTATCCTTAGGGCACGGGCCCTGTATGCACTAGGAGGCGAAGTTAGGGGTCTGTGATGGTCGCTGGGAACCCACTCTATCGTACGCAGTGTATGGGCCTCTGGGTTTCATGCAGGACACTGTGGCAGAGCCGGCTTTCATGCATGGCTTAGTAGGATTGTAGGCTTTCAAAACTCTGAGAAAGCAAGAAGTCTGAGAATTAGATTTCGGGTTAGGATTACGGCACGGTTTAGGGATGAAGATTAGTGGTTAGGGTGAGGGCTTAGGGTTAGGGGTTAGGGTTAGGGTTAGGGTTGCTGGTAGGGTGAAGGTTAGGGTTGACGTTTTAGAATTAGGGATGAGGTGTTACGGTTATGACTATGGTTTAGGATTAGAATTACGGGATAGGGCTTCTTCTCAAGGTTTTATGCATTCACGTTAAGTTAAGGGGCTAAGTTAGGGTTACGGGGAGGTTTATGTTTTAAGGTGAGCAATAGGATCAGGGTTAGGTGTTATGTTCAGGGTGAGAGTTATCTGTTAGGGGTAGTGTTTATACTTAGCGTACGGGCCCTGTCTGCACTGGGCGGGGGGCGGGGGTTAGGGGGATGGGATTGTCCCCGGGAACCCACTCTATCGTACGCTGGGTATGGGCTCCTGGGTTTCATGCAGGACACAGTGGCAGAGCCCCCTTTTACTCATGGCATGGGAGGATTGTAGGCTTTCTAAACTCTGAGAAAGCAAGAACTCTGAGAATTAGATTTAGGGGTAGGATTCTGGTAATGTTTAGGGATGAAGATTAGTGTCAGGGTGGGGTCTTGGGTTAGGGGTTGGGGTTAAAGGTTAGTGTTAGGTTTAACAGTTACAGTTAGGTTTACGGTTAAGTCTCAGGGATGGGGTTAAGGTTTGGGTTTAGCGTTTGGCACAGGGGTAGGCTTCAGTGTTAGCTTCATGGTTAAAGATTAGGAGTAGGGTTAGTGTGAGGGTTAAGGGTAAGGGTCAAGATTAAGGGTTCAGGTTGGGGTTAGGCTTAGGTTTCGGGTTAGGGGTTAGGGTTAGGCTTAGGGTCAAGGGTTAGGATTAGGGTTAAGTGTTGGGCTTAGGGTTGGGGTTTAGTGTTAAGTTTATCGTTAAGGATTAGGGTTAGGGTCAGGGTTAAATATTTGGGTGCGGGTAATGGTTAGGGTCAGATTTAAGGTTTATGGATAGGGTTAGTGTTAAGGGTTTACGGGTAGGTTTAGGGTTCAGGGTTAGAGTTAGCATTAGGGCTTAAGGTTAGGATTAGGTGGTACGTTAGATTTAGGGTTAGATCTAGGCGTTAGAGTAAGGGTTAAGAGATAGGGTTAGGTTTAATGCTTAGGATTAGGGTTAGGGTTTGGGGTTAAAGCAAGTGTTAGGGGTTAGGTTTAAGGATCAAAGGTTAGTGTTATTTTTAGCTGTAGTGTTAGGGTTAGGGATAAGGGATAAGGTTGGCGTGAAGGTTTTCCTTACTGTTAGGGTTAAGGGTCATGCTTAGATTAAAGGTTAAGGTTAGGGTCAGTGTTAAGGGTTAGGGTGAGGGTTAACGGTTACGGTAAAGGTTAAGCGTTAGTGTTAGGGATTAGCGATTAAGGTTTTTGGTAAGTGTTAGGGTTAGGAGTTAGTGTTTTATGAAGGGGTATGGTTAGAATTAGGATTGGGGTTAGTGTTAGGGTTAGGTTTCGGGGTTAGGTTTAGGGTAAAAGGATAGGATTAGGGTTAAGGGTTGGGCTCAGGTTTAGGGTTAAAGTTTAGTGTTAGGGTTAATGTTTAGTGTTATGGTCCAGTTAAAGTGTTAGGGTGAGGGTTAACGGTTAGGATTAGGCTTACAGGTTGGGGATATAGTGAGGGTTCAGTGTTAGGGTTAGGTTTAGGGTTCAGGGTTAAGGTTAGCTGTAGGGGTTATGGTTAGTGTTAGGTGTTAGGTTAGTGTCAGGGTTAGGTCTAGTCATGAGGGTAAGGTTTAGGGTTAGCTTTAAGAGCTAGGATTAGGTTGAATGGATAGGATTAGGATTAGGGTTAAGGGTTAGGGTAAGGCTTAGGGGTTAGGGTGAAGGGTTAAGGGTTTTTGTTAGGCATAGCGTTGGGGTTAGAAGTAACGTTTACTGTCAGTGTTAGAGTTGTAGGCAGGGTTACGGTTAGAGTTAGCGGTTTAGAATTAGGGTTAGGGATTTGGTGTTACAGTGATGACTAGGAGATAGGGTTAGAATTACGGGATAGGGGTTGTTCTCAGGGAATGGGTTATGCACTAACGTTAGGATAAGAGGTTAAAGTTAGGCTCACGGTGAGGTTTCCGTGTTAAGGGGAGAAATAGGAACAGGGTTAGGTGTTATGTTCAGTGTGAGGGATATCTGTTACAGGTATTGTTTATGCTTAGCGCACGGGCCCTGTCTGCCTTAAGCGGGATGGGGGGAGGTTAGGGGGCTGGGATTGTCACCAGGATCCCACTGTATCGTACTCTGGGTATGGGCCCGTGGGTTTGATGCAGGACACAGTGGTAGAGCCTCCTTTCACGCATGGCATGGGAGGATTGCAGGCTTTCTAAACTCTAAGAAAGCAAGAAGTCTGAGAATTAGATTTAGGGTTAGGATTCTGGTTAGGGTTAAGGATGAAATTTAGTGTTAGGGTGAGGGCTTAGGGTTAGGGATTAGGGTTAGGGTTAAAGGTTACTCTTAGGTTTAACGGTTACAGTTCGGTTTAGGGTTGAGGTTTACGGTTAGGGTTAAGATGAGGGGTTAGGGTTTGGTATAGGTTTAGGGTTAGGTACAGGGTTAGGGTTAAGTGTTAGGTTTCGGGTTGAAGATTAGGATTAGGGTTAGGATTAAAGGTTAGCGTGAGAGTTAACGGTTAGGTTAAGGTTAAGAGTTAGGGTTAGGGTTTAGGTTTAGGGTTAAGGGTTAGGGTTAGTTTTAGGGTTCGAGTTATGTGTTAGGGTTTGTGTTAGAGGTTAGGGTTAGGTTTACTGTCCACGGTTAGGGTTACGTTTAAGGGTTAGCATTAGGGTTAAGGATTAGGTTTAGGGTAAGGGTCTAGAGTTAGTGTTGGGCTTTAGGCTCGGGGCTTAGGTTCAGGGTCAGGGGTTAGGGTTGGTGGTAGGGCTTAGATTTATCGGTCAGTTTAAGGGTACAGGACCTGGTTAATCTACGGTGAGAGGGGTGTGGTCGGAGTCATCACAAAAGCACAACATCATTCCCTGGGCCCTGGGACAAGACCTACATGCAGGACTCAGGCGGAGCCTCATCTCACACATGGCATGGCTGTATTGTAGGCTTGCTTCACTCGGGAATGGAAGTAGTGTGAGAATTAGGGTTAGGGTTGGGGTTATGGGTTTCGAGTTAGGGGTTAGGTTTGGAGTCAGGGTTAGGTGCTAGGGATTAGTGGTTAGGGTTAGAGTTAGTGTTACGGGTTAGGTGTTAAGTCTGGTTTAGGGGGCCAGGGTAAGGTTTAGGTTTGGAGTTAGCGTTAGGGTTAGGCGTTAGGGTTAAGGGATAGGGTTAGGGTTAAGGGTTAGGCTTAGGGTTAGGGTTCAGGTTTAAGTTTAGGGTCAGGGTTAAGGGTTAGGGTGAGGGTTAACAGTTAGGGTTAGGGTTAGGGGGTTAGGGATAGGATTAGGGTTAAGGGTTAGGTTTATGGTTCAGGTTTAAGGTTAACATTGGGGGGTTAGGTTTAGTGTTAACTGTAAGTCAGTGTTAGGCTTAGATCTCTAGGCATTAAGGTAAAGGTTAGGTTTAGGGTTAAGTGTTAGGGTTATGTTTAATGGTTAGGCTTGGGATTAGGGTTAAGTGTTAGGGTTAAGGTTAGGGGTTATGACTAAGGATCAACGGTTAGGGTTATTTTTATGCGTAGGTTTAGGGTAAGGGCTTAGCGTTAGTGTTAGCGTTGTTGGTAGGGTTAAGGTTAGGGTTGGCGTTTCAGAATTAGGGATCAGGTGTTATGGTTATGGCTAGGTGTTAGCGTTAGAATTACAGTATAGTGCTTGTTCTCAGGGTGTCATGCATTAATGTTAATATAAGGTGTTAAAGTTAGGGTTATGGTGAGCTTTACCTCTTAAGGTGAGCAGTATGATCAGGGTTAGGTGTTATGTTCTGGGTTAGGGTTATGGGTGACGGGTAGGGTTTATCCTTAGGGCACGGGCCCTGTATGCACTAGGAGGCAAAGATAGGGGCCTGTGATGGTCGCTGGTAACCTACTCTATCGTATGCAGTGTATGGGCCTCTGGTTTCCTGCAGGACACTGTGGCAGAGCGGGCTTTCATGCATGGCTTAGTAGGATTGTAGGCTTTCAAAACTCTGAGAAAGCAAGAAGTCTGAGAATTAGATTTCGGGTTAGGATTACGGCACGGTTTAGGGATGAAGATTAGTGTTAGGGTGAGGGCTTAGGGTTAGGGGTTAGGGTTAGGGTTAGAGTTGATGGTAGGTTGAAGTTTAGGGTTCGCACTTTAGAATATGGATGAGGTGTTATGGTTATGGCTAGGGGTTAGGTTTAGAATTATGGGATAGGGCTTCTTCTTTGGGTGCTATGCATTAACGTTAAGATAAGAGGATAAATTAGGTTTATGGTTAGGTTTATGTTTTAAGGTGAGCAACAGGATCAGGGTTAGGTTTTATGTTTGGAATTAGGGTTATCTGTTAGGGATAGTGTTTTTGCTTAGCGCACGGGCCCTGTCTTCACCAGGAGGGGGGTGGTTAGGGACTAGGATTGCCACTGGGAACCCGTTCTATCATGCACTAGTTATGGGCCCCCGGGTTTCTTGCAGGACACAGTGGCAGAGCCTCATTTTACTCATGACATGGGAGAATTGTAGGCTTTCTAAACTCTGAGAAAGCAAGAATTCTGAGAATTAGATTTAGGGGTAGGTTTATGGTAATGTTTAGGGATGAAGGTTAGTGTTAGGGTGCGTTCTTAAGGTCAGTGGTTAGGGTTAAAGGTTAGTGTTAGGTTTAACAGTTACAGTCAGGTTTATGGTTATGTTTTAGGGTTAGGGTTAAGGTTAAGGTTTAGCATTTGGTACTGTGTTAGGCTTAAGTTTTAGCTTTAGGGTTAAAGATTAGGATTAGGGTTAGGGTTAAGGGCTAGTGTGAGGGTTAATGGTAAGGATCAAGACTAAGGGCTAGGGTTTTTGTTAGTGTTAGGAATAAGTCTTCGTGTAGGCTTTAGGGTTAGCGTTAAGTGTTATGGTTAGGCTTAGGTTTAGGGTTCATGGTTAGTGTTATGTTTAGGGGTTAGTGTTAGGGTTAGGGCTTAGGTTTAGGGTAAGGTTTTAGAGTTCGTGTTCAGCGTTACGGTCGGAGCTTATGTTTACGGTTAGGGGTTAGTGTTAGTGTTAGGGCTGAGATTTAGCTGTTAGTTTAAGGGCACAGGACCTGTTTTATCTACGGTGAGAAGGGTGCTGTCGGAGTCTCCACGAAAGCACAAAATCGTTCCCTGATCCTTGGGAAAGGACCTACATGCAGGACTCAGGTGGAGCCTCATCTCACGCATAGTATAGCTGTATTGTAGGCTTGCTTCACTCTGAGAATGGAAGTAGTGTGAGAATCAGGGTTAGGGTTTGGGTTAGGGGTTTGGAGTTTGGGATTATGGTTCGAGTCAGGGTTAGGTCCTAGGGATTAGGAGTTAGGGTTAGTGTTAGGGATAGGGGTTAGTTGTTGGGTTTGGGTTAGGGTGCTAGGGTTAGGTTTAGGGTTGGGGTTAATATTAGGGTTAGCGTTTAGGGTTAAAGGATAGGATTATGGTTAAGGGTTTGGCTTAGGGTTAGGGTTAAGGGTTAGTGTTAAGGTTTAGGGTTAAGGTCAGGGTTACGTGTTAGGGTGAGGGTTAACAGTTAGGGTTATGGTTAGGGTCTTAGGGGTAATGTTAGGGTTAGAGTTAGGGGTTAGGATTAAGGGTGAAGTGTTAGGGTTATTTTTAGGCATAGTTTTAAAGTTAGGGGCTAGGGTAATGTTTGGTTTGATAGTAGGTTTAAGGTTAGGGTTAGCGGTTTAGAATTCGCATTAGGGATTAGGTGTTATGGTTATGGCTTGGAGTTAGGGTTAGAATTCAGAGATAGGAGTTGTTCTCAGGGTAAGTGTTATGCATTAACGTTATGATAAGGGGTTAAATTTAGGGTTATGGTGAGATTTACATTTTAAGGTGAGCAATGGGATCAGGGTCAGGTGTTATGTTCAGGGTTATGGTTAGGGGTGAGGGGTAGGGTTTATGCTTACGACTCGGGCCCTGTCTGCACTAGGCAGGGGGGGAGGGGTTTGGGGTTGCGATTGTCATCGGGAACCCACTCTAGTGTATGCTGAGTATGGGCACTGGGGTTTCCGGCAGGACACAGTGGTAGAGCCTCCTTTTATTCATGGCATGGGAGGATTGTAGGCTTTCTAACGCTGAGAAAGCAAGAAGTCTGATAATTAGATTTAGGGTTAGGATTATAGTTAGGGTTAGGAATGAGGTTAGTGCTAGGGTGAGGGATTAGGGCTAGGGATTATGGGTAGAGTTAAGGTTAAATGTTAGAGTTAGGTTTAACGGTTACAGTTAGGTTTAGGGTTACGTTTTAGGGTGAGGGTTATGGTTAGGGGTTAGGGTTTGGTACAGGGTTAGGGTTAAGTGTTAGGATTAGGGTTAAAGATTAGAATTCGGATTAGGGTTGACGGTTAGTGTGAGTGTTAACGGTTAGGTTTGTGTTTAAGGGTTAGGGTTAGGGTTTAGGGCTAGTGTTAAGCGTTCGTGTTAGATTTAGGGTTAGAGTAAAGTGTTATGGTTAGGGTTATGGGTTAGCATTAGGGTTAAAGGTTAAGGGTTAGGTTTATTTTCAGGCACAGGGTTAGGATTAGGTGTTAGGGTTAGTGTTACTGTTAAGGTTTTTTGTAGGCTTAAGGTTAGGTTTAGCTGTTTAGAATTAGGGTTAGGGATTAGGTGTAATGGTTATGGTAAGGATTTAGGGTTAGAATTATGGCATAGGGGTTGGTCTCAGGGTCAGTTTTATGCTTAAAGTTAGGGTAAGCGGTTAAAGTTAGTGTTACGGTGAGCTTTACATGTTAAGGTGAGCAATAGGATCAGGGTTAGGTTTTATGTTCAGGGTTATGGTTATGGGTTAGGGGCAGTGTTTATGCTTAGGGCACAGGCCCTGTCTTCACTAGGTGGGGGGGGTTCGGAGGCTGGGATTGTCACCAGGAACCCACTCTATCGTATGCTGGGTATGGGCCTCTGGGTTTCATCCAGGGCACAGTGGCAGAGCCTCCTTTCATGCATGGCATGGGAGGATTGTAGGCTTTCTAAACTCTGAGAAAGCAAGAAGTCTGAGAATTAGATTTAGGGTTAGGATTACGGTTAGAGTTAGGGATGAAGTTTAGTGTTAGGGAGAGGGCTTAGTGTTAGGGATTAGGGTTTGGTACAGGGTTAGGGTTAAGTGTTCGGCTTAGGGGTACAGATTAGGATTAGTGTTAGGTTTAAGGGTTAGCTGAGGGTTAACGGTTAGGGTTAAGGTGAAGGGTTAGGGTTAGGGTTTAGGGTTAGGATTAGGGATTCGTGTTAGGTTTAGGGTTACACTTAAGTGTTAGGGTTTAGGTTCAGGTTTAGGGTTCATGGTTAGGGTTATGTTTAGGGGTTAGGTTTAGGGGTTAGGTTTGGTGTAAGGGTATAGTGTTAGTGAAGGGAGTTTGGGTCAGGGTTTCTGTTTAGGGTAGGGATTAGTGTTAGTGTTAGGACTTAGATTTAGCGATTAGTTTAAGGTCAGAGGACCTGTTTAATCTATGGTGAGAAGGGTGTGGAATGGGTCGCTGAGACACCACAGCATTGTACCCTGGGCCTTGGGCTCAGACCTACATGCAGGAATCAGGGGGAGCCTGTTCTCATGCATGGCATGGTTGTATTATAGGCTTGGTTAACTCTTAGAATGGAAGTGTGAGAATTAGGGTTATGGTTAGGGTTAGGGATTTGGGTTTAGGAGAGAGTGTTCAAATGAGGGTTAGGGGTTAGGCATTAGGGGTTAGGGTTAGTGTTAGGGTTAGGGGTTGGGGTGAGGGTTGGGTTAGGGGCTAGGGTTAGGTTTAGGGTTGGGGTTAGTGTTAGCATTCGAGTTAGGGATTAGAGTTAGGGTTAAGGGATAGGATTAGGGTTAAGAGTTTGGCTTAGGGTTCAGGTTAAGGGTTAGGGTTATGGTTAAAGATTAGTGTTAGTTTAAACAGTTACAGTTAGGTTTAGGGTTAAATTTTAGGGTGAGGGCTTTTTAAACTCTGAGAGAGGAAGACGTCTGAGATTAAGATTTAGGGTTAGGATTATGGTTAGGATTAGGGATGACGATTAGTGTTAGGGTGAGGGCTTAGGGTTAAGGGTTAGGGTTAGAGTTAGGGTTAAGGTTAGTGTTAGTTTTAACGGTTAAAGTTAGGTTTAGGGTTAAGGTTTATTGTCAGGGTTAAGGTCAGGGGTTAGGGTTTCGTACAGGGTAAGAGTTAAGTGTTAGGTTTAGGGTTAAAGATTAGCATTATGGTTAGTGTTAAAGGTTAGTGTGAGGGTAAAAGTTTAGGGTTAAGTTTAAGGGCTAGGGTTAGGGGTTAGTGTTAGGGTTAAGGGGTCTTGTTAGGTTTAGGGTTACAGTTAAGTGTTATGGTTAGTGTTAGGGGTTACGGTTAGGCTTAGGGTTCATGGTTAGTGTAACATTTAGGGGTTAGGGCTAGGGTTAAATGATAGTGTTAGAGTTAAGGCTTAGGCTTTGGGTAAAGGTTTAGGGATAGGTTTACGGGTTAGGGTTAGTGTCAGGGTTAAATGTTAGGGTGAGAGTTAACAGTTATGGTTAGGGTTATTGGTTAGGGGTTGTGTTTATGCTTAGGGCACGTGCCTTGTCTGCACTAGGCGGAGAGGTTAGGGGGCTAGCATATTCGCCGGGAAATCACTCTATCTTATGCTGGGTATTGGCCCCTGGGTTTCATGCTGGACACAGTGGCAGGGCCTCCTTTCACACATGGCATGGGAGGATTATAGGCTTTCTAAACTCTGAGAAAGAAAAAGTCTGAGAATTAGATTTAGGGTTAGGATTATGGTTAGAATTAGGGATGAAGTTTAGTGTTAAGGTGATGCCTTAGGGTTAGGGGTTAGGTTTAGGGTCAGAGTTAAAGGTTAGTGTTAGGTTTAACAGTTACAGTTAGGTTTAGCGTTAAGGTTTAGTGTTAGGGTTCAGTTTAGGGGATAGGTTTTGGTACAGGTTAAGGTTTAAGTGTTAAGTTTAGAGTTAAAGATTACAATTAGGGTTAGGTTTAAAGGTAAGTGTGAGGATTAACGGTTAGGGTTAAGCATGAGGGTTAGGGATTAGGTTTAGTGTTAAGGGTTTATGTTAGTTTAGGGTTAGAGTTAAGTGTTATGGTTAGGGTTAGGGGTTAGGGTTAGATATAGGGTGCATGGTTAGGGTTACGTTTAGGGGTTAGGGTTACGGGTTAGGTTTAGGGTGAGTGTTTGGTGTTACTGTTGGGCATTAGGATAAGGGCTTAGGTTTAGGGTTAGCGTTTAGGTTTAGTGTTAGGGCTTAGATTTAGCGGTTAGTTTAAGGGCACAGGACCTGTTTAATCTATGGTGAGAAGGGTGCAGAATTGGTCCCCTTGACACCACACCATCGTACCTGGGCCTTGGGCCCAGACCTACATGCAGGACTCAGGCGGAGCCTCTTCTCACTCATGGCATGGCTCTATTGTAGGCTTGGTGAACTCTGAAAATGGAGGAAATGTGAGAATTAGGGTTATGGTTATGGTTAATTGTTTGGGGTTAGGGGTTAGGGTTCGAGTGTGGTTCAGGGGTTAGAAATTAGGAGTTAGTTTTAGTGTTAGGGTTAGGGGTTAGGGGTTAGTGTTGGTTTAGGGGCTAGGGTTAGATTCAGAGTTAGGGTTAGTGTTAGGGTTAGGGTTAGGGATTATGGTTAGGGTTAGGAATTAGGGTTAGGGTTAGGCTTAAGGGATAGGATTAGGGTAAAGGGTTAAGGCTTAGGGTTAGCATTAGGGATTAGGATTAGGGTTAAGTGTTAGGGTTTTGGTCTGATTTAAGGGTTAGGGTGAGCGTTAACAGTTAGGGTTAAGGTTAATTGTTAGGATTGGGGGTTAGGCTTAAGGATTCGTATTAGGGTTAGGGTATAAGGGTGAGACTTAAGTCTTATGGTTAGGGATAGGGCTTTTGGTTAGGGATAAGGGTTAGGAGTTAGGGTTACTTTTAGGCATAGGGTAGGATTAGGGGTGAGGCTTAGGCTTAGGGTTAGTGTTAGGGTTGTTGGTAGTGTTAAGGTTAGGGTTAGCAGTTTAGAATTAGGGTTAGGGATTAGGTTGTATGGTTATGGCTAAGATTTAGGGTTAGAATTATGGGATAGGCGTTGTTCTCAGTGTAAGTGTTATGCATTAACTTTAGGAGATGCGGTTAAAGTTAGGGTTACAGTGTGGTCTACATGATAAGGTGAGCAGTAGGATCAGGGTTAGGTGTTACGTTCAAGGTTAGGGTTATATGTTAGGCGTACTTTTTATGCTTAGGGCACGGGCCCTGTCTGCACTAGGCGGGAGGATTAGGGGTCTAGGATTGTGGCCGAGAACTTTCTCTATCGTACACTGGGTATGGGTCCCTGGGTTTCATGCAGGACACAGTGGCAGAGCCTCTTTTCACGCATGGCATGGGAGGATTGTAGGCTTTCTAAACTCTGAGAAAGCAAGAAGTCTGAGAATTAGATTTAGGGATAGGATTATGGTTAGTGTTAAGGATAAAGTTTAGCATTAGGGTGAGGGCTTAGGGTTAGGGGTTAGAGTTACGGTCAGGGTTAAAGGTTAGTGTTAGGTTTAATGGTTACAGTTAGCTTTAGGGTCAAGTGTTAGGGTTAAGGTTAAGGTTAGGGGTTAGGTTTTGGTACAGGGTAAGGGTTAACTGTTAGGTTTAGGGTTAAAGATTACGATTAGGGTTAGGTTTAAGGGTTAATGTGAGAGTTAACGGCTAGGGTTAAGTTTAAGTGTTAGGGTTAGTGGTTAAGTTTAGGTTTAAGTGTTCGTGTTAGGTTTAGGGTTAGAGTTAAGTGTTATGGTTAGGGTTTGGGGTTAGGGTTAGGTTTAGGGTTCATCGTTAGGGTTACGTTTAGGCATTAGGGTTATGGGTAAGGATTAGGGTAAGGGTTTAATGTTAGTGTTGGGCGTTAGGGTCAGGGCTTAAGTTTAGGGTTAAGGGTTAGTGTTAGAGTTAGCGTTAGGGCTTAGATTTAGAGGTTATTTTAAGGGCACAGGACCTGTGTAATCTATGGTGAGAAGTGTGCAGAATGGGTCATCGCCACACCACACCATCGTACCCGAGGCCTTGGGCCCAGACCTACATGCAGGTCTCAGGCAGAGCCTCTTCTCACGCATGGCATGGTTTTATTGTAGGCTTGGCTAACTCTGAGAATGGAGGAAGTGTGAGAATTATGGTTATGATTAGGGTTAGGTGTTTGGGGTTAGGGGTTAGTGTTCGCGTGAGGGTTAGGTGTTAGGGATTAGGGGTTAGGGTTAATGTTAGCATTAGGGGTTAACGGTTAGGGTTGGGTTAGGGACTAGGGATAGATTTAGCGTTGGGGTTAGGGTTAGGGTTAGGGGTTAGGGTTTAGGGTTAAGGGATAGGATTAGGGTTAAGGGTTAAGGCTTAGGGTTAGCATTAAGGGATAGGGTTAGGGTTAAGGGTTAGGGTTATGGTCCGAGTTAAGGGTTAGGGTGAGGGTTAACAGTTAGGGTTAGGGTTATAAGTTAGGGATAGTGTTAGGTTTAAGGTCTAGGGTTAGGGTTAGAGGTAGCTTTACTGCTAAGATTAGGTCTCGGCATTAAGGTAAGGGTTAGTGTTAGGGTTAAGGGTTAGGTTAGGTTTAATTGTTAGGATTAGGATCAGAATTAAGGGTTAGGCTTAGGGTTAGGGTTTAGGGTAAACTTTTAAGGTTATGTTTAGGGATAAGGTTAGGGTTAGCGTTTAAGGTTAGGGTTAGTATTAGGGTTGTTTGTAGGGTTAAGGTAATGTTTAGTGGTTAGAATTAGGGTTAGGGATTAGGGGTTACTGTTATGGCTAGGAGTTAGGGTTAGAATTAAGTGATAGGGGTTGTTCTTAGCATAAGTGTTATGCATTAATGTTAGGATAAGTGGTTAAAGTTAGGTTTACGGTGAGGTTTATGTGTTAAGGTGAGCAATAGGATCAGGGTTAGAATTATGAGTGAGGGGTAGGGTTTTGCTTAGGGTATGGGCCCTGTCTGCCCTAGGAGTGGGACTGAGGGGGATGCGATTGTCACCAGAAACCCACTCTATCGTATGCAGGGTATGGGCCCATGGGTTTCTTGTAGGACACTCTGGCAGAGCCTGATTTCACGCATGGTAAAGGAGGATTGTAAGCTTTCAAATCTCTAAGAAAGTAAGAAGTCTGAGAATTAGATTTAAGGTTAGGATTATCGTTATGGTTAGGGATGAAGTTTAATCTTAGGGTGAGGGCTTCGGGTAAGGGGATACGGTTAGTTTTAGGGTTAAAAGTTACTGTTAGGTTTAACAGTTACAGTTAGACTTAGGGTTTAGTTTTAGGGTTAGGGTTAAGCTTAGGGGTTATGGTTTGGTACAGGGTTAGGGTTAAGTGTTAGGGTTAGGGTTAAAGATCATGACAAGGGTTAGAGTTAAGGGTTAGTTTGAGTGTTAACAGTTAGGGTTAAGGATAACTTTTAGGGTTAGGGGTTAGGATTAGTGTTAGGGCTGAGATTTAGCGGTTAGTTTAAGGGCACAGGACCTGTTTAATCTATGGTGAGAGTGGTGCACAGGGTCGCTGCGACACAACACCACCGTACGCTGGGCCTTGGGCCAAGACCTACATACAGGACTCAGGTGGAGCCTCTTCTCACGCATGACATGGCCGTATTGTAGGCTTGGTTAACTCTGAGAATGGAAGAAGTGTCAGAAATCGGGTTAGGGCTGGCTGTAGGTGTTTTTAACCCCTAACCCTAACACTAACCCCCTAATCCTAACCCTAACACTAACCCCAAGGTTAAATCTAACCTTAACCCCTACGACAACCCTAACCCTAACCCTAACCCCTCTCACTGTAGAATAAACAGGTCCTGTGCCCTTAAACTAACCACTAAATCTAAGCCCTAACATCAACCCTAACCTCTGACCCTAAACCTAAGCCCTGAGCCTAAAGCCCAACACTAACTCTAAACTCTTACCCGAAAGCTAATCCCTAACCCTAATGCTAACCTCTAAACGTAACCCTAACTGTGAACCCTAAACCTAACCCTAACCTCGAGCGCTAACCATAGCACTTAACTCTAACCCTAAACCTAACATGAACCCTTAATCCTAACACTAACCCTAACCCTAACTCTTAACTTTAACCCTGACTGTTAACCGTCACACTAACCTTTAAACCTAACCTTAATCGTAATCTTTAACCCTAAACCTAATATTTAACCCTAATCCTGTACCAAACCCTAAACCCTAACCTTAAACCTAACCATAAACCTTAACCCTGAACCTAACTGTAACGGTTAAAACTAAGAGTAACCTGTAACGCTACCCATAACCCCTAACTCTAAGCCTTCACCCTAACACTAACCTTGATCCTTAACCCGAACCCTAACCCTAACCCTAAATCTAATTCTCAGTCTTCTTGCTTTCTTAGAGTTTAGAAAGCCTACAATCCTCCCATGCCATGCGTGAAAGGAGGCTCTTCCACTGTGTCCTGAATGAACCGCTGGGGCCCATGGCCAGAGTACGATAGAGTGGGTTCCTGGTTACAATCCCAGCCCCCTAACCCCCCGCCCCCCGCCTAATGCAGACAAGGCCCGTGCCCTAAGCATAAACTCTACACCTCACCCAAAACTCTAACCCTGAAAATAACATTTAACCCTGATTCTATTGCTCACCTTAGAATGTAAACCTCACCATAACCTGAACTTTAACCTCTTATCCTAACGTTAATGCATAACACTTACCCTGAGATTAACCCCTATCCCATAATTCTAACCCTATCTCCTAGTCATAACTGTGACAACTAATCCCTAACCCTAATTCTAAACCACTAACACTAACTGTTACCCTACGTAGTTACTGTTACGGTAACCTACTTTTACCCTAACACTGAACCTAATCCTTACTCCTAACGCCAAAGCTATGGCTAAAAATAATGCTAACCCTTGACCCTTTACCCTAACTCCTAACCCTAATCCTAATCCTAACCACTAAACCCAACCTTAGCTCTTAACCCTAACCCTAAACCTTACCCTGACGCCTAGACCTAACCCTGACACTAACCTAACACCTAACCCTAATCATAACCCCTAAAGCTAACCCTAACCCTGAACCCTAAACCTAACCCTAACACTTAATACTAACTATATCCCTAACCCCTAACCCCAACCCTAACCCTAACCGTTAACCCTCACCCTAACCCTTAAACCGGACCCTAACACTAAATCTTAACCCTAAAGCTACGCCCAACCCTTAACCATAATCCTATCCCTTAACCCTAAACCTAACCCCTAACCCTAAACCTAACACTAACCCCAATCCTAATTCTAACCATAGCCCTTAATACATCACTACGCCTAACCCCTAACCCTAACCCTAACCCCTAATGCTAACCCTAACACTGAACCCTAAACCTAACCCTATCCCTAACCCTTAAACATAACTCTATCCCTAACCAATAATCCTAAGCCTAATCTTTAACCCTCACCCTAGAGCTTAACTCAAACCGTAACCCTAAGCCTAAACCCCAACCCTAACACTTAACACAAACCCTAAGCCTTAACACTTAACTCCAATCCTATCCTTTAACCCTAATACTAACCCTGATGCCTAATCCTAACCCTAACACTAACCCCAACCATAAATCTAACCCTAGCCCCTAACGCAAAACTAACCCCTAACCCTAACACTAACCCTAAATCCTAGTCCCTAACCACTAAACCTCACTTGAACCCTAACCCCTAACACCAAACCCTTAACCCTAACCATAACCCTATTTCTCACACTACTTCCATTCTCAGAGTTAACCAAGGCTAAAATACAACCATGCAATGCGTGAGTAGAGTTTCCGCATGAGTCCTGCAAGTAGGTCTGGGCCAAAGGCCCAGGATCCGATGGTGTGGTGTCGCATGTAAACATTCTGCACCCTTCTCACCATAGATTACACAGGTCCTGTACCCTTAAACTAACCGCCAAATCAAAGCCCAAACACTGACCCTAACCCCTAACCCTAAACCTAAGCCCTCACCCTAATGCCCAACACTAACACTAAACGCTTACCCTAAACCTAACCCCTAAATGTAACCTTAACCATGAACCCTAAACCTAACCCAAACCCCTAACCCTAACCATAACACTTAACTCTAACCCTAAACCTAACATGAACACTTAACCCTAACCCTAACCCATAAACCTAACACTTAACCT
Organism: Eulemur rufifrons; assembly: GCF_041146395.1. Taxonomy (NCBI): domain Eukaryota; kingdom Metazoa; phylum Chordata; class Mammalia; order Primates; family Lemuridae; genus Eulemur; species Eulemur rufifrons. Next base: position 234,351 of record NW_027182841.1, read on the forward strand.
TAACCCTAACCGTTAACCCTCACACTAAACCTTAACCCTAACCCTAATCCTAATCTTTTTTTTTTTTTTTTTTTTTTTTTTTTTTTTGTTGAGACAGAGTCTCACTTTGTTGCCCAGGCTAGAGTGAGTGCCATGGCGTCAGCTTAGCTCACAGCAACCTCAGACTCCTCGGCTTAAGCGATCCTACTGCCTCAGCCTCCCGAGTAGCTGGGACTACAGGCATGCACCACCATGCCCGGCTAATTTTTTCTATATAGATTTTTAGTTGTCCATATAATGTCTTTCTATTTTTAGTAGAGACGGGGTCTCGCTCAGGCTGGTCTCGAACTCCTGACCTTGAGCGATCCACCCGCCTCGGCCTCCCAGAGTGCTAGGATTACAGGCGTGAGCCACCGCGCCCGGCCCCTAATCCTAATCTTTAAGCCTAAACCTAGCACTTAACCCTTACCCTGTACGAAAACCTAACCCCTAATCTTAACCCTAAGCTTAAACCTTAAAGCTTAACCCTAAACCTAACTGTAACTGTTAAACCTAACACTAACCTTTAACCCTGACCCTAACCGAAACCCCTAACCCTAAGCCCTCACCATAACAGTAACCTATATTGCTAACCCTAACCCTAATCCTAGCCCTAAATTTAATTCTCAGACTTCTTGCTTTCTCAGAGTTTACAAAGCTTACAATCCTCCCATGCCATGTGTAGAAGGAGGCTCGGCCACTGTGTCCGGCATGAAACCAAGGGGCCCATACCCAGCGTATGATAGAGTGGCTTCCGGCATCTATCCCAGCCCTCTAAGCCCCCTCCTAGAGCAGAGAGGGCTCGTGATATAAGCATAAACACTACCCCTCACCCATAACCCTAACCCTGAACATCACAGCTCACCCTGATACTATTGCTCACCTTAACACATCAACCTCACCATAACTCTAACTTGAACCCGTTATCCTAACGTTAATGCATAAGACTTACCCTAAGAACAACCCCTATCCCTTAAATCTAACCCTAACTCCTAGCCACAATTGTAACACCTAATCCCTAAGGCTAATTCAAAACTGCTAAACATTACCTTATCTCTACAAACTAACCCTAACCCTAACTGCTAACCCTAACCGTACACCTAAAAATAACCGTAACACTTGACACTTAACCCTAACCCTTAACCCTGATCCTAATCCTAACAATTAAACCTAACCCTAACTCTTAAGCCTAACACTAACACGTACCCTAATGCCTAGACCTAACCCTAAGAGTAAACGTAACCCCTAACCCTAACCCTAATCCCTAATGCTAACCCTAACACTGACCCCTAATCCTAAGACTTAAACCTAACTCTATCCTTAACCCATAACCCTAGCCCTAACCGTTAACCCCACACTAACCCTTAACTCGAACTGTAACCCTAACCCTTAAAACTAAACCTAACACTTAACGCTAACCCTAAGCCTTAACGCTTAACCCTTATCCTATCCCTTAACCCTAACCCTAACCCCTAACGCTAACCCTAACCCCACTCTAAATCTAACCCTAGCCCCTAACCCAACCCTAACCCCTAAGCCCTAACCCTATCACTAAACCCAACACCTACTCCCTAACCCCTAATCCTCACTCGAAGCTTAAGCCCTAACCCTAAGCCCTCTCCCTGACTAATCTTCATCCCTAACCCTAACCATAATCCTAGCCCTAAATCTAATTCTCAGACTTCTTGCTATCTCAGAGTTTTAAAAGCCTACAATTCTCCAAAGCCATGCGTGAAAGCTGGCTCTGCCTCAGTGTCCTGCATCAAACCCAGGAGCCCATACACTGCGTACGATAGAGTGGGTTCCCGGGGACAATCACAGCCCCCTAACTCCCCCTGCTAGTGCTGACAGGGCCCATGCCCTAAGCAAAAACCCTGCACCTCACCCATAACCCTAACCCTGAACATAACACCTAACCCTGATGTTATTGTTCACCTTAACACGTAAACCTCACTGTAACCCTAACTTTAACCCCTATCCTAATGTTATTGCATAACACTTACCCTAAGAACAAACCCTATCCCTTAATTCTAAGCCTAACTCCTAGCATAACCGTAACACCTAATCCCTAACCTTAATTCTAAACTGCTAAACATTACCTTCACCCTACAAACAACCCTAACACTAACCCTAACTCTAACCGCTAACCCTAACCCTAACCATTACCCTGATCATAATCCTAACAATTAAACCTAACCCTAATTCTTAACCCTAACACGAACCATTACCATAATGCCTAGACCTAACCCTAACTGTAACCCTAACCCCTAACCCTAACCCTAACCGCTAATGCTAACCCTAACCCCGAACCCTAAACCTAACCCTAACCCTATCCCTTAAACCTATTACTATCCCTAAACCATTACCCTAATCGCAACTGTTAACCCTCACTCTCACCCTTAACTTGGACCGAAACCCTAACCCTTAACCCTAACCTTAACCCTTACTGCTAATCTTAAGCCTTCACCCTTTACCTTAATCCTATCTTGTAAGCCTAACCCTAACGCTGACCCCTAACCCACCTGAACATTAACCCTAAACCTAAATCTAACGCTAGCCCCTTACAAAAACCTAACACCTAACCCCTGACACACTAATCCTAACTTCTAATTCCTAACCACTAAACTTCACTCAAACCTAAACCTCTAACCCCAAACACATAACCCTAACCATAACCCTAATTCTCACACTTCCTTCGTTCTCAGAGTTGACCAAGCCTACAATAGAGCCATGCCACGAGTGAGAAGAGGCTCTGCCTGAGTCCTGCATGTAGGTCTGGGCCCAAGTACGATGGTGTGGTGTTGAGGCGACCCAGTCTGCACCCTTCCCACCATAGATTAAACAGAGCATGTGCCCTTAAACTAACCACTAAATCTAAGCCCTAACACTAAACCTAAATCCTAACCCTAAACCTCGGCCCTTATCCTAACGCCCAACAGTAACACTAAACACTCACCCTAAACTTAACCCATAACCAGAACCCCTAATTGTAACCCTAACCATGAACCCTAAACCTAACCCTAACCTCTAGCCATAACCATAACACTTAACTCTAAACCTAAATGTTACACGAAGCCTTATTCCTAACCCTAAGCCCAACCCTAACACTTAATCTTGACACTTATCATTAACCCTCACACTAACCCTTAACCCTAACCCTAATCCTAATCTTTAACCATAAAGCTAACACTGAAGCCTAACCCTGTGACAAATGATAAAACTAAACCTTAACCCTAACCCTAACCCTGAAACTTAACCGAAAACGTAACTGTAACTGTTAAAAATAACACGAACCTTTAACCCTAACCCCTAACCCTAAGAGCCCACCCTAACACTAATCTTCTTCGCTAAACATTACCATAATCTTACCCCTAAATCTAATTCTCAGACTTCTTGCTATCTCAGAGTTTAAAAAGCTTACAATCCTCCCATGCCATGAGTAAAAGGGGGCTCTGCCACTGTGTCCTGCATGAAACCCAGGAGCCCATACCCAGCGTACGATACAGTGCGTTCCCGGGCACAATCCCATCCCCCTAACCCCCGCCCCCCGCCCAGTGCAGACAGGGCCCGTACGCTAAGTATAAACACTACCCCTAACAGATAACCCTCACCCTGAATATAACACCTGACCCTGATCCTATTGCTCACCTTAAAACATAAACCTCCCCGTAACCGTAACTTATCCCCTTATCTTAACGTTAATGTATAACACCCTGAGAAGAAGCCCCATCCCATAATTCCAATCCTAATCCCCAGCCATAACCATAACACCTCATCCCTAATTCTAAAATGCCAACCCTATCTTCGCCCTACCAACAACCCTAACCCTAACCCTAACCTCTAACCCTAAGCCCTCACCCTATCACTAATCTTCATCACTAAACCGTACCGTAATCCTAACCCTAAATCTAATTCTCAGACTTCTTGCTTTCTCAGAGTTTTGAAAGCCTACAATCCTACTAAGCCATGCATGAAAGCCCGCTCTGCCACAGTGTCCTGTAAGAAACCCAGAGGCCCATACACAGCGTACGATAGAGTGGGTTCCCAGCGACCACAACAGACCCCTAACTTCGATTCCTAGGGCATACAGGGCCCATGCCCTAAGCATAAACACTAGCCCTCACCCATAACCCTAACCCAGAACATAACACCTAACCCTGATACTACTGCTCACCTTAACACGTAAACCTCACCGTAACCCTAACTTTAACCCCATATCGTAACGATAATGCATGACACCCTGAGAACAAGCCCTGTATTGTAATTCTAACCCTAACTCCTAGCCATAACCATAACACCTAATCTCTAATTCTGAAACGCCAACCCTAACCTTAACCCTACCAACAACACTAACACTAACCCTAACCCCTTACCCTAACCCTATGCCTAAAAATAACCCTAACCGTTGATCCTTAGTCATAACCCCTAACCTTTCCCCTAACCCTTAACCCTAATCCCAATCCTAACAATTAAACATAACCCTAACTCTGAACCCTAACTCTAACCTTTACATTAATGCCTAGAGTTCTAACCCCAACACTGACCTACAGTTACAAGTAACACAAACCCCTAATTAGAACCTTAAACCTGAACAATAAACCTAATCCTTAACCCTAACCCCCTAACGATTAACCCTCACCCTAACCCTTAACCCTGACCCTAACCCTAAACCTGAACCCTAACCCTGAACCCTAACCCTAAGCCTAACCCTTAACCCTAACCCTATCAATTAACCTTAACCGCTAACCATAACACTAACCCCAACCCTAAACCTAATCCTGGCCCCCTAACCCAGAATTAACACCGAACCCGTAACACTAACTCTACCCCTAACCACTAGCACCTAACCCTGACTCGAAACTTAACCCCTAACTCGAAACCCCTAACCGCAAACCTAACCCTAATTCTCACACTACTTCCATTCCCAGAGTGAAGCAAGCCTACAATACAGACATGCCATGTGTGAGATGAGGCTCCACCTGAGTTCTGCATGTAAGTTTTGTCCCAAGGCCCAGGGAATGATGTAGTGCTTTGATCGTGACTCTGACCGCACCCCTCTCACCTTAGATTAACCAAGTCCTGTGCCCTTAAACTGACCGCTAAATCTGAGCTCTACCACCAACCCTAACCACTGACCCTGAACCTAAGCCCCGAGCCTAAAGCCCAACACTAACACTAAACCCTCACCCTAAACCTAATCCCTAACCCTAATGCTAACCCCTAAACGTAACCCTAACCGTGAACAGTAAACCTAACCCTAACCTCTAACACAAACCCTAACACATAACTCTAACCCTAAAACTTACCCTAACCCTTAACCCTAAACCTAAACCCTACCGTAACTCTTAACCTTAACCCTAACCGTTAACTCTCACGCTAACCTTTAATCCTAACCCTAATCCTAATCTTCAACCCTAAACCTAAAACTTAACCCTAACCCTGTACCAAACCCTAACCCCTCATCTTAACCCTAACCGTAAACCTGAACCATAAACCGAACTGTAACCGTTAAACCTAAGAATAACCTTTAATCCTAACCCTAATCCCTAACCCTAAGCCCTCACCCTAACACTAAACTTCATCCTTAACCCTAACCATAATTCTAACCCTAAATCTAATTCTCAGACGTCTTGCTTTCTTAGAGTTTAGAAAGCCTGCAATCCTCCCATGCCTTGCGTTAAAGGAGGCTCTACCACTGTGTCCTGTATGAAACCCACGGGCCCATATCCAGAGTACGATACAGTGGGTTCCTGGTGACAATCCCAGCCCCCTAACCTCCCACACCGCCTAATGCAGACAGGGCCCATGCGCTAAGCATAAACAATACCTTTAACAGGTAACCCTAACCCTGAACATAACACCTAACCCTGTTCCTATTTCTCCCCTTAACACGTAAACCTCACCGTGAGCCTAACTGTAACCTCTTGTCGTAACGTTCATGCATAACCCATTCCCTGAGAACAACCCCTATCCCATAATTCTAACCCTATCTCCTAGTCATAACTGTAAAACCTGATCCCTAACCCTAATTCTAAACTGCTAACCCTAACCGTAACCCTAACTACAACCATAACACTGACAGTAACCCTTACTTCTAACCCCAACGCTATGCCTAACAAAAGCCCTAACCCTTCACCCTTCACCCTAACCCGTAAGCCTTACCCTAACCCTTAACCCTAATCCTAATCCTAACCATTAAACCTAACCCTAGCTCTTAAAGCTAACCCTAAACCTTACCCTCACGACTAGACCTAACCCTGACTCTAACCTAACATGTAACCCTAACCATAACCCCTAAAGCTAACCCTAACCCTGAATCCTAAACCTAACCCTAACACTGAACCCTCACTATATCCCCAACCTCTAAGCCTAATCCTAACCGTTAACCCTCACCCTAACACTTAAACTGGACCATAACACTAAACATTAACCCTAACACTAAACTTTAACCCTAAACCTGAGCCCAACCCTTAACCCTAATCCTATCCTTTTACCCTAAAACTAACCCCTAAACCTAACCCTAACACTAACCCAAACCTAACTCTAACCATACCTCTTCATAAAACACTAACTCCTAACCCCTAACCCTAACACTAATCATAAACCCTAATTGCTAACCCTTAACCCTAAGGCTTAAGCTTTACCCTAACCATTAACCCTCACCCTAACCCTTAACACTGACCCTAACATTAACCTTTAACTCTAAGCCTAACCCTTAACCCTAACAGTAAGGGAAACCCTTAACGCTAACCTTATCCCTTAACCCTAAACCTAACACTACGGCTAAAAATAACCCTAACCTTTGATCCTTAAACCTAACCCCTAACACTTACTTTAACGCCAAACCCTAACCCTAATCCTAAGCATTAAACCTAACCCTATCTCTTAATCCTAACCCTAGCCCTTACCCTAACGCCTAGATCTAACCCTAAATCTAACCTACAACCTAATCCTAACCTTAAGCCCTAATTCTAACTCTAACCCTGAACCCTAAACCTACCCGTAACCCTTAACACTAACCCTATCCGTAACCCTTAACCCTGACCCTAACCATTACCCGCACCCAAACATTTAACCCTGACCCTAACCCTAATCTTTAACGATAACCCTAACACTAAACCCTAACCCTAAGCCCAACACTTAACCCGAATCCTATCCCTTAACCCTAAGCCTAACCCTAACCCCTAACCCTAAACCTAACACTGAACCCAACCCTAAACCTAACCCTAGCTCCTATCCCAACCCTAAGACCTAACCTTTAATGCTAACAGTAACCCTAACTACTAATCCCTAACCCCTAACCCTCCCTCTAACCCTAAACCCCTAACCCCAAACCCGTAACCCTAAACTTAACCCTAATTCTCACACCTCTTCCATTCTCAGCCTTAAGCAAACCTACAATACAGCCATGCCATTCCTGAGATGAGGCTCTGCCTGTGTCCCACATGTAGGTCTGGGCCAAATACAAAGGGTACGATGGTGTGGTGTCACTGCGACCTGTCCACACCCTTCTCACCATAGATTAAACAAGTCCTGTGCCCTTATACTAACAGATAAATCTCAGCCCTAACACTAACACTAACCACTAACCGTAAACATAAGCTCGGACTGTAACGCCGAACACTAACTCTAAAACTTTACCTTAAACCTGACCACTAACCCTAACACTAACCGCTAAACATAACCCTAACCATGAATCCTAAACCTAACCCTAACCTCTACCCGTAACCACAACAATTAACTCTAACCCTAAAGGTTACATGAAGCCTTATTCCTAACGCTAACCCCACCCTAACCCATAATATTGACCCTTACCATTAACCATCACACTAAACCTTAACCGTGACTCTAATCCTAATCTTTAACCATAAAGCTAACACTGAAGCCTAACCCTGTGTCAAACACTAGACCCAAACATAAACCCTAACCCTCAAACTGAACCGTAAACCTAACTGTAACTGTTAAAACTAACATTAACCTTTAACCCTAACCCCTAACCCTAAGACGCCACCCTAACACGAATCTTGATCCCTAAACATTACCAGAATCCTACCCCTAAATCTAATTCTCAGAGTTCTTGCTTTCTCAGAGTTAAGAAAGCCTACAATCCTCCCATGCCATGAGTAAAAGGGGGCTCTGCCACTGTGTCCTGCATCAAACCCAGGAGCCCATACCCAGCGTATGATAGAGTGGGTTCCCGGGGACAATCCCATCGCTATAATCACCGCCCGCCGCCAAGTGCATACAGGGCCCGTGCCCTAAGTATAATCAATACCCCTAACTGATAACCCTCACCCTGAACATAACACCTAACCCTGATCCTATTGCTCACCTGAAAACATAAATCTCCCTGTAACCCTAACTTATCCCCTTATCTTAACCTTAATGCATAACACCCTGAGAAGAAGCCCTATCCCATAATTCTAATCCTATCACCTGGTCATAACCGTAACACCTCATCCCTATTTCTAAAATGCCAACCCTAGCTTTCACCCTACCAAAAACCCTAACCCTAACCCAAACCCCTAAACCTAAGCCCTCACCCTATCACTAGTCTTCATCCCTAAACCGTACCGTAATCCTAACCCTAAATATAATTCTCAGACTTCTTGCTTTCTCAGAGTTTTGAAAGCCTACAATCCTACTAAGCCATGCATGAAAGCCGGCTCTACCACAGTGTCCTGCATGAAACCCAGAGGCCCATACACTGCGTACGATAGAGTGGGTTCCCAGCGACCATCACAGACCCCTAATTTCGCCTTCTAGTGTATACAGGGCCTGTGACCTAAGCATAAACCCTACCCCTCACCCATAAACCTAACCCAGAACATAACAACTATCCCTGATCCTACTGCTCACCTTAACACGTAAACCTCACTGTAATCCTAACTTTAACCCCTTATCTTAACGATAATGCATGACACCCTGAGAACAAGCCCTATACCGTAATTCTAACCCTAACTCCTAGCCATAACCATAACACCTAATCCCTAATTCTGAACGCCAACCCTAACCTTAACCCTACCAACAACTCTAACACTAACCCTAAACCCTTACCCTAACCCTACGCCTAAAAATAACCCTAAGCATTGATCCTTAGTCATAACCCCTAAACTTTAACCCTAACCCTTAACGCTAATCCCAATCCTAACCATTAAACATAACCCTAACTCTTAACGCTAACCGTAACCTTTACCCTAGTGCCTAGAGATCTAACCCCAACACTGACCTACAGTTAACACTAACCCTAACACCTAATGCTAACTTTAAACCTGAACCATACACCTAACCCTTAACCCTAACCCTATCCCAACCCCCTAACCCTAACCCTAACTGTTAAGCCTCACCCTAACCCTTAACCCTGACTCTAACCCTAAACCTTAACCCTAACCCTGAACCCTAACCCTAAGCCTAACCCTTAACCCTAACCCTATCCCTTAACCCTGACACCTACAGCTAACACTAACCCCAACCCTAAACCTAACCCTGGCCCCCTAACCCACACTTAACACCTAACCCCTAACACTAACTCTAACCCTAACCACTAATCCCTAGCACCTGATCCTGACTCAAAACTAACCCCTAACTCGAAACCCCTAACCCCAACCCTAACCCTAATTCTCACACTACTTCCATTCCCGAGTGAAGCAAGCCTACAATACAGCCATGCCATGTGTGAGATGAGGCTCCGCCTGAGTCCTGCATGTAGGTCTTGTCCCAGGGCCCAGGGAATGATGTTGTGCTTTCGTGATGACTCCGACCGCACCCCTCTCACCGTAGATTAACCAGGTCCTGTGCCCTTAAACTGACCGCTAAATCTAAGCCCTACCACCAACCCTAAACCTTTACCCTGAACTTAATCCCCGAGCCTAAAGCCCAACACTAACTCTAAACACTTACCCTTAACCTAATCCCTAACCCTAATGCTAACCCCTAAACGTAACCCCAACCATGAACAGTAAACCTAACCCTAACCTCTAACACAAACCCTAACACATAACTCAAACCCTAAAACTAACCCTAACCCTTAACCCTAAACCTAAACCCTAACCCTAACCCTTAACCTTAACCATTAACTCTCATGCTAACTTTTAATCCTAACCCTAATCCTAATCTTGAACCCTAAACCTAACATTTAACCCTAAACCTGTACCAAACACTAATCCCTCATCTTAACCCTATCCGCAAACCTCAACCCTAAACGAACTGTAACCGTTAAACCTAACAGTAACCTTAAACCCTAACCCTAATCCGTAAGCCTAAGCCCTCACCGTAACACTACACTTCATCCTGAACCCTAACCATAATCCTAACTCTAAATTTAATTCTGAGACTTCTTGCTTTCTTAGAGTTTAGAAAGCCTGCAATCCTCCCATGCCATGTGTGAAAGGAAGCTCTACCAATGTGTCCGGCATGAAACCCACGGGCCGATACCCAGAGTCTGATACAGTGGGTTCCCGGTGACAATGCCAGCCCCCTAAACTCCCCCTGGCTAACGCAGACAGGGCCCGTGCGCTAGGCATAAACAATACCTTTAACAGATAATCCTAACCCTGAACATAACACCTAACCCTGTTCCTATTTCTCCCCTTAACACGTACACCTGACGGTGAGCCTAACTTTAACCTCTTATTCTAATGTTAATGCATAACCTATTCCCCCAGAACATTCCCTATCCCATAATTCTAACCCTATCTCCTAGTGATAACTGTAGCACCTGACCCCTAACCGTAATTCTAAACTGCTAACCCCAACCGTAACCCTACCTACAACCCTAACACTGACAGTAACCCTTACTTCTAACCCCAACGCTATGCCTAACAAAAGCCCTAACCCTTCACCCTTCACCCTAACCCCTAAGCCTTACACTAACACTTAACCCTAATCCCAATCCTAACCATTAAACATAACCCTGACTCTTAACCCTAACCCTAACCTTTGCCATAATGCCTAGAGATCCAACCCCAACAGGACCTACAGTTAACACTAACCCTAATCCCTAATGCTAACCTTAAACATGAACCATAAACCTAACCCTTAACCCTAACCCTATCCCTAACACCTTAACCCTAACCGTACCTGTTAACCCTCAACCTAACCCTTAACCCTGACCCTAACCCTAAACCTTAACTCTAAACCTGAATCCTAACCCTAAGCCTAACCCCTTAACCCTAACCCTAACGGTAACCCTAAACATTATCATAATCCTACCCCTAAATCTAATTCTCGGACTTCTTGCTTTCTTAGAGTTTAGAAAGCCTAAAATCCTCCCATGCCATGAGTAAAAGGGGGCTCTGCAGCTCTCTCTTGCAGGAAACCAGGAGCCCATACCTAGCGTATGATAGAGTGGGTTCCCGGGGACAATCCCATCCCCCTATCCCCAGCCCCCCGCCCAGTGCAGACAGGGCCTGTACGCTAAGTATAAACACTACCCCTAACAGATAACCCTCACCCTGAACATAGCATCTGACCCTGATCCTATTGCTCACCTTAAAACATAAACCTCCCCGTAACCCTAACTTATCCCCTTATCTTAACCTTAATGCATAACACCCTGAGAAGAAGCCCTATCCCATAATTCTAATCCTAACCCCGAGCCATAACCGTAACACCTCATCCCTAATTCTAAAATGCCAACCCTAACCTTCACACTACCAACAACCCTAACCCTAACCCTAACCTCTAACCCTAAGCCTCACCCTATCACTAATCTTCATCCCTAAACCATACAGTAATCCTAACCCTAAATCTAATTCTCAGACTTCTTGCTTTCTCAGAGTTTTGAAAGCCTACAATCCTACTAAGCCACGCATGAAAGCCCGCTCTGCCACAGTGTCCTGCATGAAACCCAGAGGCCCATACACTGCGTACGATAGAGTGGGTTCCCAGAGACCATCACAGACCCCTAACTTCGCCTCCTAGTGCATACAGGGCCCGTGCCCTAAGCATAAACCCTACCCCACACCCATAACCCTAACCCAGAACATAACACCTAACCCTGATCCTACTGCTCACCTTAACATGTAAACCTCACCCTAACCGTAACTTAACCCCTTATCTTAACGATAATGCATGACACCCTGAGAACAAGCCCTATACCGTAATTCTAACCCTAACTCCTAGCCATAACCATAACACCTAATCCCTAATTCTGAAACGCCAACCCTAACCTTAACCCTACCAACAACACTAACACTAACCATAAAACCCTTACCCTAACCCTACGCCTAAAAATGACCCTAACCATTGATCCTTAGTCATAACCCCTAAAGCTTAACCCTAACCCTTAAAGCTAATCCGAATCCTAACCATTAAACATAACCCTAATTAACCCTAACCCTCACCTATACGCTAATGCCTAGAGATCTAACCCCAACACTGACCTACAGTTAACACTAACCCTAACCCCTAATCCTAACCTTAAACCTGAACCATAAACCTAGCCCTTAACCCTAACCCTATCCCTAACCCCCTAACCATAACCCTAACTGTTAAGCCTCACCCTAACCCTTAACCCTGACTCTAAACCTAAACCTTAACCCTAACCCTAACCCTAACCCTCACCCTAACACTTAACCCTGACTCTAACCCTAAACCTTAACCCTAACCCTAACCTTAACCCTAATGCTACCCCCTACACGTAACCCTCACCGTGACCAGTAAACCTAACCCTAACCTCTAACACAAACCATAGCACATAACTCTAACCGAAAAACTAACCCTAACCCTAACCCTAACCCTAAACCCTAACGCTTAACCTTAACCCTAAGCGTTAACTCTCAAGCTAACCTTTGATCCTAACCCTAATCCTAATCTTCAACCCTAAATCTAACACTTAACCCTAACCCTGTACCAAACCCTAACCCCTCATCTTAACTCTAACCATAAACCTCAACCCTAAACCAAAGTGTAACCGTTAAACCTAACAGTAACCTTTAACCCTAACCCTAATCCCTAACCCTAAGCCCTCACCCTAACACTAAACTTCATCCTTAACCCTAACCAGAATCCTAACCCTAAATCTAATACTCAGACTTCTTGCTTTCTTAGAGTTTAGAAAGCCTGCAATCCTCCCATGCCATGCGTGAAAGGAGGCTCTACCACTGTGTCCTGCATTAAACCCACGGGCCCATACCCAGAGTATGATAGAGTGGGTTCCCGGGTACAATCCCAGCCCCCTAAACTCTCCCCGCCCGCCTAATGCAGACAGGGCCCGTGCGCTAAGCATAAACAATACCTTTAACAGATAACCCTAACCCTGAACATAACACCCAACCCTGTTCCTATTTCTCCCCTTAACACGTAAACCTCACCCTGCGCCTAACTTTAACCTCTTATCCTAACGTTAATGCATAACCCATTTCCTGAGAACAACACCTATCCCATAATTCTAACCCTATCTCCTAGTCATCACTGTGACACCTAATCCCTAACCCTAATTCTAAACCGCTAACCCTAACCGTAACCCTACCTACAACCCTAACACTGACAGTAACCCTTACTTCTAACCCCAACGCTATGCCTAACAAAAACCCTAACCCTTGATTCTAACCCTTCACCCTAACCCCTAAGCCTTACCCTAACCCTTAACCCTAATCCTAATCCTAACCATTAAACCTAACCCTAGCTCTTAAAGCTAACCCTAAACCTTACCCTCACGACTAGACCTAACCCTGACAATAACCTAACACCTAACCCTAACCAGAACCCCTAAAGCTAACCTTGAACCCTATCCCTAACCCTAGCAGTAAACTTTAACCCTAAACCTAAGCCCAAGCCGTAACCCTAATCCTATCCTTTTACCCTAAAACTAACCCCTAAACCTAACCCCTATACCTCACCCTAACTCTAACCCCAATCCTAATTCTAACCATACCCCTTCATAAAACACTAACTCCTAACCGTTAACCCTAACACTAACAAAAAACCCTAATCACTAATCCCTAACCATAACACTTAACCATTACCTTAACCTTTAACCCTCACCCTAAATCTTAACACTGACCCTAACCTTAACCTTTAACTCTAAGCCTAACCCTTAACCCTACAGTAAGGAAGACCCTTAATGCTAATGGGATCCATTATCCCTAATCCTAACACTACAGCTAAAAATAACCCTAACCTTGGATCCTTAAACCTAACCCCTAACACTTACTTTAACCCCAAACCCTAACCCTAATCCTAAGCATTAAACCTAACCCTATCTCTTAACCCTAACGCTAGCCCTTACCCTAACGCCTAGATCTAACCCTAAATCTAACCTACCGCCTAATCTTAACCTTAAGCCCTAATGCTAACTCTAACCCTGAACCCTAAACCTACCCGTAACCCTTAACACTAACCCTATCCGTGAACCTTAACCCTGACCCTAACCATTACCCGCACCGAAGCCATTAACCCTGACCCTAACCCTAATCCTTAATGGTAACCCTAACACTAAACCCTAACCCTATGCCGAACACTTATCCCTAATCCTATCCCTTAACCCTAACCCTAACCCTAATGCTAACCCCTACACGTAACCCTAACCGTGACCAGTAAACCTAACCCTAACCTCTAACACAAACCATAGCACATAACTCTAACCCTAAAACTAACCCTAAACTTAAACCTAACCCTAAACCCCAACTCTTAACCTTAACCCTAAGCGTTAACTCTCACGCTAACCTTTGATCCTAACCCTAATCCTAATCTTCAACCCTAAACCTAGCACTTAATCCTAACCCTGTACCAAACCCTAACCCCTCATCTTAACCCCAACCGTAAACCTCAACCCTAAACCAAAGTGTAACCCTTAAATCTAAGAGTATCCTTTAACACTAACCCTAAACCCTAGCCCTAAGCCCTCACCCTAACACCAAATTTCATCCTTAACCCTAACCAGAATCCTAACCCTAAATTTAATTCTCAGACTTCTTGCTTTCTTAGAGTTTAGAAAGCCTGCAATCCTCCCATGCCATGCGTGAAAGGAGGCTCTACCACTGTGTCCTGCATGAAACCCACGGGCCCATACCCAGAGTATGATAGAGTGGGTTCCCGGGTACAATGGCAGCCCTCTAAACTCCCCCCGCCCGCCTACTGCAGACAGGGCCCGTGCGCTAAGCATAAACAATACCTTTAACAGATAACCCTAACCCTGAACATAACACCCAACCCTGTTCCTATTTCTCCCCTTAACACGTAAACCTCACCGTACGCCTAACTTTAACCTCTTATCCTAACGTTAATGCATAACCCATTTCCTGAGAACAACCCCTATCCCATAATTCTAACCCTATCTCCTAGTCATCACTGTGACACCTAATCCCTAACCCTAATTCTAAACCGCTAACCCTAACCGTAACCCTACCTACAACCCTAACACCGACAGTAACCCTTACTTCTAACCCCAACGCAATGCCTAACAAAAACCCTAACCCTTGACCCTAAACCTTCACCCTAAACCCTAAGCCTTACCCTAACCCTTAACCCTAATCCTAATCCTAACCATTAAACCTAACCCTAGCTCTTAAAGCTAACCCTAAACCTTACCCTCACGACTAGACCTAACCCTGACACTAACCTAACACCTAACCCTAACCAGAACCCCTAAAGCTAACCCTGAACCCTCTCCCTAACCCTAGCAGTAACTTTAACCCTAAACCTAAGCCCAACCCGTAACCCTAATCCTATCCTTTTACCCTAAAACTAACCCCTAAACCTAACCCCTATACCTCACCCTAACTCTAACCCCAATCCTAATTCTAACCATACCCCTTCATAAAACATTAACTCCTAACCGCTAACCCTAACACTAACCGAAAACCGTAATCACTAATCCCTAACCCTAACGCTTAACCTTTACCCTAACCGTTAACCCTCACCCTAAATCTTAATACTGACCCTAACCTTAACCTTTAACTCTAAGCCTAACACTTAACCCTACAGTAAGGAAGACCCTTAATGCTAATGGGATCCCTTATTACTAACCCTAACACTACAGCTAAAAATAACCCTAACCTTGGATCCTTAAACCAAACCCCTAACACTTACTTTAACCCCAAACCATAACGCTAATCCTAAGCATTAAACCTAACCCTATCTCTTAACCCTAACGCTAGCCCTTACCCTAACGCCTAGATCTAACCCTAAATCTAACCTACCGCCTAATCCTAACCTTAAGCCCTAATGCTAACACTAACCCTGAACCCTAAACCTACCCGTAACCCTTAACACTAACCCTATCCGTGAACCTTAACCCTGACTCTAACCATTACCCGCACCCAAGCATTTAACCCTGACCCTAACCCTAATCCTTAATGCTAACCCTAACACCAAACCCTAACCCTAAGCCCAACACTTAACCCTAATCCTATCCCTTAACCCTAACCCAAACCCTAACCCTAATGCTACCCCTAAACGTAACCCTAACCGTGACCAGTAAACCTAAACCTAACCTCTAACACAAACCATAGCACATAACTCTAACCCTAAAACTAACCCTAACCCTAACCCTAACCCTTAACCCTAACTCTTAACCTTAACCCTAAGCGTTAACTCTCACGCTAACCTTTAATCCTAAACTTAATCCTTATCTTCAACCCTACACCTAACACTTAACCCTAACCCTGTACCAAACCCTAACCCCTCATCTTAACCCTAACCGTAAACCTCAACCCTAAACCAAAGTGTAACCGTTCAACCTAAGAGTAACCTTTAACCCTAACCCTAATCCCTAACCCTAAGCCCTCACCCTAACACTAAACTTCATCCTTAACCCTAACCAGAATCCTAACCCTAAATCTAATTCTCAGACTTCTTGCTTTCTTAGAGTTTAGAAAGCCTGCAATCCTCCCATGCCATGCGTGAAAGGAGGCTCTACCACTGTGTCCTGCATGAAACCCACGGGCCCATACGCAGAGTATGATAGAGTGGGTTCCCGGGTACAATCCCAGACCCCTAAACTCCCCCCGCCCGCCTACTGCAGACAGGGCCCGTGCGCTAAGCATAAACAATACCTTTAACAGATAACCCTAACCCTGAACATAACACCCAACCCTGTTCCTATTTCTCCCCTTAACACGTAAACCTCACCGTGCGCCTAACTTTAACCTCTTATCCTAACGTTAATGCATAACCCATTTCCTGAGAACAACCCCTATCCCATAATTCTAACCCTATCTCCTAGTCATCACTGTGACACCTAATCCCTAACCCTAATTCTAAACCGCTAACCCTAACCGTAACCCTACCTACAACCCTAACACTGACAGTAACCCTTCCTTCTAACCCCAACGCTATGCCTAACAAAAACCCTAACCCTTGACCCTAACCCTTCACCCTATCCCCTAAGCCTTACCGTAACCCTTAACCCTAATCCTAATCCTAACCATTAAACCTAACCCTAGCTCTTAAAGCTAACCCTAAACCTTACCCTCACGACTAGACCTAACCCTGACACTAACCTAACACCTAACACTAACCAGAACCCCTAAAGCTAACCGTGAACCCTCTCCGTAACCCTAGCAGTAAACTTTAACCCTAAACCTAAGCCCAACCCGTAACCCTAATCCTATCCTTTTACCCTAAAACTAACCCCTAAACCTAACCCCTATACCTCACCCTAACTCTAACCCCAATCCTAATTCTAACCATACCCCTTCATAAAACACTAACTCCTAACCGCTAACCCTAACACTAACCAAAAAGCCTAATCACTAATCCCTAACCCTAACGCTTAACCTTTACCCTAATCGTTAACCCTCACCCTAAATCTTATCACTGACCCTAACCTTAACCTTTAACTCTAAGCCTAACCCTTAAGCCTACAGTAAGGAAGACCCTTAATGCTAATGGGATCCCTTATCCCTAACCCTAACACTACAGCTAAAAATAACCCTAACCTTTGATCCTTAAACCTAACCCCTAACACTTACTTTAACCCCAAACCCTAACCCTAATCCTAAGCATTAAACCTATCCCTATCTCTTAACCCTAACGCTAGCCCTTACCCTAACGCCTAGATCTAACCCTAAATCTAACCTACCGCCTAATCTTAACCTTAAGCCCTAATGCTAACTCTAACCCTGAACCCTAAACCTACCCGTAACCCTTAACACTAACCCTATCCGTGAACCTTAACCCTGACCCTAACCATTACCCGCACCCAAGCATTTAACCCTGACCCTAACCCTAATCCTTAATGCTAACCCTAACACTAAACCCTAACCCCAAGCCCAACACTTATCCCTAATCCTATCCCTTAACCCTAACCTAACACTAATGCTACCCCCTAAACATAACCCTAACCGTGACCAGTAAACCTAACCCTAACCTCTAACACAAACCATAGCACATAACTCTAACCCTAAAACTAACCCTAACCCTAACGCTAACACTAAACACTAACTCTTAACCTTAATCCTAAGCGTTAACTCTCACGCTAAACTTTAATCCTAACCCTAATCCTAATCTTCAACCCTAAACCTAACACTTAACCCTAACCCTGTACCAAACCCTAACCACTCATCTTAACCCTAACGGTAAACCTCAACCCTAAACCAAAGTGTGACCGTTAAACCTAAGAGTAACCTTTAACCCTAACCCTAATCCCTAACCCTAAGCCCTCACCCTAACACTAAACTTCATCCTTAACCCTAACCAGAATCCTAACCCTAAATCTAATTCTCAGACTTCTTGCTTTCTTAGAGTTTAGAAAGCCTGCAATCCTCCCATGCCATGCGTGAAAGGAGGCTCTACCACTGTGTCCTGCATGAAACCCACGGGCCCATACGCAGAGTATGATAGAGTGGGTTCCCGGGTACAATCCCAGCCCCCTAAACTCCCCCCGCCCGCCTACTGCAGACAGGGCCCGTGCGCTAAGCATAAACAATACCTTTAACAGATAACCCTAACCCTGAACATAACACCCAACCCTGTTCCTATTTCTCCCCTTAACACGTAAACCTCACCGTGCGCCTAACTTTAACCTCTTATCCTAACGTTAATGCATAACCCATTTCCTGAGAACAACCCCTATCCCATAATTCTAACCCTATCTCCTAGTCATCACTGTGACACCTAATCCCTAACCCTAATTCTAAACCGCTAACCCTAACCGTAACCCTACCTACAACCCTAACACTGACAGTAACCCTTCCTTCTAACCCCAACGCTATGCCTAACAAAAACCCTAACCCTTGACCCTAACCCTTCACCCTATCCCCTAAGCCTTACCGTAACCCTTAACCCTAATCCTAATCCTAACCATTAAACCTAACCCTAGCTCTTAAAGCTAACCCTAAACCTTACCCTCACGACTAGACCTAACCCTGACACTAACCTAACACCTAACCCTAACCAGAACCCCTAAAGCTAACCGTGAACCCTCTCCCTAACCCTAGCAGTAAACTTTAACCCTAAACCTAAGCCCAACCCGTAACCCTAATCCTATCCTTTTACCCTAAAACTAACCCCTAAACCTAACCCCTATACCTCACCCTAACTCTAACCCCAATCCTAATTCTAACCATACCCCTTCATAAAACACTAACTCCTAACCGCTAACCCTAACACTAACCAAAAAGCCTAATCATTAATCCCTAACCCTAACGCTTAACCTTTACCCTAATCGTTAACCCTCACCCTAAATCTTATCACTGACCCTAACCTTAACCTTTAACTCTAAGCCTAACCCTTAAGCCTACAGTAAGGAAGACCCTTAATGCTAATGGGATCCCTTATCCCTAACCCTAACACTACAGCTAAAAATAACCCTAACCTTGGATCCTTAAACCTAACCCCTAACACTTACTTTAACCCCAAACCCTAACCCTAATCCTAAGCATTAAACCTAACCCTATCTCTTAACCCTAACGCTAGCCCTTACCCTAACGCCTAGATCTAACCCTAAATCTAACCTACCGCCTAATCTTAACCTTAAGCCCTAATGCTAACTCTAACCCTGAACCCTAAACCTACCCGTAACCCTTAACACTAACCCTATCCGTGAACCTTAACCCTGACCCTAACCATTACCCGCACCCAAGCATTTAACCCTGACCCTAACCCTAATCCTTAATGCTAACCCTAACACTAAACCCTAACACCAAGCCCAACACTTATCCCTAATCCTATCCCTTAACCCTAACCTAACACTAATGCTACCCCCTAAACATAACCCTAACCGTGACCAGTAAACCTAACCCTAACCTCTAACACAAACCATAGCACATAACTCTAACCCTAAAACTAACCCTAACCCTAACGCTAACACTAAACACTAACTCTTAACCTTAATCCTAAGCGTTAACTCTCACGCTAAACTTTAATCCTAACCCTAATCCTAATCTTCAACCCTAAACCTAACACTTAACCCTAACCCTGTACCAAACCCTAACCACTCATCTTAACCCTAACGGTAAACTTCAACCCTAAACCAAAGTGTAACCGTTAAACCTAAGAGTAACCTTTAACCCTAACCCTAATCCCTAACCCTAAGCCCTCACCCTAACACTAAACTTCATCCTTAACCCTAACCAGAATCCTAACCCTAAATCTAATTCTCAACTTCTTGCTTTCTTAGAGTTTAGAAAGCCTGCAATCCTCTCATGCCATGCGTGAAAGGAGGCTCTACCACTGTGTCCTGCATGAAACCGACGGGCCCATACCCAGAGTATGATAGAGTGGGTTCCCGGGTACAATCCCAGCCCCCTAAACTCCCCCCGCCCGCCTACTGCAGACAGGGCCCATGCGCTAAGCATAAACAACACCTTTAACAGATAACCCTAACCCTGAACATAACATCCAACCCTGTTCCTATTTCTCCCCTTAACACGTAAACCTCACCGAGCGCCTAACTTTAACCTCTTATCCTAACGTTAATGCATAACCCATTTCCTGAGAACAACCCCTATCCCATAATTCTAACCCTATCTTCTAGTCATCACTGTGACACCTAATCCCTAACCCTAATTCTAAACCGCTAACCCTAACCGTAACCCTACCTACAACCCTAACACTGACAGTAACGCTTACTTCTAACCCCAACGCTATGCCTAACTAAAACCCTAACCCTTGACCCTAACCCTTCACCCTAACCCCTAAGCCTTACCGTAACCCTTAACCCTAATCCTAATCCTAACCATTGAACCTAACCCTAGCTCTTAAAGCTAATCCTAAACCTTACCCTCACGACTAGACCTAACCCTGACACTAACCTAACACCTAACCCTAACCAGAACCCCTAAAGCTAACCCTGAACCCTATCCCTAACCCTAGCAGTAAACTTTAACCCTAAACCTAAGCCCAAGCCGTAACCCTAATCCTATCCTTTTACCCTAAAACTAACCCCTAAACCTAACCCCTATACCTCACCCTAACTCTAACCCCAATCCTAACTCTAACCATACCCCTTGATAAAACACTAACTCCTAACCGCTAACTCTAACACTAACCAAAAACCCTAATCACTAATCCCTAACCCTAAAGCTTAACCTTTACCCTAACCATTAACCCTCACCCTAAATCTTAACACTGACCCTAACCTTAACCTTTAACTCTAAGCCTAACCCTTAACCCTACAGTAAGGAAGACCCTTAATGCTAATGGGATCCCTTATCCCTAACCCTAACACTACAGCTAAAAATAACCCTAACCTTGGATCCTTAAACCTAACCCCTAACAATTACTTTAACCCCAAACCCTAACCCTAATCCTAAGCATTAAACCTAACCCTATCTCTTAACCCTAACGCTAGCCCTTACCCTAACGCCTAGATCTAACCCTAAATCTAACCTACCGCCTAATCCTAACCTTAAGCCCTAATGCTAACACTAACCCTGAACCCTAAACCTACCCGTAACCCTTAACACTAACCCTATCCGTGAACCTTAACCCTGACTCTAACCATTACACGCACCCAAGCATTTAACCCTGACCCTAACCCTAATCCTTAATGCTAACCCTAACACTAAACCCTAACCCTAAGCCCAACACTTAACCCTAATCCTATCCCTTAACCCTAACCCAAACCCTAACCCTAATGCTACCCCCTAAACGTAACCCTAACCGTGAACAGTAAACCTAACCCTAACCTCTAACACAAACCATAGCACATAACTCTAACCCTAAAACTAACCCTAACCCTAACCCTAACCCTCAACCCTAACTCTTAACCTTAACCCTAAGCGTTAACTCTCACGCTAACCTTTTATCCTAACCCTAATCCTAATCTTCAACCCTAAACCTAACACTTAACCCTAACCCTGTACCAAACCCTAACCCCTCATCTTAACCCTAACCGTAAAACTCAACCCTAAACCAAAGTGTAACCGTTAAACCTAAGAGTAACCTTTAACCCTAACCCTATTCCCTAACCCTAAGCCCTCACCCTAACACTAAACTTCATCCTTAACACTAACCAGAATCCTAACCCTAAATCTAATTCTCAGACTTCTTGCTTTCTTAGAGTTTAGAAAGCCTGCAATCCTCCCATGCCATGCGTGAAAGGAGGCTCTACCACTGTGTCCTGCATGAAACCCACGGGCCCATACCCAGAGTATGATAGAGTGGGTTCCCGGGTACAATCCCAGCCCCCTAAACTCCCCCCGCCCGCCTAATGCAGACAGGGCCCGTGCGCTAAGCATAAACAATACCTTTAACAGATAACCCTAACCCTGAACATAACACCCAACCCTGTTCCTATTTCTCCCTTTAACACGTAAACCTCACCGTGCGCCTAACTTTAACCTCTTATCCTAACGTTAATGCATAACCCATTTCCTGAGAACAACCCCTATCCCATAATTCTAACCCTATCTCCTAGTCATCACTGTGACACCTAATCCCTAACCCTAATTCTAAACCGCTAACCCTAACCGTAACCCTACCTACAACCCTAACACTGACAGTAACCCTTACTTCTAACCCCAAGGCTATGCCTATCAAAAACCCTAACCCTTCACCATAACCCTTCACCCTAACCCCTAAGGCTTACCCTAACCCTTAATCCTAATCCTAATCCTAACCATTAAACCTAACCCTAGCTCTTAAAGCTAACCCTAAACCTTACCCTCACGACTAGACCTAACCCTGACACTAACATAACACCTAACCCTAACCAGAACCCCTAAAGCTAACCCTGAACCCTATCCCTAACCCCAGCAGTAAACTTTAACCTTAAACCTAAGCCCAACCCGTAACGCTAATCCTATCCTTTTACCCTAAAACTAACCCCTAAACCTAACCCCTATACCTCACCCTAACTCTAACCCCAATCCTAATTCTAACCATACCCCTTCATAAAACACTATCTCCTAACCGCTAACCATAACACTAACCAAAAACCCTAATCACTAATCCCTAACCCTAACGCTTAACCTTTACCCTAACCGTTAACCCTCACCCTAAATCATAACACTGACCCTAACCTTAACCTTTAACCCTAAGCCTAACCCTTAGCCCTACAGTAAGGAAGACCCTTAATGCTAATGGGATCCCTTATCCCTAACTGTAACACTACAGCTAAAAATAACCCTAACCTTGGATCCTTAAACCTAACCCCTAACACTTACTTTAACCCCAAACCCTAACCCTAATCCTAACCATTAAACCTAACCCTATCTCTTAACCCTAACGCTAGCCCTTACCCTAACGCCTAGATCTAACCCTAAATGTAACCTACGGCATAATCCTAACCTTAAGCCCTAATGCTAACACTAACCCTGAACCCTAAACCTACCCATAACCCTTAACACTAACCCTATCCGTGAACCTTATCCCTGACCCTAACCATTACCCGCACCCAAGCATTTAATCCTGACACTAACCCTAATCCTTAATGCTAACCCTAACACTAAACCCTAACCCTAAGCCCAACACTTATCCCTAATGCTATCCCTTAACCCTAACCATAACCCTAATGCTACCCCCTAAACGTAACCCTAACCGTGACCAGTAAACCTATCCCTAACCTCTAACACAAACCATAGCACATAACTCTAACCCTAAAACTAACCCTAAACCTAACCCTAAACCCTAACTCTTAACCTTAACCCTAAGCGTTAACTCTCACGCTAACCCTTTATCCTAACCCTAATCCTAATCTTCAACCCTAAACCTAACACTTAACCCTAACCCTGTACCAAACCCTAACCCCTCATCTTAACCCTAACCATAAACCTCAACCCTAAACCAAAGTGTAACCGTTAAACCTAAGAGTAACCTTTAACCCTAACCCTAATCCCTAACCCTAAGCCCTCACCCTAACACTAAACTTCATCCTTAACCCTAACCAGAATCCTAACCCGAAATCTAATTCTCAGACTTCTTGCTTTCTTAGAGTGTAGAAAGTCTGCAATCCTCCCATGCCATGCGTGAAAGGAGGCTCTACCACTGTGTCCTGCATGAAACCCACGGACCCACACCCAGAGTATGATAGAGTGGGTTCCCGGGTACAATCCCAGCCCCCTAAACTCCCCCCGCGCGCCTAATGCAGACAGGGCCCCTGCGCTAAGCATAAACAGTACCTTTAACAGATAACCCTAACCCTGAACATAACACCCAACCCTGTCCCTATTTCTCCCCTTAACACGTAAACCTCACGGTGCGCCTAACTGTAACCTCTTATCCTAACGTTAATGCATAACCCATTTCCTGAGAACAACCCCTATCCCATAATTCTAACCCTATCTGCTAGTCATCACTGTGACACCTAATCCCTAACCCTAATTCTAAACCGCTAACCCTAACCGTAACCCTACCTACAACCCTAACACTGACAGTAACCCTTACTTCTAACCCCAACGCTATGCCTAACAAAAACCCTAACCCTTGACCCTAACCCTTCACCCTAACCCCTAAGCCTTACCCTAACCCTTAACCCTAATCCTAATCCTAACCATTAAACCTAACCCTAGCTCTTAAAGCTAACCCTAAACCTTACCCTCACGACTAGACCTAACCCTGACAGTAACCTAACACCTAATCCTAACCAGAACCCCTAAAGCTAACCCTGAAAGCTATCCCTAACCCTAGCAGTAAACTTTAAACCTAAACCTAAGTCCAACCCGTAACACTAATCCTATCCTTTTACCCTAAAACTAACCCCTAAACCTAACCCCTATACCTCACCCTAACTCTAACCCCAATCCTAATTCTAACCATACCCCTTCATAAAACACTAACTCCTAACGGCTAACCCTAACACTAACCAAAAACTGTAATCACTAATCCCTAAATCTAATGCTTAACCTTTACCCTAACCGTTAACCCTCACCCTAAATCTTAACACTGACCCTAACCTTAACCTTTAACTCTAAGCCTAACCCTTAACCCTACAGTAAGGAAGACCCTTAATGCTAATGGGATCCCTTATCCCTAACCCTAACACTACAGCTAAAAATAACCCTAACCTTGGATCCTTAAACCTAACCCCTAACACTTACTTTAACCCCAAACCCTAACCCTAATCCTAAGCATTAAACCTAACCCTATCTCTTAACCCTAACGCTAGCCCTTACCCTAACGCCTAGATCTAACCCTAAATCTAACCTACCGCCTAATCCTAACCTTAAGCCCTAATGCTAACACTAACCCTGAACCCTAAACCTACCCGTAACCCTTAACACTAACCCTATCTGTGAACCTTATCCCTGACCCTAACCATTACCCGCACCCAAGCATTTAACCCTGACCCTAACCCTAATCCTTAATGCTAACCCTAACACTAAACCCTAACCCTAAGCCCAACACTTATCCCTAATACTATCCCTTAACCCTAACCATAACCCTAATGTACCCCCTAAACGTAACCCTAACCGTGACCAGTAAACCTAAGCCTAACCTCTAACACAAACCATAGCACATAACTCTAACCCTCAAACTAACCCTAAACCTAACCCTAAACCCTAACTCTTAACCTTAACCCTAAGCGTTAACTCTCACGCTAACCTTTTATCCTAACCCTAATCCTAATCTTCAACCCTAAACCTAACACTTAACCCTAACCCTGTACCAAACCCTAACCCCTCATCTTAACCCTAACCGTAAACCTCAACCCTAAACCAAAGTGTAACCGTTAAACCTAAGAGTAACCTTTAACCCTAACCCTAATCCCTAACCCTAAGCCCTCACCCTAATACTAAACTTCATCCTTAACCCTAACCAGAATCCTAACCCTAAATCTAATTCTCAGACTTCTTGCTTTCTTAGAGTTTAGAAAGCCTGCAATCCTCCCATGCCATGCGTGAAAGGAGGCTCTACCACTGTGTCCTCCATGAAACCCCCGGCCCATACCCAGAGTATGATAGAGTGGGTTCCCGGGTACAATCCCAGCCCCCTAAACTCCCCCCGCCCGCCTAATGCAGACAGGTCCCGTGCGCTAAGCATAAACAATACCTTTAACACATAACCCTAACCCTGAACATAACACCCAACCCTGTTCCTATTTCTCCCCTTAACACGTAAACCTCACCGTGCGCCTAACTTTAACCTCTTATCCTAACGTTAATGCATAACCCATTTCCTGAGAACAACCCCTATCCCATAATTCTAACCCTATCTCCTAGTCATCACTGTGACACCTAATCCCTAACCCTAATTCTAAACCGCTAACCCGGCCGGGCGCGGTGGCTCACGCCTGTAATCCTAGCACTCTGGGAGGCCGAGGTGGTCGGATCGTTTGAGCTCAGGAGTTCCAGACGAGCCTGAGCAAGAGCGAGACCCCATCTCTACTAAAAATAGAAAGAAATTATATGGACAGCTAAAAATATATATAGAAAATATTAGCCGGGCATGGTGGTGCATGCCTGTAGTCCCAGCTACCCGGGAGGCTCAGGCAGTAGAATCGCTTGAGCTCAGGAGTTTGAGGTTGCTGTGAGCTAGGCTGACGCCACGGCACTCACTCTAGTCTGGGAAACAGAGTGAGACTCTGTCTTAGAAAAAAAAAATAATAAAATAAAATAAAATAAGCCGCTAACCCTAACTGTAACCCTACCTACAACCCTAACACTGACAGTAACCCTTACTTCTAACCCCAACGCTATGCCTAACAAAAACTATAACCCTTGACCCTAACCCTTTACCCTAACCCCTAAGCCTTACCCTAACCCTTAACCCTAATCCTAATCCTAACCATTAAACCTAACCCTAGCTCTTAAAGCTAACCCTAAACCTGCCCCTCACGACTAGACCTAACCCTCACACTAACCTAACACCTAACCCTTACCAGAACCCCTAAAGCTAACCCTGAACCCTATCCCTAACCCTAGCAGTAAACTTTAACCCTAAACCTAAGCCCAACCCGTAACCCTAATCCTATCCTTTTACCCTAAAACTAACCCCTAAACCTAACCCCTATACCTCACCCTAACTCTAACCCCAATCCTAATTCTAACCATACCCCTTCATAAAACACTAACTCCTAACCGCTAACCCTAACACTAACCAAAAACCCTAATCACTAATCCCTAACCCTAATGCTTAACCTTTACCCTAACCGTTAACCCTCACCCTAAATCTTAACACTGACCCTAACCTTAAACTTTAACTCTAAGCCTAACCCTAAAGCCTACAGTAAGGAAGACCCTTAATGCTAATGGGATCCCTTATCCCTAACCCTAACACTACAGCTAAAAATAACCCTAACCTTGGATCCTTAAACCTAACCCCTAACACTTACTTTAACCCCAAACCCTAACCCTAATCCTAAGCATTAAACCTAACCCTATCTCTTAACCCTAACGCTAGCCCTTACCCTAACGCCTAGATCTAACCCTAAATCTAACCTACCGCCTAATCCTAACCTTAAGCCCTAATGCTAACACTAAATCTGAACCCTAAACCTACCCGTAACCCTTAACACTAACCCTATCCGTGAACCTTAACCCTGACCCTAACCATTACCCGCACCCAAGCATTTAACCCTGATTCTAACCCTAATAATTAATGATAAACCTAACACTACACCCTATCCGTAAGCCCAACACTTAACCCTAAACCTATCCCTTATCCCTAACCCTAACCCTAATGCTACCCCCTAAACGTAACCCTAACCGTGACCAGTAAACCTAACCCTAACCTCTAACACAAACCATAGCACATAACTCGAACCCTAAAACTAACCCTAACACTAACCCTAAACCCTAACTCTTAACCTTAACCCTAAGCGTTAACTCTCACGCTAACCTTTAAACCTAACCCTAATCCTAATCTTCAACCCTAAACTTAACACTTAATCCTAACCCTGTACCAAACCCTAACCCCTCATCTTAACCCTAACCGTAAACCTCAACCCTAAACCAAAGTGTAACCGTTAAACCTAAGAGAAACCTTTAACCCTAACCCTAATCCCTAACCCTAAGCCCTCACCCTAACACTAAACTTCATCCTTAACCCTAACCATAATCCTAACCCTAAATCTAATTCTCAGACTTCTTGCTTTCTTAGAGTTTAGAAAGCCTGCAATCCTCCCATGCCATGCGTGAAAGGAGGCTCTACCACTGTGTCCTGCATGAAACACACGGGCCCATACCCAGAGTATGACAGAGTGTGTTCCCGGGTACAATCCCAGCCCCCTAAACTCCCCCCGCCCGCCTAATGCAGACAGGGCCCGTGCGCTAAGCATAAACAATACCTTTAACAGATAACCCTAACCCTGAACATAACACCCAACCCTGTTCCTATTTCTCCCCTTAACACGTAAACCTCACCGTGCGCCTAACTTTAACCTCTTATCCTAACGTTAATGCATAACCCATTTCCTGAGAACAACACCTATCCCATAATTCTAACCCTATCTCCTAGACATCACTGTGACACCTAATCCCTAACCCTAATTCTAAACCGCTAACCCTAACCGTAACCCTACCTACAACCCTAACACTGACAGTAACCCTTCTAACCCCAACGCTATGCCTAACAAAAACCCTAACCCTTGACCCTAACCCTTCACCCTAACCCCTAAGCCTTACCCTAACCCTTAACCCTAATCCTAATCCTAACCATTAAACCTAACCCTAGCTCTTAAAGCTAACCCTAAACCTTACCCTCACGACTAGACCTAACCCTGACACTAACCGAACACCTAACCCTAACCAGAACCCCTAAAGCTAATCCTGAACCCTATCCCTAACCCTAGCAGTAAACTTTAACCCTAAACCTAAGCCCAACCCGTAACCCTAATCCTATCCTTTTACCCTAAAACTAACCCCTAAACCTAACCCCTATACCTCACCCTAACTCTAACCCCAATCCTAATTCTAACCATACCCCTTCATAAAACACTAACTTCTAACCGCTAACCCTAACACTAACCAAAAACCCTAATCACTAATCCCTAACCCTAACCCTTAACCTTTACCCTAACCGTTAACCCTCACCCTAAATCTTAACACTGACCCTAACCTTAACCTTTAACTCTAAGCCTAACCCTTAACCCTACAGTAAAGAAGACCCTTAATGCTAATGGGATCCCTTATCCCTAACCCTAACACTACAGCTAAAAATAACCCTAACCTTGGATCCTTAAACCTAACCCCTAACACTTAGTTTAACCGCAAATCCTAATCCTAATCCTAAGCATTAAACCTAACCCTATCTCTTAACCCTAACGCTAGCCCTTAACCTAACGCCTAGATCTAACCCTAAATCTAACCTACCGCCTAATCCTAACCTTAAGCCCTAATGCTAACACTAACCCTGAACCCTAAACCTACCCGTAACTCTTAACACTAAACCTATCTGTGAACCTTAACCCTGACCCTAACCATTACCCGCACCCAAGCATTTAAAACTGACCCTAACCCTAATCCTTAATGCTTACCCTAACACTAAACCCTAACCCTAAGCACAACACTTATCCCTAATCCTATCCCTTAACCCTAACCCTAACCCTAATGCTACCCCCTACACGTAACCCTAACCGTGACCAGTAAACCTAACCCTAACCTCTAACACAAACCATAGCACATAACTCTAACCCTAAAACTAACCCTAACCCTAACCCTAACCCTAACCCTAACCTACCACCTAATCTTAACCTTAAGCCCTAATGCTAACTCTAACCCTGAACCCTAAACCTACCCGTAACCCTTAACACTAACCCTATCCGTGAACCTTAACCCTGACCCTAACCATTACCCGCACCCAAGCATTTAACCCTGACCCTAACCCTAATCCTTAATGCTAACCTTAACACTAAACCCTAACCCTAAGCCCAACACTTAACCCTAATCCTATCCCTTAACCCTAACCCTAACCCTAACCCTAATGCTAACCCCTAAACGTAACCCTAACCGTGACCAGTAAACCTAACCCTAACCTCTAACACAAACCATAGCACATAACTCTAACCCTAAAACTAATCCTAACCCTAACCCTAAACCCTAACTCTTAACCTTAACCCTAAGCGTTAACTCTCACGCTAACCTTTAATCCTAACCCTAATCCTAATCTTCAACCCTAAACCTATCACTTTACCCTAACCCTGTACCAAACACTAACCCCTCATCTTAACGCTAACCGTAAACCTCAACCCTAAACCAAAGTGTAACCGTTAAACCTAAGAGTAACCTTTAACCCTAACCCTAATCCCTAACCCTAAGCCCTCACCCTAACACTAAACTTCATCCTTAACCCTAACCAGAATCCTAACCCTAAATCTAATTCTCAGACTTCTTGCATTCTTAGAGTTTAGAAAGCCTGCAATCCTCCCATACGATGCGTGCAAGGAGGCTCTACCACTGTGTACTGCATGAAACCCACGGGCCCATACCCAGAGTATGATAGAGTGGGTTCCCGGGTACAATCCCATCCCCCTAAACTCCCCCCGCCCGCCTAATGCAGACAGGGCCCGTGCGCTAAGCATAAACAATACCTTTAACAGATAACCCTAACCCTGAACATAACACCCAACCCTGTTCCTATTTCTCCCCTTAACACGTAAACCTCACCGTGCGCCTAACTTTAACCTCTTATCCTAACGTTAATGCATAACCCATTTCCTGAGAACAACCCCTATCCCATAATTCTAACCCTATCTCCTAGTCATCACTGTGACACCTAATCCCTAACCCTAATTCTAAACCGCTAACCCTAACCGTAACCATACCTAAAACCCTAACACTGACAGTAACCCTTACTTCTAACCCCAACGCTATGCCAAACAAAAACCCTAACCCTTGACCCTAACCCTTCACCCTAACCCCTAAGCCTTACCCTAACCCTTAACCCTAATCCTAATCCTAACCATTAAACCTAACCCTAGCTCTTAAAGCTAACCCTAAACCTTACCCTCACGACTAGACCTAACCCTGACACTAACCTAACACCTAACCCTAACCAGAACCCCTAAAGCTAACCCTGAACCCTATCCCTAACCCCAGCAGTAAACTTTAACCCTAAACCTAAGCCCAACCCGTAACCCCAGTCCTATCCTTTTACCCTAAAACTAACCCCTAAACCTAACCCCTGTACCTCACCCTAACTCTAACCCCAATCCTAATTCTAACCATACCCCTTCATAAAACACTAACTCCTAACCGCTAACCCTAACACTAACCAAAAACCCTAATCACTAATCCCTAATCCTAACGCTTAACCTTTACCCTGACCATTAACCCTCACCCTAAATCTTAACACTGACCCTAACCTTAACCTTTAACTCTAAGCCTAACCCTTAACCCTACAGTAAGGAAGACCCTTAATGCTAATGGGATCCCTTATCCCTAACCCTAACACTACAGCTAGAAATAACCCTAACCTTGGATCCTGAAACCTAACCCCTAACACTTACTTTAACCCCAAACCCTAACCCTAATCCTAAGCATTAAACCTAACCCTATCTCTTAACCCTAACGCTAGCCCTTACCCTAACGCCTAGATCTAACCCTAAATCTAACCTACCGCCTAATGCTAACCTTAAGCCCTAATGCTAACACTAACCCTGAACCCTAAACCTACCCGTAACCCTTAACACTAACCCTATCCGTCAACCTTCACCCTGACCCTAAACATTACCCCCACCCAAGCATTTAACCCTGACCCTAACCCTAATCCTTAATGCTAACCTTAACACTAAACCCTAACCCTACGCCCAACACTTAACCCTAATCCTATCCCTTAACCCTAACCCTAATGCTAACCTCTAAACGTAACCCTAACCGTGACCAGTAAACCTAACCCTAACCTCTAACACAAACCATAGCACATAACTCTAACCCTAAAACTAACCCTAACCCTAACCCTAAACCCTAACTCTTCACCTTATCCCTAAGCGTTAACTCTCACGCTAACCATTAATCCTAACCCTAATCCTAATCTTCAACCCTAAACCTATCACTTTACCCTAACCCTGTACCAAACACTAACCCCTCATCTTAACGCTAACCGTAAACCTCAACCCTAAACCAAAGTGTAACCGTTAAACCTAAGAGTAACCTTTAACCCTAACCCTAATCCCTAACCCTAAGCCCTCACCCTAACACTAAACTTCATCCTTAACCCTAACCAGAATCCTAACCCTAAATCTAATTCTCAGACTTCTTGCTTTCTTAGAGTTTAGAAAGCCTGCAATCCTCCCATGCCATGCGTGAAAGGAGGCTCTACCACTGTGTCCTCAATAAAACCCACGGGCCCATACCCAGAGTATGATAGAGTGGGTTCCCGGGTACAATCCCAGCCCCCTAAACTCCCCCCGCCCGCCTAATGCAGACAGGGCCCGTGCGCTAAGCATAAACAATACCTTTAACAGATAACCCTAACCCTGAACATAACACCCAACCCTGTTCCTATTTCTCCCCTTAACACGTAAACCTCACCGTGCGCCTAACTTTAACCTCTTGTCCTAACGTTAATGCATAATCCATTTCCTGAGAACAACCCCTATCCCATAATTCTAACCCTATCTCCTAGTCATCACTGTGACACCTAATCCCTAACCCTAATTCTAAACCGCTAACCCAAACCGTAACCCTACCTACAACCCTAACACTGACAGTAACCCTTACTTCTAACCCCAACGCTGTGCCTAACAAAAACCCTAACCCTTGACCCTAACCCTTCACCCTAACCCCTAAGCCTTACCCTAACCCTTAACCCTAATCCTAATCCTAACCATTAAACCTAACCCTAGCTCTTAAAGCTAACCCTAAACCTTACCCTCACGACTAGACCTAACCCTGACACTAACCTAACACCTAACCCTAACCAGAACCCCTAAAGCTAACCCTGAACCCTATCCCTAACCCCAGCAGTAAACTTTAACCCTAAACCTAAGCCCAACCCGTAACCCTAATCCTATCCTTTTACCCTAAAACTAACCCCTAAACCTAACCCCTATACCTCACCCTAACTCTAACCCCTATCCTAATTCTAACCATACCCCTTCATAAAACACTAACTCCGAACCGCTAACCCTAACACTAACCAAAATGCCTAATCACTAATTCCTAACCCTAACACTTAACCTTTACCCTGACCGTTAACCCTCACCCTAAACCTTAACACTGACCCTAATCTTAACCTTTAACTCTAAGCCTAACCCTTAACCCTACAGTAAGGAAGACCCTTAATGCTAATGGGATCCCTTATCCCTAACCCTAACACTACAGCTAAAAATAACCCTAACCTTGACTCCTTAAACCTGATCCCTAACACTTACTTTAACCCCAAACCCTAACCCTAATCCTAAGCATTAAACCTAACCCTATCTCTTAACCCTAACGCTAGCCCTTACCCTAACGCCTAGATCTAACCCTAAATCTAACCTACCGCCTAATCCTAACCTTAAGCCCTAATGCTAACACTAACCCTGAACCCTAAACCTACCCGTAACCCTTAACACTAACCCTATCCGTGAACCTAAACCCTGACCCTAACCATTACCCGCATCCAAGCATTTAACCCTGATTCTAACCCTAATCCTTAATGATAAACCTAACACTAAACCCTAACCCTAAGCCCAACACTTAACCCTAATCCTATCCCTTAACCCTAACCCTAACCCTAATGCTAACCCCTAAACGTAACCCTAACCGTGACCAGTAAACCTAACCCTAACCTCTAACACAAACCATAGCACATAACTCTAACCCTAAAACTAACCCTAACCCTAACCCTAAACCCTAACTCTTAACCTTAACCCTAGGCGTTAACTCTCACGCTAACCTTTAATCCTAACCCTAATCCTAATCTTCAACCCTAAACCTAACACTTAACCCTAACCCTGTACCAAACCCTAAACCCTCATCCTAACCCTAACCGTAAACCTCAACCCTAAACCAAAGTGTAACCGTTAAACCTAAGAGTAACCTTTAACCCTAACCCTAATCCCTTACCCAAAGCCCTCACCCTAACACTAAATTTCATCCTTAACCCTAACCATAATCCCAACCCTGAATCTAATTCTCAGACTTCTTGCTTGCTTAGGGTTTAGAAAGCCTGCAATCCTCCCATGCCATGCGTGAAAGGAGGCTCTATCACTGTGTCCTGCATGAAACCCACGGGCCCATACCCAGAGTATGATAGAGTGGGTTCCCGGGTACAATCCCAGCCCCCTAAACTCCCCCCACCCGTCTAATGCAGACAGGGCCGATGCGCTAAGCATAAACAATACCTTTAACAGATAACCCTAACCCTGAACATAACACCCAACCCTGTTCCTATTTCTCCCCTTAACACGTAAACCTCACCATGTGCCTAACTTTAACCTCTTATCCTAACGTTAATGCATAACCCATTTCCTGAGAACAACCCCTATCCCATAATTCTAACCCTATCTCCTAGTCATCACTGTGACACCTAATCCCTAACCCTAATTCTAAACCGCTAACCCTAACCGTAACCCTACCTACAACCCTATCACTGACAGTAACCCTTACTTCTAACCCAACGCTATGCCAAACAAAAACCCTAACCCTTGACCCTAACCCTTCACCCTAACCCCTAAGCCTTACCCTAACCCTTAACCCTAATCCTAATCCTAACCATTAAACCTAACCCTAGCTCTTAAAGCTGACCCTAAACCTTACCCTCACGACTAGACCTAACCCTGACACTAACCTAACACCTAACACTAACCAGAACCCCTAAAGCTAACCCTCAACCCTATCCCTAACCCCAGCAGTAAACTTTAACCCTAAACCTAAGCCCAACCCGTAACCCTAATCCTATCCTTTTACCCTAAATCTAACCCCTAAACCTAACCCCTATACCTCACCCTAACTCTAACCCCAATCCTAATTCTAACCATACCCCTTCATAAAACACTAACTCCTAACCGCTAACCCTAACACTAACCAAAAACCCTAATCACTAATCCCTAACACTAATGCTTAACCTTTACCCTAACCGTTAACCCTCACCCTAAATCTTAACACTGACCCTAACCTTAACCTTTAACTCTAAGCCTAACCCTTAACCCTACAGTAAGGACGACCCTTAATGCTAATGGGATCCCTTATCCCTTACCGTAACACTACAGCTAAAAATAACCCTAACCTTGGATCCTTAAACCTAACCCCTAAAACTTACTTTAACCCCAAACCCTAACCCTAATCCTAAGCATTAAACCTAACCCTATCTCTTAACCCTAACGCTAGCCCTTACGCTAACGCCTAGATCTAACCCTAAATCTAACCTACCGCCTAATCCTAACCTTAGGCCCTAATGCTAACTCTAACCCTGAACCCTAAACCTACCCGTAACCCTTAACACTAACCCTATCCGTGAACCTTAACCCTGACCCTAACCATTACCCGCACCCAAGCATTTAACCCTGACCCTAACCCTAATCCTTAATGCTAACCCTAACACTAAACCCTAACCCTAAGCCCAACACTTATCCCTAATCCTATCCCTTAACCCTAACCCTAACACTAACCCTAATGCTACCCCCTAAACGTAACCCTAACCGTGACCAGTAAACCTAACCCTAACCTCTAACACAAACCATAGCACATAACTCTAACCCTAAAACTAACCCTAACCCTAACCCTAATCCTAAACCCTTAACTATTAGCCTTAAACCTAAGCGTTAACTCTCACGCTAACCTTTAATCCTAACCCTATTCCTGATCTTCAACCCTAAACCTAACACTTAACCCTAACCCTGTACCAAACCCTAACCCCTCATCTTAACCCTAACCGTAAACCTCAACCCTAAACCAAGGTGTAACCGTTAAACCTAAGAGTAACCTTTAACCCTAACCCTAATCCCTAACCCTAAGCCCTCACCCTAACACTAAACTTCATCCTTAACACTAACCAGAATCCTAACCCTAAATCCAATTCTCAGACTACTTGCTTTCTTAGAGTTTAGAAAGCCTGCAATCCTCCCATGCCATGCGTGAAATGAGGCTCTACCACTGTGTCCTGCATGAAACCCATGGGCCCATACGTAGAGTATGATAGAGTGGGTTCCCGGGTAAAATCCCAGACCCCTAAACTCTTTCCGATCGCCTAATGCAGACAGGGCCCGTGCGCTAAGCATAAACAATACCTTTAACAGATAACCCTAACCCTGAACATAACACCCAACCCTGTTCCTATTTCTCCCCTTAACACGTAAACCTCACCGTGCGCCTAACTTTAACCTCTTATCCTAACGTTAATGCATAACCCATTTCCTGAGAACAACCCCTATCCCATAATTGTAACCCTATCTCCTAGTCATCACTGTGACACCTAATCCCTAACCCTAATTCTATACCGCTAACCCTAACCGTAACCCTACCTACAACCCTAACACTGACAGTAACCCTTACTTCTAACCCCAACGCTATGCCTAACAAAAACCCTAACCCTTGACCCTAACCCTTCACCCTAACCCCTAAGCCTTACCCTAACCCTTAACCCTAATCCTAATCCTAACCATTAAACCTAACCCTAGCTCTTAAAGCTAACCCTAAACCTTACCCTCACGACTAGACCTAACCCTGACACTAACCTAACACCTAACCCTAACCAGAACCCCTAAAGCTAACCCTCAACCCTATCCCTAACCCTAGCAGTAAACTTTAACCCTAAACCTAAGCCCAACCCGTAACCCTAATCCTATCCTTTTAACCTAAAACTAACCTGTAAACCTAACCCCTATACCTCACCCTAACTCTAACCCCAATCCTAATTCTAACCATACCCCTTCATAAAACACTAACTCCTAACCGCTAACCCTAACACTAACCAAAAACCCTAATCACTAATCCCTAACCCTAACGCTTAACCTTTACCCTCATCCTAAATCTTAACACTGACCCTAACCTTAACCTTTAACTCTAAGCCTAAACGTTAACCCTACAGTAAGGAAGACCCTTAAAGCTAATGGGATCCCTGATCCCTAACCCTAACACTACAGCTAAAAATAACCCTAACCTTGGATCCTTAAACCTAACCCCTAACACTTACTTTAACCCCAAACCCTAAACCTAATCCTAAGCCTTAAACCTAACCCTATCTCTTAACCCTAACGCTAGCCCTTACCCTAACGCCTAGATCTAACCCTAAATCTAACCTACCGCCTAATCCTAACCTTAAGCCCTAATGCTAACACTAACCCTGAACCCTAAACCTACCCGTAACCCTTAACACTAACCCTATCCGTGAACCTTAACCCTGACCCTAACCATTACCCGCACCCAAGCATTTAACCCTGATTCTCACCCTAAACCTTAATGATAAACCTAACACTAAACCCTAACCCTAAGCCCAACACTTAACCCTAATCCTATCCCTTAACCCTAACCCTAACCCTAATGCTACCCCCTAAACCTAACCCTAACCGTGACCAGTAAACCTAACCCTAACCTCTAACACAAACCATAGCACATAACTCTAACCCTAAAACTAACCCTAACCCTAACCCTAACCCTAAACCCTAACTCTTAACCTTAACCCTAAGCGTTAACTCTCACGCTAACCTTTAATCCTAACCCTAATCCTAATCTTCAACCCTAAACCTAACACTTAACCCTAACCCTGTACCAAACCCTAACCCCTCATCTTAACCCTAACCGTAAACCTCAACCCTAAACCAAAGTGTAACCGTTAAACCAAAGAGTAACCTTTAACCCTAACCCTAATCCCTAACCCTAAGCCCTCAACCTAACACTAAACTTCATTCTTAACCCTCACCAGAATCCTAACCCTAAATCTAATTCTGAGACTTCTTGCTTGCTTAGAGTTTAGAAAGCCTGCAATCCTCCCATGCCATGCGTGAAAGGAGGCTCTACCACTGTGTCCTGCATGAAACCCACGGGCCCATACACAGAGTAGGATAGAGTGGGTTCCCGGGTACAATCCCAGCCCCCTAAACTCCCCCCGCCCGCCTAATGCAGACAGGGCCCGTGCGCTAAGCATAAACAATACCTTTAACAGATAACCTTAACCCTGAACATAACACCCAACCCTGTTCCTATTTCTCCCCTTAACACGTAAACCTCACCGTGCGCCTAACTTTAACCTCTTATCCTAACGTTAATGCATAAACCATTTCCTGAGAACAACCCCTATCCCATAATTGTAACCCTATCTCCTAGTCATCACTGTGACACCTAATCCCTAAACCTAATTCTAAACCGCTAACCCTAACCGTAATCCTACCTGCAACCCTAACACTGACAGTAACCCTTACCTCTAACCCCAACGCTATGCCTAACAAAAACCCTAACCCTTGACCCTAACCCTTCACCCTAACCCCTAAGCCTTACCCTAACCCTTAACCCTAATCCTAATCCTAACCATTAAACCTAACCCTAGCTCTTAAAGCTAACCCTAAACCTTACCCTCACGACTAGACCTAACCCTGACACTAACCTAACACCTAAGCCTAACCAGAACCCCTAAAGCTAACCCTCAACCCTATCCCTAACCCTAGCAGTAAACTTTAACCCTAAACCTAAGCCCAACCCGTAACCCTAATCCTATCCTTTTACCCTAAAACTAACCCCTAAACCTAACCCCTATACCTCACCCTAACTCTAACCCCAATCCTAATTCTAACCATAACCCTTCATAAAACACTAACTCCTAACCGCTAACCCTAACACTAACCAAAAACCCTAATCACTAATCCCTAACCCTAACGCTTAACCTTTACCCTAACCGTTAACCCTCACCCTAAATCTTAACACTGACCCTAACCTTAACCTTTAACTCTAAGCCTAACCCTTAACCCTACAGTAAGGAAGACCCTTAATGCTAATGGGATCCCTTATCCCTAACCCTAACACTACAGCTAAAAATAACCCTAACCTTGGATCCTTAAACCTAACCCCTAACACTTACTTTAACCCCAAACCCTAATCCTAATCCTAAGCATTTAACCTAATCCTATCTCTTAACCCTAACGCTAGCCCTTACCCTAACGCCTAGATCTAACCCTAAATCTAACCTACCGCCTAATCCTAACCTTAAGCCCTAATGCTAACACTAACCCTGAACCCTAAACCTACCCGTAACCCTTAACACTAACCCCATCCGTGAACCTTAACCCTGACCCTAACCATTACCCGCACCCAAGCATTTAACCCTGATTCTCACCCTAATCCTTAATGATAAACCTAACACTAAACCCTAACCCTAAGCCCAACACTTAACCCTAATCCTATCCCTTAACCCTAACCCTAACCCTAATGCTACCCCCTAAACGTAACCCTAACCGTGACCAGTAAACCTAACCCTAACCTCTAACACAAACCATAGCACATAACTCTAACCCTAAAACTAACCCTAACCCTAACCCTAAACCATAACTCTTAACCTTAACACTAAGCGTTAACTCTCACGCTAACCTTTAATCCTAACCCTAATCCTAATCTTCAACCCTAAACCTAACACTTAACCCTAACCCTGTACCAAACCCTAACCCCTCATCTTAACCCTAACCGTAAACCTCAACCCTAAACCAAAGTGTAACCGTTAAACCTAAGAGTAACCTTTAACCCTAACCCTAATCCCTAACACTAAGCACTCACCCTAACACTAAACTTCATCCTTAACCCTAACCACAATCCTAACCCTAAATCTAATTCTTAGACTTCTTGCTTTCTTAGAGTTTAGAAAGCCTGCAATCCTCCCATGCCATGCGTGAAAGGAGGCTCTACCACTGTGTCCTGCATGAAACCCACGGGCCCATACCCAGAGTATGATAGAGTGGGTTCCCGGGTACAATCCCAGCCCTCTAAACTCCCCCCGTCCGCCTAATGCAGACAGGGCCCGTGTGCTAAGCATAAACAATAACTTTAACAGATAACCCTAACCCTGAACATAACACCCAAACCTGTTCCTATTTCTCCCCTTAACACGTAAACCTCACGGTGCGCCTAACTTTAACCTCTTATCCTAATGTTAATGCATAACCCATTTCCTGAGAACAACCCCTATCCCATAATTCTAACCCTATCTCCTAGTCATCACTGTGACACCTAATCCCTAACCCTAATTCTAAACCGCTAACCCTAACCGTAACCCTACCTACAACCCTAACACTGACAGTAACCCTTACTTCTAACCCCAACGCTATGCCTAACAAAAACCCTAACCCTTGACCCTAACCCTTTACCCTAACCCCTAAGCCTTACCCTAACCCTTAACCCTAATCCTAATCCTAACCATTAAACCTAACCCTAGCTCTTAAAGCTAACCCTAAACCTTACCCTCACGACTAGACCTAACCCTGACACTAACCTTACACCTAACCCTAACCGGAACCCCTAAAGCTAACCCTGAACCCTATCCCTAACCCTAGCAGTAAACTTTAACCCTAAACCTAAGCCCAACCCGTAACCCTAATCCTATCCTTTTACCCTAAAACTAACCCGTAAACCTAACCCCTATTCCTCACCCTAACTCTAACCCCAATCCTAATTCTAACCATACCCCTTCATAAAACACTAACTCCTAACCGCTAACCCTAACACTAACCAAAAACCCTAATCACTAATCCCTAACCCTAACGCTTAACCTTTACCCTAACCGTTAACCCTCACCCTAAATCTTAACACTGACCCTAACCTTAACCTTTAACTCTAAGCCTAACCCTTAACCCTACAGTAAGGAAGACCCTTAATGCTAATGGGATCCCTTATCCCTAACCCTAACACTACAGCTAAAAATAACCCTAACCTTGGATCCTTAAACCTAACCCCTATCACTTACTTTAACCCCAAACCCTAACCCTAATCCTAAGCATTAAACTTAACCCTATTTCTTAACCCTAACGTTAGCCCTTACCCTAACGCCTAGATCTAACCCTAAATCTAACCTACCGCCTAATCTTAACCTTAAGCCCTAATGCTAACTCTAACCCTGAACCCTAAACCTACCCGTAACCCTTAACACTAACCCTATCCGTGAACCTTAACCCTGACCCTAACCATTACCCGCACCCAAGCATTTAACCCTGACCCTAACCCTAATCCTTATTGCTAACCCTAACACTAAACCCTAACCCTAAGACCAACACTTATCCCTAATCCTATCCCTTAACCCTAACCCTAACCCTAATGCTACCCCCTAAACGTAACCCTAACCGTGACCAGTAAACCTAACCCTATCCCCTAACACAAACCATAGCACATAACTCTAACCCTAATACTAACCCTAACCCTAACCCTAACCCTAAACCCTAACTCTTAACCTTAACCCTAAGCGTTAACTCTCACGCTAACCTTTAACCTAACCCTAATCCTAATCTTCAACCCTAAACCTAACACTTAACCCTAACCCTGTACCAAACCCTAACCCCTCATCTTAACCCTAACCGTAAACCTCAACCCTAAACCAAAGTGTAACCGTTAAACCTAAGAGTAACCTTTAACCCTAACCCTATTCCCTAAACCTAAGCCCTCACCCTAACACTAAACTTCATCCTTAACCCTAACCAGAATCCTAACCCTAAATCTAATTCTCAGACTTCTTGCTTGCTTAGAGCTTAGAAAGCCTGCAATCCTCCCATGCCATGCGTGAAAGGAGGCTCTACCACTGTGTCCTGCATGAAACCCACGGGCCCATACCC
Source organism: Eulemur rufifrons (assembly GCF_041146395.1). NCBI lineage: Eukaryota > Metazoa > Chordata > Mammalia > Primates > Lemuridae > Eulemur > Eulemur rufifrons. The sequence continues at coordinate 276,358 of NW_027182841.1, forward strand.
AGAGTATGATAGAGTGGGTTCCCGGGTACAATCCCAGCCCCCTAAACTCCCCCCGCCCGCCTAATGCAGACAGGGCCCGTGCGCTAAGCATAAACAATACCTTTAACAGATAACCCTAACCCTGAACATAACACCCAACCCTGTTCCTATTTCTCCCCTTAACACGTAAACCTCACCGTGCGCCTAACTTTAACCTCTTATCCTAACGTTAATGCATAACCCATTTCCTGAGAACAACCCCTATCCCATAATTCTAACCCTATCTCCTAGTCATCACTGTGACACCTAATCCCTAACCCTAATTCTATACCGCTAACCCTAACCGTAACCCTACCTACAACCCTAACACTGACAGTAACCCTTACTTCTAACCCCAACGCTATGCCTAACAAAAACCCTAACCCTTGACCCTAACCCTTCACCCTAACCCCTAAGCCTTACCCTAACCCTTAACCCTAATCCTAATCCTAACCATTAAACCTAACCCTAGCTCTTACAGCTAACCCTAAACCTTACCCTCACGACTAGACCTAACCCTGACACTAACCTAACACCTAACCCTAACCAGAACCCCTAAAGCTAACCCTCAACCCTATCCCTAAGCCTAGCAGTAAATTTTAACCCTAAACCTAAGCCCAACCCGTAACCCTAATCCTATCCTTTTACCCTAAAACTAACCTGTAAACCTAACCCCTATACCTCACCCTAACTCTAACCCCAATCCTAATTCTAACCATACCCCTTCATAAAACACTAACTCCTAACCGCTAACCCTAACACTAACCAAAAACCCTAATCACTAATCCCTAACCCTAACGCTTAACCTTTACCCTCATCCTAAATCTTAACACTGACCCTAACCTTAACCTTTAACTCTAAGCCTAAACGTTAACCCTACAGTAAGGAAGACCCTTAAAGCTAATGGGATCCCTGATCCCTAACCCTAACACTACAGCTAAAAATAACCCTAACCTTGGATCCTTAAACCTAACCCCTAACACTTACTTTAACCCCAAACCCTAACCCTAATCCTAAGCCTTAAACCTAACCCTATCTCTTAACCCTAACGCTAGCCCTTACCCTAACGCCTAGATCTAACCCTAAATCTAACCAACCGCCTAATCCTAACCTTAAGCACTAATGCTAACACTAACCCTGAAACCTAAACCTACCCGTAACCCTTAACACTAACCCTATCCGTGAACCTTAACCCTGACCCTAACCATTACCCGCACCCAAGCATTTAACCCTGATTCTCACCCTAAACCTTAATGATAAACCTAACACTAAACCCTAACCCTAAGCCCAACACTTAACCCTAATCCTATCCCTTAACCCTAACCCTAACCCTAATGCTACCCCCTAAACCTAACCCTAACCGTGACCAGTAAACCTAACCCTAACCTCTAACACAAACCATAGCACATAACTCTAACCCTAAAACTAACCCTAACCCTAACCCTAACCCTAAACCCTAACTCTTAACCTTAACCCTAAGCGTTAACTCTCACGCTAACCTTTAATCCTAACCCTAATCCTAATCTTCAACCCTAAACCTAACACTTAACCCTAACCCTGTACCAAACCCTAACCCCTCATCTTAACCCTAACCGTAAACCTCAACCCTAAACCAAAGTGTAACCGTTAAACCAAAGAGTAACCTTTAACCCTAACCCTAATCCCTAACCCTAAGCCCTCAACCTAACACTAAACTTCATTCTTAACCCTCACCAGAATCCTAACCCTAAATCTAATTCTCAGACTTCTTGCTTGCTTAGAGTTTAGAAAGCCTGCAATCCTCCCATGCCATGCGTGAAAGGAGGCTCTACCACTGTGTCCTGCATGAAACCCACGGGCCCATACACAGAGTAGGATAGAGTGGGTTCCCGGGTACAATCCCAGCCCCCTAAACTCCCCCCGCCCGCCTAATGCAGACAGGGCCCGTGCGCTAAGCATAAACAATACCTTTAACAGATAACCTTAACCCTGAACATAACACCCAACCCTGTTCCTATTTCTCCCCTTAACACGTAAACCTCACCGTGCGCCTAACTTTAACCTCTTATCCTAACGTTAATGCATAAACCATTTCCTGAGAACAACCCCTATCCCATAATTGTAACCCTATCTCCTAGTCATCACTGTGACACCTAATCCCTAAACCTAATTCTAAACCGCTAACCCTAACCGTAATCCTACCTGCAACCCTAACACTGACAGTAACCCTTACCTCTAACCCCAACGCTATGCCTAACAAAAACCCTAACCCTTGACCCTAACCCTTCACCCTAACCCCTAAGCCTTACCCTAACCCTTAACCCTAATCCTAATCCTAACCATTAAACCTAACCCTAGCTCTTAAAGCTAACCCTAAACCTTACCCTCACGACTAGACCTAACCCTGACACTAACCTAACACCTAAGCCTAACCAGAACCCCTAAAGCTAACCCTCAACCCTATCCCTAACCCTAGCAGTAAACTTTAACCCTAAACCTAAGCCCAACCCGTAACCCTAATCCTATCCTTTTACCCTAAAACTAACCCCTAAACCTAACCCCTATACCTCACCCTAACTCTAACCCCAATCCTAATTCTAACCATAACCCTTCATAAAACACTAACTCCTAACCGCTAACCCTAACACTAACCAAAAACCCTAATCACTAATCCCTAACCCTAACGCTTAACCTTTACCCTAACCGTTAACCCTCACCCTAAATCTTAACACTGACCCTAACCTTAACCTTTAACTCTAAGCCTAACCCTTAACCCTACAGTAAGGAAGACCCTTAATGCTAATGGGATCCCTTATCCCTAACCCTAACACTACAGCTAAAAATAACCCTAACCTTGGATCCTTAAACCTAACCCCTAACACTTACTTTAACCCCAAACCCTAATCCTAATCCTAAGCATTTAACCTAATCCTATCTCTTAACCCTAACGCTAGCCCTTACCCTAACGCCTAGATCTAACCCTAAATCTAACCTACCGCCTAATCCTAACCTTAAGCCCTAATGCTAACACTAACCCTGAACCCTAAACCTACCCGTAACCCTTAACACTAACCCCATCCGTGAACCTTAACCCTGACCCTAACCATTACCCGCACCCAAGCATTTAACCCTGATTCTCACCCTAATCCTTAATGATAAACCTAACACTAAACCCTAACCCTAAGCCCAACACTTAACCCTAATCCTATCCCTTAACCCTAACCCTAACCCTAATGCTACCCCCTAAACGTAACCCTAACCGTGACCAGTAAACCTAACCCTAACCTCTAACACAAACCATAGCACATAACTCTAACCCTAAAACTAACCCTAACCCTAACCCTAAACCATAACTCTTAACCTTAACACTAAGCGTTAACTCTCACGCTAACCTTTAATCCTAACCCTAATCCTAATCTTCAACCCTAAACCTAACACTTAACCCTAACCCTGTACCAAACCCTAACCCCTCATCTTAACCCTAACCGTAAACCTCAACCCTAAACCAAAGTGTAACCGTTAAACCTAAGAGTAACCTTTAACCCTAACCCTAATCCCTAACACTAAGCACTCACCCTAACACTAAACTTCATCCTTAACCCTAACCACAATCCTAACCCTAAATCTAATTCTTAGACTTCTTGCTTTCTTAGAGTTTAGAAAGCCTGCAATCCTCCCATGCCATGCGTGAAAGGAGGCTCTACCACTGTGTCCTGCATGAAACCCACGGGCCCATACCCAGAGTATGATAGAGTGGGTTCCCGGGTACAATCCCAGCCCTCTAAACTCCCCCCGTCCGCCTAATGCAGACAGGGCCCGTGTGCTAAGCATAAACAATAACTTTAACAGATAACCCTAACCCTGAACATAACACCCAAACCTGTTCCTATTTCTCCCCTTAACACGTAAACCTCACGGTGCGCCTAACTTTAACCTCTTATCCTAATGTTAATGCATAACCCATTTCCTGAGAACAACCCCTATCCCATAATTCTAACCCTATCTCCTAGTCATCACTGTGACACCTAATCCCTAACCCTAATTCTAAACCGCTAACCCTAACCGTAACCCTACCTACAACCCTAACACTGACAGTAACCCTTACTTCTAACCCCAACGCTATGCCTAACAAAAACCCTAACCCTTGACCCTAACCCTTTACCCTAACCCCTAAGCCTTACCCTAACCCTTAACCCTAATCCTAATCCTAACCATTAAACCTAACCCTAGCTCTTAAAGCTAACCCTAAACCTTACCCTCACGACTAGACCTAACCCTGACACTAACCTTACACCTAACCCTAACCGGAACCCCTAAAGCTAACCCTGAACCCTATCCCTAACCCTAGCAGTAAACTTTAACCCTAAACCTAAGCCCAACCCGTAACCCTAATCCTATCCTTTTACCCTAAAACTAACCCGTAAACCTAACCCCTATTCCTCACCCTAACTCTAACCCCAATCCTAATTCTAACCATACCCCTTCATAAAACACTAACTCCTAACCGCTAACCCTAACACTAACCAAAAACCCTAATCACTAATCCCTAACCCTAACGCTTAACCTTTACCCTAACCGTTAACCCTCACCCTAAATCTTAACACTGACCCTAACCTTAACCTTTAACTCTAAGCCTAACCCTTAACCCTACAGTAAGGAAGACCCTTAATGCTAATGGGATCCCTTATCCCTAACCCTAACACTACAGCTAAAAATAACCCTAACCTTGGATCCTTAAACCTAACCCCTATCACTTACTTTAACCCCAAACCCTAACCCTAATCCTAAGCATTAAACTTAACCCTATTTCTTAACCCTAACGTTAGCCCTTACCCTAACGCCTAGATCTAACCCTAAATCTAACCTACCGCCTAATCTTAACCTTAAGCCCTAATGCTAACTCTAACCCTGAACCCTAAACCTACCCGTAACCCTTAACACTAACCCTATCCGTGAACCTTAACCCTGACCCTAACCATTACCCGCACCCAAGCATTTAACCCTGACCCTAACCCTAATCCTTATTGCTAACCCTAACACTAAACCCTAACCCTAAGACCAACACTTATCCCTAATCCTATCCCTTAACCCTAACCCTAACCCTAATGCTACCCCCTAAACGTAACCCTAACCGTGACCAGTAAACCTAACCCTATCCTCTAACACAAACCATAGCACATAACTCTAACCCTAATACTAACCCTAACCCTAACCCTAACCCTAAACCCTAACTCTTAACCTTAACCCTAAGCGTTAACTCTCACGCTAACCTTTAACCTAACCCTAATCCTAATCTTCAACCCTAAACCTAACACTTAACCCTAACCCTGTACCAAACCCTAACCCCTCATCTTAACCCTAACCGTAAACCTCAACCCTAAACCAAAGTGTAACCGTTAAACCTAAGAGTAATCTTTAACCCTAACCCTATTCCCTAAACCTAAGCCCTCACCCTAACACTAAACTTCATCCTTAACCCTAACCAGAATCCTAACCCTAAATCTAATTCTCAGACTTCTTGCTTGCTTAGAGCTTAGAAAGCCTGCAATCCTCCCATGCCATGCGTGAAAGGAGGCTCTACCACTGTGTCCTGCATGAAACCCACGGGCCCATACCCAGAGTATGATAGAGTGGGTTCCCGGGTACAATCCCAGCCCCCTAAACTCCCCCCGCCCGCCTAATGCAGACAGGGCCCGTGCGCTAAGCATAAACAATACCTTTAACAGATAACCCTAACCCTGAACATAACACCCAACCCTGTTCCTATTTCTCCCCTTAACACGTAAACCTCACCGTGCGCCTAACTTTAACCTCTTATCCTAACGTTAATGCATAACCCATTTCCTGAGAACAACCCCTATCCCATAATTCTAACCCTATCTCCTAGTCATCACTGTGACACCTAATCCCTAACCCTAATTCTATACCGCTAACCCTAACCGTAACCCTACCTACAACCCTAACACTGACAGTAACCCTTACTTCTAACCCCAACGCTATGCCTAACAAAAACCCTAACCCTTGACCCTAACCCTTCACCCTAACCCCTAAGCCTTACCCTAACCCTTAACCCTAATCCTAATCCTAACCATTAAACCTAACCCTAGCTCTTACAGCTAACCCTAAACCTTACCCTCACGACTAGACCTAACCCTGACACTAACCTAACACCTAACCCTAACCAGAACCCCTAAAGCTAACCCTCAACCCTATCCCTAACCCTAGCAGTAAATTTTAACCCTAAACCTAAGCCCAACCCGTAACCCTAATCCTATCCTTTTAACCTAAAACTAACCTGTAAACCTAACCCCTATACCTCACCCTAACTCTAACCCCAATCCTAATTCTAACCATACCCCTTCATAAAACACTAACTCCTAACCGCTAACCCTAACACTAACCAAAAACCCTAATCACTAATCCCTAACCCTAACGCTTAACCTTTACCCTCATCCTAAATCTTAACACTGACCCTAACCTTAACCTTTAACTCTAAGCCTAAACGTTAACCCTACAGTAAGGAAGACCCTTAAAGCTAATGGGATCCCTGATCCCTAACCCTAACACTACAGCTAAAAATAACCCTAACCTTGGATCCTTAAACCTAACCCCTAACACTTACTTTAACCCCAAACCCTAACCCTAATCCTAAGCCTTAAACCTAACCCTATCTCTTAACCCTAACGCTAGCCCTTACCCTAACGCCTAGATCTAACCCTAAATCTAACCAACCGCCTAATCCTAACCTTAAGCACTAATGCTAACACTAACCCTGAAACCTAAACCTACCCGTAACCCTTAACACTAACCCTATCCGTGAACCTTAACCCTGACCCTAACCATTACCCGCACCCAAGCATTTAACCCTGATTCTCACCCTAATCCTTAATGATAAACCTAACACTAAACCCTAACCCTAAGCCCAACACTTAACCCTAATCCTATCCCTTAACCCTAACCCTAACCCTAATGCTACCCCTTAAACGTAACCCTAACCGTGACCAGTAAACCTAACCCTAACCTCTAACACAAACCATAGCACATAACTCTAACCCTAAAACTAACCCTAACCCTAACCCTAACCCTAAACCCTAACTCTTAACCTTAACCCTAAGCGTTAACTCTCACGCTAACCTTTAATCCTAACCCTAATCCTAATCTTCAACCCTAAACCTAACACTTAACCCTAACCCTGTACCAAACCCTAACCGCTCATCTTAACCCTAACCGTAAACCTCAACCCTAAACCAAAGTGTAACCGTTAAACCAAAGAGTAACCTTTAACCCTAACCCTAATCCCTAACCCTAAGCCCTCAACCTAACACTAAACTTCATTCTTAACCCTCACCAGAATCCTAACCCTAAATCTAATTCTCAGACTTCTTGCTTGCTTAGAGTTTAGAAAGCCTGCAATCCTCCCATGCCATGCGTGAAAGGAGGCTCTACCACTGTGTCCTGCATGAAACCCACGGGCCCATACCCAGAGTATGATAGAGTGGGTTCCCGGGTACAATCCCAGCCCCCTAAACTCCCCCCGCCCGCCTAATGCAGACAGGGCCCGTGCGCTAAGCATAAACAATACCTTTAACAGATAACCTTAACCCTGAACATAACACCCAACCCTGTTCCTATTTCTCCCCTTAACACGTAAACCTCACCGTGCGCCTAACTTTAACCTCTTATCCTAACGTTAATGCATAAACCATTTCCTGAGAACAACCCCTATCCCATAATTCTAACCCTATCTCCTAGTCATCACTGTGACACCTAATCCCTAACCCTAATTCTAAACCGCTAACCCTAACCGTAATCCTACCTGCAACCCTAACACTGACAGTAACCCTTACCTCTAACCCCAACGCTATGCCTAACAAAAACCCTAACCCTTGACCCTAACCCTTCACCCTAACCCCTAAGCCTTACCCTAACCCTTAACCCCAATCCTAATCCTAACCATTAAACCTAACCCTAGCTCTTAAAGCTAACCCTAAACCTTACCCTCACGACTAGACCTAACCCTGACACTAACCTAACACCTAACCCTAACCAGAACCCCTAAAGCTAACCCTCAACCCTATCCCTAACCCTAGCAGTAAACTTTAACCCTAAACCTAAGCCCAACCCGTAACCCTAATCCTATCCTTTTACCCTAAAACTAACCCCTAAACCTAACCCCTATACCTCACCCTAACTCTAACCCCAATCCTAATTCTAACCATACCCCTTCATAAAACACTAACTCCTAACCGCTAACCCTAACACTAACCAAAAACCCTAATCACTAATCCCTAACCCTAACGCTTAACCTTTACCCTAACCGTTAACCCTCACCCTAAATCTTAACAGTGACCCTAACCTTAACCTTTAACTCTAAGCCTAACCCTTAACCCTACAGTAAGGAAGACCCTTAATGCTAATGGGATCCCTTATCCCTAACCCTAACACTACAGCTAAAAATTACCCTAACCTTGGATCCTTAAACCTAACCCCTAACACTTACTTTAACCCTAATCCTAAGCATTAAACCTAACCCTATCTCTTAACCCTAACGCTAGCCCTTACCCTAACGCCTAGATCTAACCCTAAATCTAACATACCGCCTAATCCTAACCTTAAGCCCTAATGCTTACACTAACCCTGAACCCTAATGCTACCCGTAACCCTTAACACTAACCCTATCTGTGAACCTAAACCCTGACCCTAACCATTACGCGCACCCAAGCATTTAACCCTGACCCTAAACCTAATCCTTAATGATAACCTTAACACTAAACCCAAACCCTAAGCCCAACACTTAACCCTAATCCTATCCTTTAAGCCTAACCCTAACCCTAACCCTAATGCTAACCCCTAAACGTAACCCTAACCGTGACCAGTAAACCTAACCCTAACCTCTAACACAAACCATAGCACATAACTCTAACCCTAACACTAACCCTAACCCTAACCCTAACCCCTAACTCTTAACCTTAACCCTAAGCGTTAACTCTCACGCTAACCTTTAACCTAACCCTAATCCTAATCTTCAACCCTAAACCTAACACTTAACCCTAACCCTGTACCAAACCCTAACCCCTCATCTTAACCCTAACCGTAAACCTCAACCCTAAACCAAAGTGTAACCGTTAAACCTAAGAGTAACCTTTAACCCTAACCCTATTCCCTAACCCTAAGCCCTCACCCTAACACTAAACTTCATCCTTAACCCTAACCAGAATCCTAACCCTAAATCTAATTCTCAGACTTCTTGCTTTCTTAGAGTTTAGAAAGCCTGCAATCCTCCCATGCCATGCGTGAAAGGAGGCTCTACCACTGTGTCCTGCATGAAACCCACGGGCCCATACCCAGAGTATGATAGAGTGGGTTCCCGGGTACAATCCCAGCCCCCTAAACACCCCCGCCCGCCTAATGCAGACAGGGCCCGTGCGCTAAGCATAAACAATACCTTTAACAGATAACCCTAACCCTGAACATAACACCCAACCCTGTTCCTATTTCTCCCCTTAACACGTAAACCTCACCGTGCGCCTAACTTTAACCTCTTATCCTAACGTTAAGGCATAACCCATTTCCTGAGAACAACCCCTATCCCATAATTCTAACCCTATCTCCTAGTCATCACTGTGACACCTAATCCCTAACCCTAATTCTAAACCGCTAACCCTAACCGTAACCCTACCTACAACCCTAACACTGACAGTAACCCTTACTTCTAACCCCAACGCTATGCCTAACAAAAACCCTAACCCTTGACCCTAACCCTTCACCCTAACCCCTAAGCCTTACCCTAACCCTTAACCCTAATCCTAATCCTAACCATTAAACCTAACCCTAGCTCTTAAAGCTAACCCTAAACCTTACCCTCACGACTAGACCTAACCCTGACACTAACCTAACACCTAACCCTAACCAGAACCCCTAAAGCTAACCCTGAACCCTATCCCTAACCCTAGCAGTAAACTTTAACCCTAAACCTAAGCCCAACCCGTAACCCTAATCCTATCCTTTTACCCTAAAACTAACCCCTAAACCTAACCCCTATACCTCACCCTAACTCTAACCCCAATCCTAATTCTAACCATACCCCTTCATAAAACACTAACTTCTATCGCTAACACTAACACTAACCAAAAACCCTAATCACTAATCCCTAACCCTAACGCTTAACCTTTACCCTAACCGTTAACCCTCACCCTAAATCTTAACACTGACCCTAACCTTAACCTTTAACTCTAAGCCTAACCCTTAACCCTACAGTAAGGAAGACCCTTAATGCTAATGGGATCCCTTATCCCTAACCCTAACACTACAGCTAAAAATAACCCTAACCTTGGATCCTTAAACCTAACCCCTAACACTTACTTTAACCCCAAACCCTAACCCTAATCCTAAGCATTAAACCTAACCCTATCTCTTAAACCTAACGCTAGCCCTTACCCTAACGCCTAGATCTAACCCTAAATCTAACCTACCGCCTAATCATAACCTTAAGCCCTAATGCTAACACTAACCCTGAATTCTAACCCTACCCGTAACCCTTAACACTAACCCTATCCGTGAAGGTTAACCCTGACCCTAAAAATTACCCGCACCCAAGCATTTAACCCTGATCCTAACCCTAATCCTTAATGCTAACCCTAACACTAAACCCTAACCCTAAGCCCAACACTTAACCCTAATCCTATCCCTTAACCCTAACCCTAAAGCTAACACCTAAACGTAACCCTAACCGTGACCAGTAAACCTAACCGTAACCTCTAACATAAACCATAGCACATAACACTAACCCTAAAACTAACCCTAACCCTAACCCTAGCCCTAAACCCTAACTTTTAACGTTAACTCTAAGCGTTAACTCTCACGCTAACCTTTAATCCTAACCCTAATCCTAATCTTCAACCCTAAACCTAACACTTAACCCTAAACCTGTAACAAAACCTAACCCCTCATCTTAAGCCTAACCGTAAACCTCAACCCTAAACCGAACTGTAACCGTTAAACCTAAGAGTAACCTTTAACCCTAACCCTAATCCCTAACCCTAAGCCCTCACCCTAACACTAAACTTCATCCTTAACCCTAACCAGAATCCTAACCCTAAATCTAATTCTCAGACTTCTTGCTTTCTTAGAGTTTAGAAAGCCTGCAATCCTCCCATGCCATGCGTGAAAGGAGGCTCTACCACTGTGTCCTGCATGAAACCCACGGGCCCATACCCAGAGTATGATAGAGTGGGTTCCCGGGTACAATCCCAGCCCTCTAAACTCCCCCCGCCCGTCTAATGCAGACAGGGCCCGTGCGCTAAGCATAAACAATACCTTTAACAGATAACCCTAACCCTGAACATAACACCCAACCCTGTTCCTATTTCTCCCCTTAACACGTAAACCTCACCGTGCGCCTAACTTTAACCTCTTATCCTAACGTTAATGCATAACCCATTTCCTGAGAACAATCCCTATCCAATAATTCTAACCCTATCTCCTAGTCATCACTGGGACACCTAATCAATAACCCTAATTCTAAACCGTTAACCCTAACCGTAACCCTACCTACAACCCTAACACTGACAGTAACCCTCACTTCTAACCCCAACGCTATGCCTTAGAAAAACCCTAACCCTTGACCCTAACCCTTCACCCTAACCCCTAAGCATTACCCTAACCCTTAACCCTAATCCTAATCCTAACCATTAAACCTAACCCTAGCTCTTAAAGCTAACCCTAAACCTTACCCTCACGACTAGACCTAACCCTGACACTATCCTAACACCTAACCCTAACCAGAACCCCTAAAGCTAACCCTGAACCCTATCCCTAACCCTAGCAGTAAACTTTAACCCTAAACCTAAGCCCAACCCGTAACCCTAATCCTATCCTTTTACCCTAAAACTAACCCCTAAACCTAACCCCTATACCTCACCCTAACTCTAACCCCAATCCTAATTCTAACCATACCCCTTCATAAAACACTAACTCCTATCGCTAACACTAACATTAACCAAAAACCCTAATCACTAATCCCTAACCCTAACGCTTAACCTTTACCCTAACCATTAACCCTCACCCTAAATCTTAACACTGACCCTAACCTTAACCTTTAACTCTAAGCCTAACCCTTAACCCTACAGTAAGGAAAACCCTTAATGCTAATGGGCTCCCTTATCCCTAACCCTAACACTACAGTTAAAAATAACCCTAACCTTGGATCCTTAAACCTAACCCCTAACACTTACTTTAAACCCAAACCCTAACTCTAATCCTAAGCATTAAACCTAACCCTATCTCTTAACCCTAACGCTAGCCCTTACCCTAACGCCTAGATCTAACCCTAAATCTAACCTACCGCCTAATCCTAACCTTAAGCCCTAATGCTAACTCTAACCCTGAACCCTAAACCTACCCGTAACCCTTAACACTAACCCTATCCGTGAACCTTAACCCTGACCCTAACCATTACCCGCACCCAAGCATTTAACCCTGACCCTAACCCTAATCCTTAATGCTAACCTTAACACTAAACCCTAACCCTAAGCCCAACACTTAACCCTAATCCTATCCCTTAACCCTAAGCCTAACCCTAACCCTAATGCTACCCCCTAAACGTAACCCTAACTGTGACCAGTAAACCTAACCCTAACCTCTAACACAAACCATAGCACATAACTCTAACCCTAAAACTAACCCTAACCCTAACCCTAAACCCTAGCTCTTAACCTTAACCCTAAGCGTTAAATCTCACGCTAACCTTTCTTCCTAACCCTAATCCTCATCTTCAACCCTAAACCTAACACTTAACCCTAACACTGTACCAAACCCTAACCCCTCATCTTAACCCTAACCGTAAACCTCAACCCTAAACCAAAGTGTAACCGTTAAACCTAAGAGTAACCTTTAACCCTAACCCTATTCCCTAACCCTAAGCCCTCACCCTAACACTAAACTTCATCCTTAACCCTAACCAGAATCCTAACCCTAAATCTAATTCTCAGACTTCTTCCTTTCTTAGAGTTTAGAAAGCCTGCAATCCTCCCATGCCATGCGTGAAATGAGGCTCTACCACTGTGTCCTGCATGAAACCCACGGGCCCATACCCAGAGTATGATAGAGTGGGTTCCCGGGTACAATCCCAGCCCCCTAAACTACCCCCGCCTGCCTAATGCAGACAGGGCCCGTGCACTAAGCATAAACAATACCTTTAACAGATAACCCTAACCCTGAACATAACACCCAACCCTGTTCCTATTTCTCCCCTTAACACGTAAACCTCACCGTGCGCCTAACTTTAACCTCTTATCCTAACGTTAAGGCATAACCCATTTCCTGAGAAAAACCCCTATCCCATAATTCTAACACTATCTCCTAGTCATCACTGTGACACCTAATCCCTAACCCTAATTCTCAACTGCTAACCCTAACCGTAACCCTTCCTACAACCCTAACACTGACAGTAACCCTTACTTCTAACCCCAACGCTATTCCTAACAAAAACCCTTACCCTTGACCCTAACCCTTCACCCTAACCCCTAAGCCTTATCCTAACCCTTAACCCTAATCCTAATCCTAACCATTAAACCTAACCCTAGCTCTTAATGCTAACCCTAAACCTTACCCTCACGACTAGACCTAACCCTGACACTAACATAACACCTAACCCTAACCAGAACCCCTAAAGCTAACCCTGACCCCTATTCCTAACCCTAGCAGTAAACTTTAACCCTAAACCTAAGCCCAACCCGTAACCCTAATCCTATCCTTTTACCCTAAAACTAACCCCTAAACCTAACTCCTATACCACACCCTAACTCTAACCACAATCCTAATTCTAACCATACCCCTTCATAAACACTAACTCCTAACCGCTAACCCTAACACTAACCAAAAACCCTAATCACTAATCCCTAACCCTAACGCTTAACATTTACCCTGACCGTTAACCCTCACCCTAAATCTTAACACTGACCCTAATCTTAACCTTTAACTCTAAGCCTAACCCTTAACCCTACAGTAAGGAAGACCCTTAATGCTAATGGGATCCCTTATCCCTAGCCCTAACACTACAGCTAAAAATAACCCTAACTTTGGATCCTTAAACCTAACCCCTAACACTTACTTTAACCCCAAACCCTAACCCTAATCCTAAGCATTAAACCTAACCCTATCTCTTAACCCTAACGCTTGCCCTTACCCGAACGCCTAGATCTAACCCTAAATCTAAACTACCGCCTAATCCTAACCTTAAGCCCTAATGCTAACACTAACCCTGAACCCTAAACCTACCCGTAACCCTTAACACTAACCCTATCCGTGAACCTTAACCCTGACCCTAACCATTACCCGCACCCAAGCATTTAACCCTGACTCTAAAAGTAATCCTTAATGCTAACCCTAAAACTAAACCCTAACCCTAAGCCCAACTCTTATCCCTAATCCTATCCCTTAACCCTAACCCTAACCCTAATGCTACCCCCTAACATAACCCTAACCGTGACCAGTAAACCTAACCCTAACCTCTAACACAAACCATAGCACATTACTCTAACCCTAAAACTATCCCTAACCCTAACTCTAAACCCTAACTCTTAACCTTAACACTAAGCGTTAACTCTCACTCTAACCTTTAATCCTAACCCTAATCCTAATCTTCAACCCTAAACCTAACACTTAACCCTAACCCTGTACCAAACCCTAACCCCTCATCTTAACCCTAACCATAAACCTCAACCCTAAACCAAAGTGTAACCGTTAAACCTAAGAGTAACCTTTAACCCTAACCCTAATCCCTAACCCTAAGCCCTCACCCTAACACTAAACTTCATCCTTAACCCTAACCAGAATCCTAACCCTAAATCTAATCCTCAGACTTCTTGCTTTCTTAGAGTTTAGAAAGCCTGCAATCCTCCCATGGATGCGTGAAAGGAGGCTCTACCACTGTGTCCTGCATGAAACCCACGGGCCCATACCCAGAGTATGATAGAGTGGGTTCCCGGGTACAATCCCAGCCCCCTAAACTCCCCCCGCCCGCCTAATACAGACAGGGCCCGTGCACTAAGCATAAACAATACCTTTAACAGATAACCCTAACCCTGAACATAACACCCAACCCTGTTCCTATTTCTCCCCTTAACACGTAAACCTCACCGTGCGCCTAACTTTAACCTCTTATCCTAACGTTAATGCATAACCCATTTCCTGAGAACAACCCCTATCCCATAATTCTAACCCTATCTCCTAGTCATCACTGTGACACCTAATCCCTAACCCTAATTCTAAACCGCTAACCCTAACCGTAACCCTACCTACAACCCTAACACTGACAGTAACCCTTACTTCTAACCCCAACGCTATGCCTAACAAAAACCCTAACCCTTGACCCTAACCCTTCACCCTAACCCCTAAGCCTTACCCTAACCCTTAACCCTAATCCTAATCCTAACCATTAAACCTAACCCTAGCTCTTAAAGCTAACCCTAAACCTTACCCTCACGACTAGACCTAACCCTGACACTAACCTAACACCTAACCCTAACCAGAACCCCTAAAGCTAACCCTGGACCCTATCCCTAATCCTAGCAGTAAACTTTAAACCTAAACCTAAGCCCAACCCGTAACCCTAATCCTAACCTTTTACCCTAAAACTAACCCCTAAACCTAACCCCTATACCTCACCCTAACTCTAACCCCAATCCTAATTCTAACCATACCCCTTCATAAAACACTAACTCCGAACTGCTAACCCTAACACTAACCAAAAACCCTAATCACTAATCCCTATCCCTAACGCTTAACCTTTACCCTAACCGTTAACCCTCACCCTAAATCTTAACACTGACCCTAACCTTAACCTTTAACTCTAAGCCTAACCCTTAACCCTACAGTAAGGAAGACCCTTAATGCTAATGGGATCCCTTATCCCTAACCCTAACACTACAGCTAAAAATAACCCTAACCTTTGATCCTTAAACCTAACCCCTAACACTTACTTTAACCCCAAACCCTAACCCTAATCCTAAGCATTAAACCTAACCCTATCTCTTAACCCTAACGCTAGCCCTTACCCTAACGCCTAGATCTAACCCTAAATCTAACCTACCGCCTAATCCTAACGTTAAGCCCTAATGCTACCTCTAACCCTGAACCCTAAACCTACCTGTAACCCTTAACACTAACCCTATCCGTGAACCTTAACCCTGACCCTAACCATTACCCGCACCCAAGCATTTAACCCTGACCCTAACCCTAATCCTTCATGCTAACCCTAACACTAAACCCTAACCCTAAGCCCAACACTTATCCCTAATCCTATCCCTTAACCCTAACCCTAACCCTAACCCTAATGCTACCCCCTAAACGTAACCCTAACCGAGACCAGTAAACCTAAACCTAACCTCTATCACAAACCATAGCACATAACTCTAACCCTAAAACTAACCCTAACCCTAACCCTAACCCTAAACCCTAACTCTTAACCTTAACCCTAAGCGTTAACTCTCACGCTAACCTTTAATCCTAACCCTAATCCTAATCTTCAACCCTAAACCTAACACTTAACCCTAACCCTGTACCAAACCCTAACCCCTCATCTTAACCCTAACCGTAAACCTCAACCCTAAACCAAAGTGTAACCGTTAAACCTAAGAGTAACCTTTAATCCTAACCCTAATCCCTAACCCTAAGCCCTCACCCTAACACTAAACTTCATCCTTAACCCTAACCATAATCCTAACCCTAAATCTAATTCTCAGACTTCTTGCTTTCTTAGAGTTTAGAAAGCCTGCAATCCTCCCATGCCATGCGTGAAAGGAGGCTCTACCACTGCGTCCTGCATGAAACCCACGGGCCCATACCCACAGTATGATAGAGTGGGTTCCCGGGTACAATCCCAGCCCCCTAAACTCTCCCTGCCCGCCCAATGCAGACAGGGCCCGTGCGCTAAGCATAAACAATACCTTTAACAGATAACCCTAACCCTGA
Organism: Eulemur rufifrons; assembly: GCF_041146395.1. NCBI lineage: Eukaryota > Metazoa > Chordata > Mammalia > Primates > Lemuridae > Eulemur > Eulemur rufifrons. Next base: position 293,326 of record NW_027182841.1, read on the forward strand.
ACATAACACCCAACCCTGTTCCTATTTCTCCCCTTAACACGTAAACCTCACCGTGCGCCTAACTTTAACCTCTTATCCTAACGTTAATGCATAACCCATTTCCTGAGAACAACCCCTATCCCATAATTCTAACCCTATCTCCTAGTCATCACTGTGACACCTAATCCCTAACCCTAATTCTAAACCGCTAACCCTAACCGTAACCCTACCTACAACCCTGACACTGACAGTAACCCTTACTTCTAACCCCAACGCTATGCCTCACAAAAACCCTAACCCTTGACCCTAACCCTTCACCCTAACCCCTAAGCCTTACCCTAACCCTTAACCCTAATCCTAATCCTAACCATTAAACCTAACCCTAGCTCTTAAAGCTAACCCTAAACCTTACCCTCACGACTAGACCTAACCCTGACACTAACCTAACACCTAACCCTAACCAGAACCCCTAAAGCTAACCCTGAACCCTATCCCTAACCCTAGCAGTAAACTTTAACCCTAAACCTAAGCCCAACCTGTAACCCTAATCCTATCCTTTTACCCTAAAACTAACCCCTAATCCTAACCCCTATACCTCACCCTAACTCTAACCCCAATCCTAATTCTAACCATACCCCTTCATAAAACACTAACTCCTAACCGCTAACCCTAACACTAACCAAAAACCCTAATCACTAATCCCTAACCCTAACGCTTAACCTTTACCCGAACCGTTAACCCTCACCCCAAATCTTAACACTGACCCTAACCTTAACCTTTAACTCTAAGCCTAACCCTTAACCCTACAGTAAGGAAGACCCTTAATGCTAATGGGATCCCTTATCCCTAACCCTAACACTACAGCTAAAAATAACCCTAACCTTGGATCCTTAAACCTAACCCCTAACACTTACTTTAACCCCAAACCCTAACCCTAATCCTAAGCATTAAACCTAACCCTATCTCTTAACCCTAACGCTAGCCCTTACCCTAACGCCTAGGTCTAACCCTAAATCTAACCTACCGCCTAATCCTAACCTTAAGCCCTAATGCTAACTCTAACCCTGAACCCTAAACCTACCCGTAACCCTTAACACTAACCCTATCCGTGAACCTTAACCCTGACCCTAACCATTACCCGCACCCAAGCATTTAACCCTGACCCTAACCCTAATCCTTCATGCTAACCCTAACACTAAACCCTAACCCTAAGCCCAACACTTATCCCTAATCCTATCCCTTAACCCTAACCCTAACCCTAACCCTAATGCTACCCCCTAAACGTAACCCTAACCGTGACCAGTAAATCTAACCCTAACCTCTAACACAAACCATAGCACATAACTCTAACCCTAAAACTAACCCTAATCCTAACCCTAAACCCTAACTCTTAACCTTAACCCTAAGCGTTAACTCTCACGCTAACCTTTAATCCTAACCCTAATCCTAATCTTCAACCCTAAACCTAACACTTAACCCTAACCCTGTACCAAACCCTAACCCCTCATCTTAACCCTAACCGTAAACCTCAACCCTAAACCAAAGTGTAACCGTTAAACCTAAGAGTAACCTTTAACCCTAACCCTAAGCCCTAACCCTAAGCCCTCACCCTAACACTAAACTTCATCCTTAACCCTAACCATAATCCTAACCCTAAATCTCATTCTCAGACTTCTTGCTTTCTTAGAGTTTAGAAAGCCTGCAATCCTCCCATGCCATGCGTGAAAGGAGGCTCTACCACTGCGTCCTGCATGAAACCCACGGGCTCATACCCAGAGTAAGATAGAGTGGGTTCCCGAGTACAATCCCAGCCCCCTAAACTCCCCCCGCCCGCCCAATGCAGACAGGGCCCGTGCGCTAAGCATAAACAATACCTTTAACAGATAACCCTAACTCTGGGGAGCGGTCTAGGCCTCCTAGTGTATCCGCCCAGGACATGCATAGTCAGGCCCTCCACCTATCCCTGTCTGACACGCTTGTGGGACACACCTATCCGGGGCTATAAAAGCAGCTTGTATTTCCTGTTTGAGGTCTCTCGCCATGTAACTGTTGTAGATGCCTCATTAAACTACTGCTGGAAGAACTCCAACTGGTCGTGTCGTACTTGCTGGCAACTGCGGCGTGACAAGTGGTGCCGAACCCCGGGAACTCTCGCACCAGGCGGAGACAACCTCATTAGAGGTGAGTTCAGAACCGCAGTAGTAGAGGTAGAGTTGGACCCCCTCCTTTGATCGTGCTTCACCATGGGAAATTCCCCGAGCGCCCAGCTGCTCCGTGCTCTACAGGAGCTTTTGGCTGCACGAGAGTTGAAAATCCCCAAGCGTGTCTTACGGCATTTTATGCAGGAAGTAGATCGTGTGGCACCATGGTTTCTCCACTCGGGCTCTTTCACCGTTCCGAGCTGGGATAAATTAGAGAAGGACCTTCGCTGTGCCCATGCTACTGGGCCCCTTCGAGAGTGCGTCCTTCCTATTTGGGCATTGGTGCGCACCTGCCTAGAGGACTCTCCTTGTAGTATTCAAGTGCAGCAGGGGCAGCAGGCTCTGAGTGACTATCAAGATAGTATGTCAGAAAGGGATAAGGGTGGTCCGGACCGGCCGGGGCGTTCGAGAACCCGGTCGGAAGAAAAGCGTGGAGCCGCCCGCAAGGGAGGGCGCTCAGGAAGGCGACGGGGACGCCCGTTGCCCGGCCCGTTATCTAGGGAGGACGTGGCTTGTAAAATGGCCGCCCTCCGTCTGTCTTCGTCTTCTTCTTCTTCTCCCTCTTCTTTGTCCCGCTCTTCTTCCTCGTCTCGCGAGAGGGAGGCGGAGCTTTCTCCGGCCGATAAGGCGGACTTGGAGGAGGCGGCGGCGGCGTATGAGGCGGAGCGTTATCGCCCGCCTCCGTATGCCTCCGCCCCTCCCCCACCAGTTGATGGTGGGGGAGGTACGCACGACAGGCCCTTCGGCTGGTCGAGGAGGCGATACAGCACGCCCAGTTGGTTCGGATCCAGCCTGATCAGCCTTTTTCTCTTTGCCTTTTGCCCTCTTTGGAGACACCTACTGCAGTTCTTTGGCAGGAGGGCCCTCTGCTCTGGATTCACGCGCATACCTCTCTGCGACGGGCCATTGAGCACTATCCTACCGCGGTTGCTGATCTCGCGTTGTCTGCGCTTAAACTCTCCTTAACTCATTTTGGGGCCCATCCTTCTGTTCTCCATTGCCCCTATACTAGAGCTCAAGTACAGATTCTCTGTGCCTCGGTAGACAGTTGGGCAGTCCTTCGATGCTCTTTTTCTGGTGTTATAGACAATCATTTCCCCAAGCACCCTCTTCTTCAGTTTGCTCTGCGACATCAGATTATCTTCCCCCGTGTCACGTCTTCTGACCCTCTTCCCAATGCTACTACAGTTTATACTGATGGGTCCTCTAATAGTACGGGTAGTTATGTTGTCAATGGCCAGGCCTTCACCGCTTCTTTTCCTTACTCTTACCCTCAGCATGTGGAATGTGCCATCGTTGAGTTGGTCCTCCGTACTTTCCCAGGACCACTCAACATTGTCTCTGATTCTGTCTATGTCGTTCAGGCTGTTCGGTTGTTGGAGGTGTCTCACGCCTTGAACCCACGGAGCACGGTATTCTCTTTATTCTGTGCTGTCCGGTCAGCCATCCACTCGCGCAGTGCGAGGTTCTTTATCACTCATATTCGGGCCCACTCGCTCTTGCCTGGACCTATGGCTGCCGGCAATGCCCTGGCGGATCGGGCCACGAAATTATGTTGGCTTGCTTCTCCTTTGGAAAGTGCCCGCAACTTCCATTCTTTGTACCATGTCCCAGCTTGTACTTTACGCCTTAAATTTGGTCTCCCCCGCGCCTCTGCGTGGGAAGTGGTCCTCCAGTGTGCGGACTGTGCACCTTTCCACTCACAACCTTCCGTGGGCGTCAACCCGCGGGGCCTTCGGCCTCTCCAGGTGTGGCAGATGGACGTCACTCACATTCCCATGTTTTGTAAGTTGTCTTATGTTCATGTGTCCGTAGACACCTGTTCTGGGGTTATCCACGCCACTCCTTTAGCTGGAGAGCGCGCCTGTCATGTCGTCACGCACTGTCTAGGAGCATGGGCTGCCTGGGGCAAGCCTGAGGTCCTTAAGACTGATAACGGCCCGGCCTATACTTCCCGGGCCTTTCAACAATTTTGCCGCCGTCTCGGCGTTACCCATCGCACTGGCTTGCCCTATAACCCCCAGGCCCAGGGCATTGTAGAACGCGCCCATGGCACAATCAAAGTCTACTTACAAAAACAAAAGGGGGAGGCTGGGGCTTTGGGTGGTGGCAGATCTCCCAAATCTGCCCTATCTCTTACTCTATATACTTTAAATTTTTTGCTGCTGGATGACCGTGGTCGCTCGGCGGCAGATCGCCATGTGGATCCTGGCCCCCCCCTTTCCGAGCGGGTGATGTGGAAAGATGTGCTTTGTAATCAATGGAAAGGACCGGATCTGATTCTCAGCAGATCCAGGGGAGCTGTTTGTGTTTTTCCACAGGACGCCCCGGACCCTATCTGGGTTCCGACACGCCTCACGCGACGCCTCAGTCATCCTGCTGCTTCCTCGCCGGCTCCTGACGACGATGCTGTTGTGGCGGATTCTGCTTTCCCTGACCATGACCCTCCTCGCCCTGGGAGTGCTGTCCAGGGTGAAACGTTGTTGGGCCATCCTGCCTGTATTCCCGAGACCCCTGCCGGTGTCTCATGATTCGCAGATATTCCCCTGGTTCTTTATTACCAATGCTTCCCTAGGACTTCCCTACCTCCCGTGGTCCAACGAGTCTGGAGCGGTTCCCGGCAATGAATCCTATATCCTTGCTGGGTCCTTGTGCTTTACTACCATTATCCCGACTAACGGCAACCTGTCCTGTATACTTCTTGCCAACCAGACGGGTGCTTGGGTGGACCGGCCACGTCCCTGCAACGGGACCTTTGCTAATGGGACTTTTGTGACAGGGATGTGGCCTGCGTTACACAAAACTGTGAACATTTGAGACCGCTGTGTCAGGCGCTCAGTTTTCCAACGTGACCTTCGGTCCCACGCCTGTTTGTCTCTGGCCTCCATTCATCTGGATTGTGGCCCGCCTGGAAAACCATACGGCCACACTTAACTGCTCAACCGTAAACTGCACGTATACACGTTGCTGGAATACCTCAGAACACAGGATGGCCGTGGTTGCACGCATGCCCCGGTACGTCCCCTGGCCGGTTGATGCACCGGATTCGTTGGTTCTCTTTCGACATCGTAGGGACTTTGGCGTGACAGCTCTTGTCTTTGCTATTGCAGCGGCCTCCGCTGCGGCCCTTACCGCCGCTTCGATCGCGGTGGCGGGCGCCGTACAAACGGCACAGGTCCTAAATAACCTGTCAGCAACGGTAGCAACTGCCTTGGACACACAAAGCTCTATCAACTCACACCTGGCGGGAGGGATTATGCTCCTAAATCAACGTGTGGACTTGGTTCAAGAACAGGTGGACAGTTTGGTACAGCTCGCCCAGCTTGGTTGCGAGCGACGACTGCCGGGATTGTGTATTACTTCGATCTCATATTCTAACCTTTCCCAGGCGGCCAATCTCTCTAAAGAGCTTTCTCGGCTGTTACAGGGCTCTTGGTCTGCCAATTTCTCCAAGCTAGCCACTCAGTTACAACTAGAAATCACCCATATTAATTCTACCCGGTTAGATCCTATGCTTACTGATGGCCTCCTCCCCACCTTTTTGTCGCTTCTACACGGGGTTCGGGAATGGGCAGGTCTTGGATCCCTGGGCCTGCTGGGATGTCTTGCTTTTTGGCCTCGTGTTCTGGATGCTCATGCGTGTCCGTTGGCAGCAACAAAGGGATCGAGTGGTCATGGCTCAAGCCTTTGCTGCCCTTCATGAGGGCTCTCCTCCTGGAGTGTGGATAAGCATGTTACATACGGACGGCAACTACCGCTTTTCCCCTTGACAGCATGGCGTGGCCCTTGCACCCCGAGGGCTTGTCCCCATTGCACCGGGAAGGGCGCGCGACCCCTGTTTTGTGGTCAGCCCTTGCACCTTCATGAGCTCTAGCTCATTGCACTGAAGAGTGGTGACCATACGCCCCTTGGTGAACTGTGACCCTAGATCCGGACTGGGGATTCCGTTCACCATGAGGCAAAAACAAAAGGAGGAGCTGTGGGGAGCGGTCTAGGCCTCCTAGTGTATCCGCCCAGGACATGCATAGTCAGGCCCTCCACCTATCCCTGTGGGACACGCTTGTGGGACACACCTATCCGGGGCTATAAAAGAAGCTTGCATTTCCTGTTCGAGGTCTCTCGCCATGTAACTGATGTAGATGCCTAATTAAACTACTGCTGGAAGAACTCCAACTGGTCGTGTCGTACTTGCTGGCAACTGCGGCGCGACACCTAACCCTGAACATAACACCCAACCCTGTTCCTATTTCTCCCCTTAACACGTAAACCTCACCGTGTGCCTAACTTTAACCTCTTATCCTAACGTTAATGCATAACCCATTTCCTGAGAACAACCCCTATCCCATAATTCTAACCCTATCTCCTACTGATGACTGTGACACCTAATCCCTAACCCTAATTCCAAACCGCTAACCCTAACCGTAACTCTACCTACAAACCTAACACTGACAGGAACCCTTATTTCTAACCCCAACGCTATGCCTAACAAAAACCCTAACCCTTGACCCTAATCCTTCACACTAACCACTAAGCCTTACCCTAACCCTTAACCCTAATCCTAATCCTAACCATTAAACCTAACCCTAGCTCATAAAGCTAACCCTAAACCTTACCCTCACGACTAGACCTAACCCTGACACTAACCTAACACCTAACCCTAACCAGAACCCCTAAAGCTAACCCTGAACCCTATCCCTAACCCTAGCAGTAAACTTTAACCCTAAACCTAAGCCCAACCCGTAACCCTAATCCTATCCTTTTACCCTAAAACTAACCCCTAAACCTAACCCCTATACCTCACCCTAACTCTAACCCCAATCCTAATTCTAACCATACCCCTTCATAAAACACTAACTCCTAACCGCTAACCCTAACACTAACCAAAAACCCTAATCACTAATCCCTAACCCTAACGCTTAACCTTTACCCTAACCATTAACCCTCACCCTAAATCTTAACACTGACCCTAACCTTAACCTTTAACTCTAAGCCTAACCCTTAACCCTACAGTAAGGAAGACCCTTAATGCTAATGGGATCCCTTATCCCTAACCCTAACACTACAGCTAAAAATAACCCTAACCTTGGATCCTTAAACCTAACCCCTAACACTTACTTTAACCCCAAACCCTACCCCTAATCCTAAGCATTAAACCTAACCCTATCTCTTAACCCTAACGCTAGCCCTTACCCTAACGCCTAGATCTAACCCTAAATCTAACCTACCGCCTAATCCTAACGTTAAGCCCTAATGCTAACTCTAACCTTGAACCCTAAACCTACCCATAACCCTTAACACTAACCCTATCCGTGAACCTTAACCCTGACTCTAACCATTACCCGCACCCAAGCATTTAACCCTGACCCTAACCCTAATCCTTAATGCTAACCCTAACACTAAACCCTAACCCTAAGCCCAACACTTATCCCTAATCCTATCCCTTAACCCTAACCCTAACCCTAATGCTCCCCCTAAACGTAACCCTAACCGTGACCAGTAAACCTAACCCTAACCTCTGACACAAACCATAGCACATAACTCTAACCCTAAAACTAACCCTAACCCTAACCCTAACCCTAAACCCTAACTCTTAACCTTAACCCTAAGCGTTAACTCTCACGCTAACCTTTAATCCTAACCCTAATCCTAATCTTCAACCCTAAACCTAACACTTAACCCTAACCCTGTACCAAACCCTAACCCCTCATCTTAACCCTAACCGTAAACCTCAACCCTAAACCAAAGTGTAACCGTTAAACCTAAGAGTAACCTTTAACCCTAACCCTAATGCCTAACCCTAAGCCCTCACCCTAACACTAAACTTCATTCTTAACCCTAACCATAATCCTAACCCGAAATCTAATTCTCAGACTTCTTGCTTTCTTAGAGTTTAGAAAGCCTGCAATCCTCCCATGCCATGCATGAAAGGAGGCTCTACCACTGTGTCCTGCATGAAACCCACGGGCCCATACACAGAGTATGATAGAGTGGGTTCCCGGGTACAATCCCACCCCCCTAAACTCCCCCCACCCGCCTAATGCAGACAGGGCCCGTGCGCTAAGCATAAACAATACCTTTAACAGATAACCCTAACCCTGAACATAACACCCAACCCTGTTCCTATTTCTCCCCTTAACACGTAAACCTCACCGTGCGCCTAACTTTAACCTCTTATCCTAACGTTAATGCATAACCCATTTCCTGAGAACAACCCCTATCCCATAATTCTAACCCTATCTCCTACTGATCACTGTGACACCAAATCCCTAACCCTAATTCCAAACCGCTAACCCTAACCGTAAACCTACCTACAACCCTAACACTGACAGTAACCCTTATTTCTAACCCCAACGCTATGCCTAACAAAAACCCTAACCCTTGACCCTAACCCTTTACCCTAACGCCTAAGCCTTACCCTAACCCTTAACCCTAATCCTAATCCTAACCATTAAACCTAACCCTAGCTCATAAAGCTAACCCTAAACCTTACCCTCACGACTAGACCTAACCCTGACACTAACCTAACACCTAACCCTAACCAGAACCCCTAAAGCTAACCCTGAACCCTATCCCTAACCCTAGCAGTAAACTTTAACCCTAAACCTAAGCCCAACCCATAACCCTAATCCTATCCTTTTACCCTAAAACTAACCCCTAAACCTAACCCCTATACCTCACCCTAACTCTAACCCCAATCCTAATTCTAACCATACCCCTTCATAAAACACTAACTCCTAACCGCTAACCCTAACACTAACCAAAAACCCTAATCACTAATCCCTAACCCTAACTCTTAACCTTTACCCTAACCGTTAACCCTCACCCTAAATCTTAACACTGACCCTAACCTTAACCTTTAACTCTAAGCCTAACCCTTAACCCTACAGTAAGGAAGACCCTTAATGCTAATGGGATCCCTTATCCCTAACCCTAACCCTACAGCTAAAAATAACCCTAACCTTTGATCCTTAAACCTAACCCCTAACACTTACTTTAACCCCAAACCCTAACCCTAATCCTAAGCATTAAACCTAACCCTATCTCTTAACCCTAACGCTAGCCCTTACCCTAACGCCTAGATCTAACCCTAAATCTAACCTACCGCCTAATCCTAACCTTAAGCCCTAATGCTAACTCTAACCCTGAACCCTAAACCTACCCGTAACCCTTAACACTAACCCTATCCGTGAACCTTAACCCTGACCCTAACCATTACCCGCACCCAAGCATTTAACCCTGACCCTAACACTAATCCTTCATGCTAACCCTAACATTAAACCCTAACCCTAAGCCCAACACTTATCCCTAATCCTATCCCTTAACCCTAACCCTAACCCTAATGCTACCCCCTAAACGTAACCCTAACCGTGACCAGTAAACCTAACCCTAACCTCTAACACAAACCATAGCACATAACTCTAACCCTAAAACTAACCCTAAACCTAACCCTAAACCCTAACTCTTAACCTTAATCCTAAGCGTTAACTCTCACGCTAACCCTTAATCCTAACCCTAATCCTAATCTTCAACCCTAAACCTAACACTTAACCCTAACCCTGTACCAAACCCTAACCCCTCATCTTAACCCTAACCGTAAACCTCAACCCTAAACCAAAGTGTAACCGTTCAACCTAAGAGTAACCTTTAACCCTAACCCTAATCCCTAACCCTAAGCCCTCACCCTAACACCAAACTTCATCCTTAACCCTAACCATAATCCTAACCCTAAATCTAATTCTCAGACTTCTTGCTTTCTTAGAGTTTAGAAAGCCTGCAATCCTCCCATGCCATGCGTGAAAGGAGGCTCTACCACTGCGTCCTGCATGAAACCCATGGGCCCATACCCAGAGTATGATAGAGTGGGTTCCCGGGTACAATCCCAGCCCCCTAAACTCCCCCCGCTGCCTAATGCAGACAGGGCCCGTGCGCTAAGCATAAACAATACCTTTAACAGATAACCCTAACCCTGAACATAACACCCAACCCTGTTCCTATTTCTCCCCTTAACACGTAAACCTCACCGTGCGCCTAACTTTAACCTCTTATCCTAACGTTAATGCATAACCCATTTCCTGAGAACAACCCCTATCCCATAATTCTAACCCTATCTCCTAGTCATCACTGTGACACCTAATCCCTAACCCTAATTCCAAACCGCTAACCCTAACCGTAACCCTACCTACAACCCTAACACTGACAGTAACCCTTACTTCTAACCCCAACGCTATGCCTAACAAGAACCCTAACCCTTGACCCTAACCCTTCACCCTAACCCCTAAGCCTTACCCTAAACCTTAACCCTAATCCTAATCCTAACCATTAAACCTAACCCTAGCTCTTAAAGCTAACCCTAAACCTTACCCTCACGACTAGACCTAACCCTGACACTAACCTAACACCTAACCCTAACCAGAACCCCTAAAGCTAACCGTGAACCCTCTCCCTAACCCTAGCAGTAAACTGTAACCCTAAACCTAAGCCCAACCCGTAACCCTAATCCTATCCTTTTACCCTAAAACTAACCCCTAAACCTAACCCCTATACCTCACCCTAACTCTAACCCCAATCCTAATTCTAACCATACCCCTTCATAAAACACTAACTCCTAACCGCTAACCCTAACACTAACCAAAAACCCTAATCACTAATCCCTAACCCTAACGCTTAACCTTTACCCTAACCGTTAACCCTCACCCTAAATCTTAACACTGACCCTAACCTTAACTTTTAACTCTAAGCCTAACCCTTAACCCTACAGTAAGGAAGACCCTTAATGCTAATGGGATCCCTTATCCCTAACCCTAACACTACAGCTAAAAATAACCCTAACCTTGGATCCTTAAACCTAACCCCTAACACTTACTTTAACCCCAAACCCTAACCCTAATCTAAGCATTAAACCTAACCCTATCTCTTAACCCTAACGCTAACCCTTACCCTAACGCCTAGATCTAACCCTAAATCTAACCTACCGCCTAATCCTAACCTTAAGCCCTAATGCTAACTCTAACCCTGAACCCTAAACCTACCCGTAACCCTTAACACTAACACTATCCCTAACCCCCTTACCCTAACTGTGTTAACCCTAACCCTCAACCCTGACCCTAACCTTAAACCTTAATCCTAACCATACGTGAGATGAGCCTCTGCCTTTGTCCTGCGTGACAGTTCAAGACCAACACCCAGGGTACGATGAAGTGGGGACACAGCCTTGCTCCACACCCACAGTGCCCCGTACGTTAGACAGGGCCCGTGCCCTAACACACACCGTTAAACGTAAGCCCTAACCCTATCACTAAACCAAACCCTTCGTAAACCCTGAATCTAACTCCTAACAGTAACGCTAATCCCTGACCCTTACTCTTGCCTCTCACCCTAAACCTAAACCCAACCACTAAACATAATCCTAATCTCTAACCCTAACAGTAATCCTAACCCTAATTCTAACCTAAAACTCTAACCCCTAAATCTAATCCTAGTCCCTAACACCTAACCTTACCCTAAACCGAATTCCAATTCTCAGACTTTTTCAATTCAAAAACTTAAAAAAGCCTACAATCCACCAATGCCGTGTCTGAGATCAGCGTCCGCCCCTATGTCCTGCATGACAGGCAGGCGCCAATGCCCAGGGTACTATGGAGTGGAGTCCTGGGGTCTGTAGGCTTGCTAAACTCCAGTTTGGAAGAATTGCTATAGTCATATATAGGGATGCTTACATTTACTTATAGAAAGCAACTATTGGTGTGTGATTTGTAGGCTTGCCTTACTCTAGTTTGGATGAAGAAGCTGAATCATATATAGGAATATTAGCTTTGAGTTAGAGGAAGCATCTATGGGGGGTGCTTTTTTGGCTTGTTAAACTCTGGTTTGGAAGAAGTTCGAGAGTCTTATATAGGAACGATATCATTCATTCAGAGAAAGCAATTATAGGGAGTTGGTTTGTAGGCTTGCTAAGCTCTAGTTTGGAGGAAGGCGAGAGTCATATATAGGAACGCTTACGTTCACATAAAGCGTCTACGGGGGGACGGTTTCTAGGCTTCCTAAACTCTAGCTTGGAAAAAGAGGACAGTTATGTATAGGAACTCTCGGCGGGGGATTTGTAGCATTGCTAAAATCTTAGATTGGAAAAGTTGCGAGAGTCATACATAGGAATGTTAACATTCACTCAATGAAAGCAACTATAAGGGGTGCTTTCCAGGCTGGCTACACTCTAATTTGGAAAAAGTGCGACAGTCATATATAGGAAGGCTTATATTCACTCAGACAAAGCAATTATGTGTAGGTGTATAGTAGGCATGCTAACTCTAGTTTGGAAAATTTCGAGAGCCATGTATAAGAAAGCTTACAGTAACTTAGAGAAAGCAACGAACAGGGGTGGAGTGTAGACTTGCTATACTCTAGTTTGGAGGAAGTGCCATAGTCATATATAGGAACGCTTAAATTCGTTCAGAGAAAACAGCTGTCGGGGATTGGTTTGTAGACTTATTCAACTCTAGTTTGGAAGAAGTGCGAGAGACATATATAGGAATGTTTACATTGACTCAAAGAAAGCAACTATGGGGGAGTGTTATTTTCGCATGCCAGATGCTAGTTAGGAAGAAGTACAAGACTCATATATAGGAACGCTTACATTCACACAGCGAGAGCAACTACGGAGTAGTGTCAGGTAGACATATAAAAGTCTAGCTTGGGAGAAGTTCCAGAGTCCTATATAGGAAAGGTAACAGCCACTTTGAAAAAGCAAGTCTTGGCGGGTGGTTTGTAGGCCTGCAAAACCTTGTTTTAGTTGAAGTGTGAGAATCATATATGAGAACGCTTACATTCACTCAGAGAAAGCAACGATGGGGTTGTTTGTAGGCTTACTAAACTGCAGTTTAGAAGAAGCACGAGAATCACATATAGGAGCACATACATTTTGACGCACTGAAAGTAACTATGGGGTGGTGTTTTATAGGCATGCTAAACTCTAGTTTGGATGAAGTTTGAGAATCACATATAAGAAAGCTTAGAGTCACTTAGAGAAAGCAAATCTCTGGGTGTGGAATGTAGGCCTGCTAAACTCTATTTTGGTTTAAGAGTGAGAGTCATATATGGGAAGGCTTACATTCCCTCAGAGAAAGCAACGACGGCGTGGTGGTTTGTAGGCATACTAAACTCTAGTTTGGAAGAAGTAGGAGAATGATATATGGGAACGCTTACATTCACGTAGAGAAAGCAATTATGGGGTGGCGTTTTTGTAGCCATGCTAATCTCTAGTTTGGAAGAAGTTAAGGAGTAATATATAGGAAAGGGTACAGTCATAGAAACCAACTCTCGGGGGATGTTTTGTACACCTGCAAAACTCCAGTTTGGAAGAAGGGGGAGAGTCATATTGGGGACCGCGTGCATTCACTCAGAGAAATCAACGATGGGATTGTGATTTGTAGGCATAGTCAACTCTAGTTTGGAAGAAGTACGAGAATCGTATATAGGAAAGCTTACCTTCACGCAGAGAAAGCAACTATGGAGTGATGTTTGTATGCCTACTAAAATATAGTTTGGAGGAAGTTCGAGAGCCATATCTGGGAAGCTTACAGTCACTTAGAGAAAGCAACTCTCGGGGGTGTTTCGTAGGCCTGCTAAACTCTATTTTCAATGAAGTGTTAGAATAATATATGGGAACTCAGTGAAAGCAACGTTGTGGTTGTGGTTCCTAGGCATACTAACCTGTAATTTGGAAGAAGCAAGAGAATCACATGTAGAACCGCTTACATTCCGGCACCGAATGCAACTATGGGGTGGTGTTTTGTAGGGTGCAAAACTCTAGTTTGGACGAAGTTTGAGAGTCATATATAGGAAAGTTTAAAGTCACGTAGAGAAAGCAACTCTCTGGGTGTGGAATGTAGAGTTATTTTGGTTGAAATAGTTATTTTGGTTGAAGTGTGAGAGTCATATATGGGAACGCTTACATTCACTCAGAGAAAACAACGTTTGGGTGGTGGTTTGTAGGGCATACTAAACTGTAGTTTGGAAGAAGTACGAGAGTCCTATATAGGAACACTTACATTCACACAGAGAAAGCACTTATGGCATCAGGTTTTGTAGGCATGCTAAACTGCAGTTTGGAAGAAGTAGGAGAACCTTATACAGGAAAGATTACCATCACCTAGGGAAAGCAACTCTCGGGAGATTTTTTTTGTACACATGCTAAACTCTAATTTGGATGAAGTGTGAGTCAAACATGGGACCACTTACATTCCCTCAGAGAAACAACACTGGGGTGGTTTTTGTAGGCATACTAAATAGTTTGGAAGAAGTACGAGAATGATATTTGGGAACGCTTACATTCACACAGAGAAAGCAACTACGGGGTGGTGTTTTGTAAGCATGCTATAGTTTGGAAGAAGTTCTAAACCTGAACAGTCACTTAGAGAAAGCAACTCTTGGTGGGTGATTTTTAGGTCTGCTAAATTGTATTTTGAAAGAAGTACCAGAGTCATATATACTAATGCTTACATTCATGCAAAGAAAAAACCATGGGGTGATGTTTTGTGGGCATGTTAACCTGTAGTTTGGAAGAAGTTGGAGAGTCTTATTTAGGAAAGCTTACAGTCACCTAGAGAAAGTAACTCTCGGGAGAGCCTTTCTTGGCCTGCTAAACTCTACTTTGCATCAATTGTGAGAGTCAAACATGGGAATGCTTTCATTCATTCAGAGAACGCAACGTTTGGGTGGTGGTTTGTAGGCATTCTAAACTGTATTTTGGAGGAAATACGAGAGTCATGTATATGAACGCTTACATTCAGGCAGAGAAAGCAACTCTGGGGTCGTATTTTGTTGGCATGCTAAACTCTAGTTTGTAAGAAGTACGAGAATCATTTATAGGAACGCTTACATTCATGCAGAGAAAGCAACTATGGAGTGATGTTTGTATGCCTACTAAACGATAGATTGGAGGATGTTCGAGAGTCATATCTGGAAAGCTTACAGTCATTTAGAGAAAGCAACTCTCTGGGGGTGGTTCGTAGGCCTGCTAAACTCTATTTTCAATGAAGTGTTCGAATCATATACAGGAACGCTTACATTCACTCAGAGAAAGCAACGTTGGGGTGGCCGTTTTTGAGCATACTAAACTCTACTTTGGAAGAGGTACGAGAGACAAATACTAACGCTTACATTAACACAGAGAAAGCAAATACGGGGTGCTGTAGTGTAGGCATGCTAAACTATAGATTAGAAGAAGTTCGAAAGCTGACAGTCACTTAGAGAAAGCAACTCTTGGTGGGTGATTTTTTAGGTCTGCTAAATTGTATTTTGAAAGACGTACCAGAGTCATATACAAACGCTTACATTCATGCAGAGAAAGAAACTATGGGGTGATGTGTTGTGGGGATGCTAAACTGCAGTTTGGAAGGTGTTCGAGAGTGTTATATAGGATAGCTTACAGTCACCTAGAGAAAGCAACACTCGGGACAGCTTTACAAGCCTCTAAACACTAATTAGCAGCAATTGTGAGAGTCAAACATGGGAACGCTTACATTCACTCAGAGAACGCAACGTTTGGGTGGCTGGTTTTTAAGCATTCTAAACTGTATTTTGGAGGAAGTAGGAGAGTCATATATACGAATGCTTACATTCACGCAGAGAAAGCAACTCTGTGGTCGTATTTTGTTGGCATGCTAAACTGTGGTTTGGAAGAAGTTCGAGAGCCTTACATAGGAAAGATTACAGTGACACAGAGAAAACAACTCTCTGTAGTTTGTTGGTAGGTCTGCTAAACTGTGATTTGGATGAAGTGTGAGAATGCTTGCATTCACTCAGAGAAAGAACTTTGTCGTGGTGGTTTGTAGGAATAACAACTGTAGTTCGAAGAAGTAGGAGAGTCATATATGAACGGTTACATTCACGCAGAGAAAGCAACTGTGGGGTGGCGTATGTAATCATCATAATCTGTAGTTTGGAGGAAGTTCAAGAGTCATATCTGGGGAAAATGAGAGTCACATAGAGAAAGGAACAATCGGGGGCTGGTGTGTAGGTCTGCTAAATTCTATTTTGGAAGAAGAGTGAGAGTCATATATGGGAACGCTTATGTTGACTCAGAGAAATCAACGATGGGACGCTGTATTGTTGGCATGCTAAACTGTAGTTTGGAAGAAGTTCGAGAGTCTTATATAGGAAAGTTTACAGTCACCTAGAGAAAGCAACTCACAGGAGGTGGTTTGTAAGCCGCTAAACTCTAATTTGGATGAAGTGAAAGAGGCATACATGGATACGCTTCATTCACTCAGAGAAAGGTAAATTGGGGTGCCGGTTTGTAGGTATACTAACTCCAGATTGGAAGAAGTACTAGAGTCATATATATGAACGCTTATATGGACGCAGAGAAAGCAACTATGGGGTGGTGTTTTGTAGGCCTGCTAAAATATAGTTTGGAAGAAGTTCGAAAGCAGACAGTCCCTTAGAGAAAGCAACTCTCCGTGGTTCATTTTTCGGTCTGCTGAATTGTATTTTGAAAGAAATACCAGAGTCATATATTCAAACGCTTACATTCATGCAGAGAAAGCAACTCTGGGGTGGTGTTTTCTAGGCATGCTAAACTCTAGTTTGGACGAAGTTTGAGAATCACATATAAGAAAGCTTAGAGTCGCTTAAAGCAAATCTCTGGGTGTGGAATGTAGGCGTGCTAAACTCTATTTTGGTTTCGGAGTGAGAGTCATATATGGGAAGGCTTACATTCACTCAGAGAAAGCAACGATGGTGTGGTGGTTTGTAGGCATACTGAACTCTAGTTTGGAAGAAGTAGGAGAATGATATATGGGAACGCTTACATTCATGCAGAGAAAGCAATTATGGGGTGGCTTTTTTGTAGTCATGCTAATCTCTATTTTGCAAGAAGTTAAAGAGAAATATATAGGAAAGCGTACCGTCATTTATAGAAACCAACTTTCGGGGGATGATTTGTAGGCCTGCAAAACTCTACTTTGGAAGAAGGGGGAGAATCATATGGGGGACTGGGTACATTCACTCGGAGAAATCAACGATGGGGTTGTGGTTTGTAGGCATACTAAACTCTAGTTTGGAAGAAGGATGAGAATCATATATAGGAACGCTTACATTCATGCAGAGAAAGCAACTATGGAGTGATGTTTGTATGCCTACTAAACGATAGATTGGAGGATGCTCGAGAGTCATATCTGGAAAGCTTACATTCATTTAGAGAAAGCAACTCTCTGGGGGTGGTTCGTAGGCCTGCTAAACTCTATTTTCAATGAAGTGTTCGAATCATATACAGGAACGCTTACATTCACTCAGAGAAAGCAAGGTTGGGGTGGCCGTTTTTGAGCATACTAAACTCTACTTTGGAAGAGGTACGAGAAACATAAATACGAACGCTTACATTAACACAGAGAAAGCAAATACGGGGTGCTGTAATGCAGGCATGCTAAACTATAGATTGGAAAATGTTCGAAAGCTGACAGTCACTTAGAGAAAGCAACTCTTGGCGGGTGATTTTTAGGTCTGCTAAATTGTATTTTGAAAGACGTACCAGAGTCATATACAAACGCTTACATTCATGCAGAGAAAGAAACTATGGGGTGATGTGTTGTTGGCATGCTAAACTGCAGTTTGGAAGGAGTTCGAGAGTGTTATATAGGATAGCTTACAGTCACCTAGAGAAAGCAACACTCGGGACAGCTTTACAAGCCTCTAAACACTAATTAGCAGCAATTGTGAGAGTCAAACATGGGAACGCTTACATTCACGGAGAGAACACAACGTTTGGGTGGTGGTTTGTAGGCATAATAACTGTAGTTCGGAAGAAGTAGGAGAGTCATATATATGAACGGTTACATTCACGCAGAGAAAGAAACTGTTGGGTGGTGTATGTACGCTTGTTAATCTATACTTTGGAGGAAGTTCGAGAGTCATATCTGGGGAAAATTGCAGTCACTTAGAGAAAGCAACCATCGGGGGCCGTTTTGTAGATCTGCTAAATTCTATTTTGGAAGAAGAGTGAAATTCATATGTGGGAACGCTTATGTTCACTCAGAGAAATCAACGATGGGGCAGTGTTTCGTTGGCATGCTAAACTGTAGTTTGGAAGAAGTTCGCGAGTCTTATATAAGAAAGCTTACAGTCACCTAGAGAAAGTAACTCTCGGCAGATTGTTTCTAAGCGTGCTAAACTCTAATTTGCATCAATTGTGAGAGTCAAACATGGGAACACTTACATTCACTCAGAGAACGCAACGTTTGGGTGGTGGTTTGTAAGCATTCTAAACTGTATTTTGGAGGAAGTAGGAGAGTCATATATACGAATGCTTACATTCACGCAGAGAAAGCAACTCTGTGATCGTATTTTGTTGGCATGCTAAACTGTGGTTTGGAAGAAGTTCGAGAGCCTTATATAGGAAAGATTACAGTGACACAGAGAAAACAATTCTCTGTAGTTTTTTGGTAGGTCTACTAAACTGTGATTTGGATGAAGTGTGAGAACGCTTGCATTCACTCAGAGAAAGAACTTTGTCGTGGTGGTTTGTAGGAATAACAACTGTAGTTCGAAGAAGTAGGAGAGTCATATATGAACGGTTACATTCACGCAGAGAAAGCAACTGTGGGGTGGCCTATGTAATCATCATAATCTGTAGTTTGGAGGAAGTTCGAGAGTCATATCTGGGGAAAATTAGAGTCACATAGAGAAAGGAACCATCTTGGGCTGGTGTGTAGGTCTGCTAAATTCTATTTTGGAAAAAGAGTGAGAGTCATATATGGGAACGCTTATGTTGACTCAGAGAAATCAACAATGGGGCGCTGTATTGTTGGCATGCTAAACTGTAGTTTGGAAGAAGTTCGAAAGTCTTATATAGGAAAGTTTACAGTCACCTAGAGAAAGCAACTCACAGGAGGTGGTTTGTAAGCTGCTAAACTCTAATTTGGATGAAGTGAAGGAGGCATACATGGATACGCTTCATTCACTCAGAGAAAGGTAAATTGGGGTGCCGGTTTGTAGGTATACTAACTCCAGTTTGGAAGAAGTACTAGAGTCATATATATGAACGCTTATATGGACGCAGAGAAAGCAACTATGGGGTGGTGTTTTGTAGGCCTGCTAAAATATAGTTTGGAAGAAGTTCGAAAGCAGACAGTCCCTTAGAGAAAGCAACTCTTGGCGGTGGATTTTTAGGTCTGCTAAATTGTATTTTGAAAGAAGTACCAGAGTCATATATTCAAACGCTTACATTCATGCAGAGAAAGGAACTGTGGGGTGGTGTTTTCTAGGCGTGCTAAACTCTAGTTTGGACGAAGTTTG
This sequence comes from Eulemur rufifrons, assembly GCF_041146395.1. Lineage (NCBI taxonomy): Eukaryota > Metazoa > Chordata > Mammalia > Primates > Lemuridae > Eulemur > Eulemur rufifrons. Next base: position 312,795 of record NW_027182841.1, read on the forward strand.
AGAATCACATATAAGAAAGCTTAGAGTCACTTAGAGAAATCAAATCTCTGGGTGTGGAATGTAGGCGTGCTAAACTCTATTTTGGTTTAGATTGAGAGTCATATATGGAAAGGGTTACATTCACTCAGAGAAAGCAACGATGGTGTGGTGGTTTGTAGGCATACTAAACTCTAGTTTGGAAGAAGTAGGAAAATGATATATGGGAACGCTTACATTCATGCAGAGAAAGCAATTATGGGGTGGCTTTTTTGTACCCATGCTAATCTCTAGTTTGGAAGAAGTTATATAGGAAAGCGTACACTCATTTATAGAAACCAACTTTCGGGGGATGAAGGGTAGGCCTGCAAAACTCTACTTTGGAAGAAGTGGGAGAGTCATATTGGGGACCACGTACATTGACTCAGAGAAATCGAGGATGGGGTTGTGTTTTGTAGGCATACTAAACTCTAGTTTGGAGAAAGTACGAGAATCATATATAGGAACGCTTACATTCATGCAGAGAAAGCAACTATGGAGTGAGGTTTGTATGCCTACTAAACTATAGTTTGGAGGAAGTTTAGAATCTTATATAGCAAAGCTTACAGTCACCTAGAGAGAGCAACTCTTGGGAGATGGTTTCTAAGCCTGATAATTTGCACCAACTCTTAAAGTCAAGTATGGGAAGGTTTACATCCACTCAGAATGCAAGGTTTGGGTTGCAGTTTGTGGCCTTAATTGTAGTTCGGAAGAAGTAGGAAAGTCATATATATGAACGGTTACATTCACGCAGACAAACCAGCTATGGAGTGATGTGTGTATGCCTACTAAACTATAGTTTGGAGGATGTTCGAGAGTCATATCTGGAAAGCTTACAGTCATTTAGAGAAAGCAACTCTCGGGGGGTGGTTCGTAGGCCTGCTAAACTCTATTTTCAAAGAAGTGTTAAAATCATATACAGGAACGCTTACATTCACTCAGAGAAAGCAACGTTGGGGTGGCCGTTTGTGAGCATACTAAACTCTACTTTGGAAGAGGTACAAGAGACATAAATACGAACGCTTACATTAACACAGAGAAAGCAAATACGGGGTGCTGTAGTGCAGGCATGCTAAACTATAGATTGGAAGAAGTTCAAAAGCTGACAGTCACTTAGAGAAAGCAACTCTTGGCGGGTGATTTTTTAAGTCTGCTAAATTGTATTTTGAAAGACGTGTCAGAGTCTTATATACAAACGCTTACATTCATGCGTAGAAAGAAACTATGGGGTGATGTGTTGTGGGGATGCTAAACTGCAGTTTGGAAGAAGTTCGAGAGTGTTATGTAGGATAGCTTACAGTCACCTAGAGAAAGCAACACTCAGGAGAGCTTTGCAAGCCTGCTAAACTCTAACAAGCAGCGATTGTGAGAGTCAAACATGGGAACGCTTACATTCACTCAGAGAACACAACGTTTGGGTGGTGGTTTGTAGGCATAATAACTGTAGTTCGGAAGAAGTAGGAGAGTCATATATGAACGGTTACATTCACGCAGAGAAAGCAACTGTTGGGTGGCGTATGTATGCATGCTAATCTGTAGTTTGGAGGAATTTCGAGAGTCATATCTGGGGAAAATTACAGTCACTTAGAGAAAGCAACCATCGGGGGCCATTTTGTAGATCTGCTAAATTCTATTTTGAAAGAAGAATGAGAGTCATATATGGGAACGCTTATGATCACGAAGAGAAATCAACTATGGGGCGGTGTTTTGTTGGCATGCTAAACTGTAGTTTGGAAGAAGTTCGCGAGTCTTACATAGGAAAGTTTACAGTCACCCAGAGAAAGCAACTCTCGGGAGATTGTTTCTAAGCATGCTAAATTCTAGATTGCATCAATTGTGAGAGTCAAACATGGGAACGCTTACATTGACTCAGAGAACGCAACGTTTGGGTGGTGGTTTGTAAGCATTCTAAACTGTATTTTGGAGGAAGTAGGAGAGTCATATATACGAATGCTTACATTCACGCAGAGAAAGCAATTCTGTGATCGTATTTTGTTGGCATGCTAAACTGTGGTTTGGAAGAAGTTCGAGAGCCTTACATAGGAAAGATTACAGTGACACAGAGAAAAACAAATCTCTGTAGTTTGTTGGTAGGTCTGCTAAACTGTAATTTGGATGAAGTGTGAGAACGCTTGCATTCACTCACAGAAAGAACTTTGTCGTGGTGGTTTGTAGGAATAACAACTGTAGTTCGAAGAAGTAGGAGAGTCATATATGAACGGTTACATTCACACAGAGAAAGCAACTGTGGGGTGGCCTATGTAATCATCATAATCTGTAGTTTGGAGGAAGTTCGAGAGTCATATCTGGGGAAAATTAGAGTCACATAGAGAAAGGAACCATCTTGGGCTGGTGTGTAGGTCTGCTAAATTCTATTTTGGAAAAAGAGTGAGAGTCATATATGGGAACGTTTATGTTGACTCAGAGAAATCAACAATGGGGCGCTGTATTGTTGGCATGCTAAACTGTAGTTTGGAAGAAGTTCGAAAGTCTTATATAGGAAAGTTTACAGTCACCTAGAGAAAGTAACTCACAGGAGGTGGTTTGTAAGCCGCTAAACTCTAATTTGGATGAAGTGAAGGAGGCATACATGGATACGCTTCATTCACTCAGAGAAAGGTAAATTGGGGTGCCGGTTTGTAGGTATACTAACTCCAGTTTGGAAGAAGTACTAGAGTCATATATATGAACGCTTATATGGACGCAGAGAAAGCAACTATGGGGTGGTGTTTTGTAGGCCTGCTAAAATATAGTTTGGAAGAAGTTCGAAAGCAGACAGTCCCTTAGAGAAAGCAACTCTTGGCGGTGGATTTTTAGGTCTGCTAAATTGTATTTTGAAAGAAGTACCAGAGTCATATATTCAAACGCTTACATTCATGCAGAGAAAGGAACTGTGGGGTGGTGTTTTCTAGGCGTGCTAAACTCTAGTTTGGACGAAGTTTGAGAATCACATATAAGAAAGCTTAGAGTCACTTAGAGAAATCAAATCTCTGGGTGTGGAATGTAGGCGTGCTAAACTCTATTTTGGTTTAGATTGAGAGTCATATATGGAAAGGGTTACATTCACTCAGAGAAAGCAACGATGGTGTGGTGGTTTGTAGGCATACTAAACTCTAGTTTGGAAGAAGTAGGAAAATGATATATGGGAACGCTTACATTCATGCAGAGAAAGCAATTATGGGGTGGCTTTTTTGTACCCATGCTAATCTCTAGTTTGGAAGAAGTTATATAGGAAAGCGTACACTCATTTATAGAAACCAACTTTCGGGGGATGAAGGGTAGGCCTGCAAAACTCTACTTTGGAAGAAGTGGGAGAGTCATATTGGGGACCACGTACATTGACTCAGAGAAATCGAGGATGGGGTTGTGTTTTGTAGGCATACTAAACTCTAGTTTGGAGAAAGTACGAGAATCATATATAGGAACGCTTACATTCATGCAGAGAAAGCAACTATGGAGTGAGGTTTGTATGCCTACTAAACTATAGTTTGGAGGAAGTTTAGAATCTTATATAGCAAAGCTTACAGTCACCTAGAGAGAGCAACTCTTGGGAGATGGTTTCTAAGCCTGATAATTTGCACCAACTCTTAAAGTCAAGTATGGGAAGGTTTACATCCACTCAGAACGCAAGGTTTGGGTTGCAGTTTGTGGCCTTAATTGTAGTTCGGAAGAAGTAGGAAAGTCATATATATGAACGGTTACATTCACGCAGACAAACCAGCTATGGAGTGATGTGTGTATGCCTACTAAACTATAGTTTGGAGGATGTTCGAGAGTCATATCTGGAAAGCTTACAGTCATTTAGAGAAAGCAACTCTCGGGGGGTGGTTCGTAGGCCTGCTAAACTCTATTTTCAAAGAAGTGTTAAAATCATATACAGGAACGCTTACATTCACTCAGAGAAAGCAACGTTGGGGTGGCCGTTTGTGAGCATACTAAACTCTACTTTGGAAGAGGTACAAGAGACATAAATACGAACGCTTACATTAACACAGAGAAAGCAAATACGGGGTGCTGTAGTGCAGGCATGCTAAACTATAGATTGGAAGAAGTTCAAAAGCTGACAGTCACTTAGAGAAAGCAACTCTTGGCGGGTGATTTTTTAAGTCTGCTAAATTGTATTTTGAAAGACGTGTCAGAGTCTTATATACAAACGCTTACATTCATGCGTAGAAAGAAACTATGGGGTGATGTGTTGTGGGGATGCTAAACTGCAGTTTGGAAGAAGTTCGAGAGTGTTATGTAGGATAGCTTACAGTCACCTAGAGAAAGCAACACTCAGGAGAGCTTTGCAAGCCTGCTAAACTCTAACAAGCAGCGATTGTGAGAGTCAAACATGGGAACGCTTACATTCACTCAGAGAACACAACGTTTGGGTGGTGGTTTGTAGGCATAATAACTGTAGTTCGGAAGAAGTAGGAGAGTCATATATGAACGGTTACATTCACGCAGAGAAAGCAACTGTTGGGTGGCGTATGTATGCATGCTAATCTGTAGTTTGGAGGAATTTCGAGAGTCATATCTGGGGAAAATTACAGTCACTTAGAGAAAGCAACCATCGGGGGCCATTTTGTAGATCTGCTAAATTCTATTTTGAAAGAAGAATGAGAGTCATATATGGGAACGCTTATGATCACGAAGAGAAATCAACTATGGGGCGGTGTTTTGTTGGCATGCTAAACTGTAGTTTGGAAGAAGTTCGCGAGTCTTACATAGGAAAGTTTACAGTCACCCAGAGAAAGCAACTCTCGGGAGATTGTTTCTAAGCATGCTAAATTCTAGATTGCATCAATTGTGAGAGTCAAACATGGGAACGCTTACATTGACTCAGAGAACGCAACGTTTGGGTGGTGGTTTGTAAGCATTCTAAACTGTATTTTGGAGGAAGTAGGAGAGTCATATATACGAATGCTTACATTCACGCAGAGAAAGCAATTCTGTGATCGTATTTTGTTGGCATGCTAAACTGTGGTTTGGAAGAAGTTCGAGAGCCTTACATAGGAAAGATTACAGTGACACAGAGAAAAACAAATCTCTGTAGTTTGTTGGTAGGTCTGCTAAACTGTAATTTGGATGAAGTGTGAGAACGCTTGCATTCACTCACAGAAAGAACGTTGTCGTGATGGTTTGTAGGAATAAATGCTGTAGTTCAAAAGAAGTAGGAGAGTCATATATGAACGGTTACATTCACGCAGAGAAAGCAACTGTGGGGTGGCCTATGTAATCATCATAATCTAGTTTGGAGGAAGTTCGAGACTCATATGTGGGAAAAATTAAAGTCACCTAGAGAATTGGAACCATTGGGTGTTGTGTAGGTCTGCTAAATTCTATTTTGGAAGAAGAGTGAGAGTCATATATGGGAACGCTTATGTTCACTCAGAGAAATCAACGATGGGGCGCTGTATTGTTGGCATGCTAAACTGTAGTTTGGAAGAAGTTCGAGAGTCTTATATAGGAAAGTTTACAATCACCTAGAGAAAGCAACTCACAGGAGGTGGTTTGTGGGCCGCTAAACTCTAATTTGGATGAAGTGAAAGAGGCATACATGGATACGCTTCATTCACTCAGAGAAAGGTAAATTTGGGTGCCGATTTGTAGGTATACTAACTCCAGTTTGGAAGAAGTACGAGAGTCATATATATGAACGCTTATATGGACGCAGAGAAAGCAACTATGGGGTGGTGTTTTGTAGGCATGATAAAATATAATTTGGAAGAAGTTCGAAAGCTGACAGTGACTTAGAGAAAGCAACTCTCGGCGGTTGATTTTGAGGTCTGCTAAATTGTATTTTGATAGAAGTACAAGAGTCATATATAAAATCGTTTATATTTATGCTGAGAAAGAAACTATGTGGTGATGTTTTGTTGGCGTGCTGAAATGTAGTTTCGAAGAAGTTCGACAGTCTTTTATAGGAAAGCTTACAGTCCCCCAGAGGAAGCAACTTTCGAGAGATAGTTTGTAAGCCTGCTAAACTCTACTTTGCATCATTTGGAACAGTCATACTTGGGAACGCTAACATTCTCTCAGAGAACGCAACGTTTGGTTGGTTGTTTGTAAGCATACTAAACTGTATTTTGGAAGAAGTAGCAGAGTCATATATATGAGTGCTTACATTCACGCAGAGAGGGCAACTATGGGGTGGTGTTTTGTAGGCATGCAAATCTCTAGTTGCGAAGAAGTTAAAAGTAATAGGAAAGCTTACAGTCTCAGAGAGAAAGCAACCCTTGGGGGCCGGTTTGTAGTTCTGCTAAATTCTATTTTGGATGAAGTGTGAATCATAAATGGGAACGCTAACATTCACTCAGAGAAAGCAAGGTTGCGGTGGTGATTTTTAGTCGCACTAAACTGGAGTTTGGAGGAAGTACGAGAATAAAAGAATGCTTACATTCACTCAGAAAAAGCAACGTTGGGGAGATGGTTGGTAGGTGTACTATACTTTGGAAGAAGTACGAGCGTGATGCATAGGAACGCTTACATTCAGGCAAACTATGGGGTGGCCTTTTGTTGGCATGCTAAACTATGTCCCAAAGTCATATATAGGAAAGCTTATAGTGAGAGAAAGCAACTCTCGGGCGGTGTTTTGTAGGTCCGGCAAATTGCATTTTGAAAGCAGTCCGAGATTCATATAAGGGAAGGCCTATATCCACTCAGAGAAAGCAATGTTAGGCTGGTGGTTTGTAGGCATACTAAACTGTATTTTGGAACTCATATGTATGACTCTCACACTTGATCCAAATTAGAGTTCACCAGGCCTATAAACCACATCCTGAGAGTTGCTTTCTCTAGGTGAATGTAAGCTTTCCTATGTAAAACTCTCGAACTTCTTCCAAACTAAAGTTTAGCATGCCAACAATACACCACCGCATCGTTGCTTTCTCTGAGTGAACATAAGCATTCCCTTATATGAATCACTTTTTCCAAAATAGAATTTAGCAGACCTACAAACCAGTCCCCGATGGTTGATTTAGCTATGTGACTGTAATTTTCCCCAGATATGACTCTCAAACTTCCTCCAAAGTATAGATTAACATGCGTACATACACCACCCAACAGTTTCTTTCTCTGCGTGAATGTAACTGTTCATATATATGACTCTCCTACTTATTCCGACCTACAGTTATTATGCCTACAAACCACCACCCAAACGTTGTGTTCTCTGAGTGAATGTCAGCGTTCCCATGTTTGACTCTCACAATTGCTGCTAATTAGTGTTTAGAGGCTTGCAAAGCTGTCCCGAGTGTTGTTTTCTCTAGGTGACTGTAGCTATCCTATATAACACTCTGGAAGTCCTTTCAAACTGCAGTTTAGCATGCCAACAACACATCACCCTATAGTTTCTTTCTCTGCATAAATGTAAGCATTTGTATATATGACTCTTGTACGTCTTTCAAAATACAATTTAGCAGACCTAAAAATCACCCGCCAAGAGTTGCTTTCTCTAAGTGACTGTCAGCTTTCGAACTTCTTCCAATCTATAGTTTAGCATGCCTGCACTACAGCACCCCGTATTTGCTTTCTCTGTGTTAATGTAAGCGTTCCTATGTATGTCTCTCGTACCTCTTCCAAAGTAGAGTTTAGTATGCTCAAAAACGGCCACCCCAACGTTGCTTTCTCTGAGTGAATGTAAGCGTTCCTGTATATGATTCGAACACTTCATTGAAAATAGAGTTTAGCAGGCCTACGAACCACCCCCAGAGAGTTGCTTTCTCTAAATGACTGTAAGCTTTCCAGATATGACTCTCGAACATCCTCCAATCTATCGTTTAGTAGGCATACAAACATCACTCCATAGTTGCTTTCTCTGCATGAATGTAAGCGTTCCTATAAATGATTCTCGTACTTCTTCCAAACTAGAGTTTAGTATGCCTACAAACCACAACCCCATCGTTGATTTCTCCGAGTGAATGTACCCAGTCCCCCATATGACTCTCCTCCTTCTTCCAAAGTAGAGTTTTGCAGGCCTACAAATCATCCCCCGAAAGTTGGTTTCTATAAATGACGGTACGCTTTCCTATATATTACTCTTTAACTTCTTGCAAAATAGAGAATTGCATGGCTACAAAAAAGCCACCCCATAATTGCTTTCTCTGCATGAATGTAAGCGTTCCCATATATCATTCTCCTACTTCTTCCAAACTAGAATTCAGTATGCCTACAAACGACCACACCATCGTTGCTTTCTCTGAGTGAATGTAAGCCTTCCCCTATATGACTCTCACTCTGAAACCAAAATAGAGTTTGGCAAACCTATATTCCACACCCAGAGATTTGCTTTAAGCGACTCTAAGCTTTCTTATATGTGATTGTCAAACTTCGTCCAAACTAGAGTTTAGCATGCCTAGAAACCACCCCACAGTTGCTTTCTATGCATGAATGTAAGCGTTCATATACATGACTCTCGTACTTCCTCCAAAATACAGTTTAGAATGCCTACAAACCACCACCCAAACGTTGCGTTCTCTGAATGAATGAAAGCATTCCCATGTTTGACTCTCACAATTGATGCAAAGTAGAGTTTAGCAGGCCAAGAAAGGCTCTCCCGAGAGTTGCTTTCTCTAGGTGACTGTAAGCTTTCCTAAATAAGACTCTCCAACTTCTTCCAAACTACAGGTTAACATGCCCACAAAACATCACCCCATGGTTTTTTCTTTGCATGAATGTAAGCATTAGTATATATGACTCTGGTACTTCTTTCAAAATACAATTTAGCAGACCTAAAAATCACCCACCAAGAGTTGCTTTCTCTAAATGACTGTTCAGGTTTGGAACTTCTTCCAAACTATAGCATGCTTACAAAACACCACCCCGTAGTTGCTTTCTCTGTGTGAATGTAAGCGTTCCCAAATATCATTCTCGTACTTCTTCCAAACTATTTAGTATGCCTACAAAAACCACCCCAGTGTTGTTTCTCTGAGGGAATGTAAGCGGTCCCATGTTTGACTCTCACACTTCATCCAAATTAGAGTTTAGCATGTGTACAAAAAAAATCTCCCGAGAGTTGCTTTCCCTAGGTGACGGTAATCTTTCCTGTATAAGGTTCTCCAACTTCTTCCAAACTGCAGTTTAGCATGCCTACAAAACCTGATGCCATATGTGCTTTCTCTGTGTGAATGTAAGTGTTCCTATATAGGACTCTCGTACTTCTTCCAAACTACAGTTTAGTATGCCCTACAAACCACCACCCAAACGTTGTTTTCTCTGAGTGAATGTAAGCGTTCCCATATATGACTCTCACACTTCAACCAAAATAACTCTATTTCAACCAAAATAACTCTACATTCCACACCCAGAGAGTTGCTTTCTCTACGTGACTGTAAACTTTCCTATATATGACTCTCAAACTTCGTCCAAACTAGAGTTTTGCAAGCCTACAAAACACTACCCCATAGTTGCATTCGGTGCCGGAATGTAAGCGGTTCTACATGTGATTCTCTTGCTTCTTCTAGGAACCACAACCACAACGTTGCTTTCACTGAGTTCCCATATATTATTCTAACACTTCATTGAAAATAGAGTCTAGCAGGCCTATGAAACACCCCCGAGAGTTGCTTTCTCTAAGTGACTGTAAGCTTCCCAGATATGGCTCTCGAACTTCCTCCAAACTATATTTTAGTAGGCATACAAACATCACTCCATAGTTGCTTTCTCTGCGTGAAGGTAAGTGTTCCTATATACGATTCTCGTACTTCTTCCAAACTAGAGTTGACTATGCCTACAAATCACAATCCCATCGTTGATTTCTCTGAGTGAATGCACGCGGTCCCCAATATGACTCTCTCCCACTTCCAAACTGGAGTTTTGCAGGTGTACAAAACATCCCCCGAGAGTTGGTTTCTATGACTGTACCCTTTCCTATATATTACTCCTTAACTTCTTCCAAACTAGAGATTAGCATGGCTACAAAAACGCCACCCCATAATTGCTTTCTCTACGCGAATGTAAGCGTTCCCATATATCATTCTCCTACTTCTTCCAAACTAGAGTTTAGTATGCCTACAAACCACCACGCCGTCGTTGCTTTCTCTGAGGGAATGTAAGCCTTCCCATATATGACTCTCACTCTTAAACCAAAATAGAGTTTAGCAGGCCTACATTCCACACCCAGAGATTTGCTTTCTCTAAGTGACTCTAAGCTTTCTTATATGTGATTCTCAAACTTCGTCCAAACTAGAGTTTAGCATGCCTATAAAACACCACCCCATAGTTACTTTCAGTGCGTCAAAATGTATGTGCTCCTATATGTGATTCTCGTGCTTCTTCCAAACTGCAGTTTAGTAAGCCTACAAACAACCCCATCGTTGCTTTCTCTGAGTGAATGTAAGCGTTCTCATATATGACTCTCACACTTCAACCAAAACAGGGTTTTGCAGGCCTACAAACCACCCGCCAAGACTTGCTTTTTCAAAGTGGCTGTTACCTTTCCTATATAGGACTCTGGAACTTCTCCCAAGCTAGACTTTAACATGTCTACCTGACACTACTCCGTAGTTGCTCTCGCTGTGTGAATGTAAGCGTTCCTATATATGAGTCTTGTACCTCTTCTTAACTAACATCTGGCATGCCAAAATAACACTCCCCCATAGTTGCTTTCTTTGAGTCAATGTAAACATTCCTATATATGTCTCTCGCACTTCTTCCAAACTAGAGTTGAATAAGTCTACAAACCAATCCCCGACAGCTGTTTTCTCTGAACGAATTTAAGCGTTCCTATATATGACTATGGCACTTCCTCCAAACTAGAGTTTAGAAAGCCTACACTCCACCCCTGTTCGTTGCTTTCTCTAAGTTACTGTAAGCTTTCCTATACATGGCTCTCGAAATTTTCCAAACTAGAGTTAGCATGCCTACTATACACCTACACATAATTGCTTTGTCTGAGTGAATATAAGCCTTCCTATATATGACTGTCGCACTTTTTCCAAATTAGAGTGTAGCCAGCCTGGAAAGCACCCCTTATAGTTGCTTTCATTGAGTGAATGTTAACATTCCTATGTATGACTCTCGCAACTTTTCCAATCTAAGATTTTAGCAATGCTACAAATCCCCCGCCGAGAGTTCCTATACATAACTGTCCTCTTTTTCCAAGCTAGAGTTTAGGAAGCCTAGAATCCGTCCCCCCGTAGACGCTTTATGTGAACGTAAGCGTTCCTATATATGACTCTCGCCTTCCTCCAAACTAGAGCTTAGCAAGCCTACAAACCAACTCCCTATAATTGCTTTCTCTGAAAGAATGATATCGTTCCTATATAAGACTCTCGAACTTCTTCCAAACCAGAGTTTAACAAGCCAAAAAAGCACCCCCCATAGATGCTTCCTCTAACTCAAAGCTAATATTCCTATATATGATTCAGCTTCTTCATCCAAACTAGAGAAAGGCAAGCCTACAAATCACACATCAATAGTTGCTTTCTATAAGTAAATGTAAGCATCCCTATATATGACTATAGCAATTCTTCCAAACTGGAGTTTAGCAAGCCTACAGACCCCAGGACTCCACTCCATAGTACCCTGGGCATTGGCGCCTGCCTGTCATGCAGGACATAGGGGCGGACGCTCATCTCAGACACGGCATTGGTGGATTGTAGGCTTTTTTAAGTTTTTGAATTGAAGAACTCTGAGAATTGGAATTCGGTTTAGGGTAAGGTTAGGTATTAGGGACTAGGATTAGATTTAGGGGTTAGGGTTTTAGGTTAGAATTAGGGTTAGGATTACTGTTAGGGTTAGAGATTAGGATTATGTTTAGTGGTTGGGTTTAGGTTTAGGGTGAGAGGCAAGAGTAAGGGTCAGGGATTAGGGTTACTGTTAGGAGTTAGATTCGGGGCTTACGAAGGGTTTGGTTTAGTGATAGGGTTAGGGCTTACGTTTAACGGTGTGTGTTAGGGCACGGGCCCCGTCTAATGTACGGGGCACTGTGGGTGTGGAGCAAGGCTGCGTCCCCACTTCATCTTACCCTGGGTGTTGGGCTTCAACTGTCACGCAGGACAAAGGCAGAGGCTCATGAAACACATGGTTAGGATTAAGGTTTAAGGTTAGGGTCAAGGTTGAGGGTTAGGGTGAGGGTTAACAGTTAGAGTTAGGGTAAGGGGGTTAGGGATAGGGTTAGGCTTAAGGGTTAGGTTTATGGTTCAGGTTTAAGGTTAGCATTAGAGGGTAGGGTTAGTGTAACTGTAGGTCAGTGTTGCGGTTAGATCTCTAGGCATTAGGGTAAAGGTCAGGGTTAGGGTTAAGAGTTAGGGTTAAGTTTAATGGTTAAGGATTGGGATTAGGGTTGAGGGTTAGGGTTAAGATTATGGGTAATGACTCAGGATCAAAGGTTAGGGTTATTTTTAGGCGTAGGGTTAGCGTAAGGGGTTAGGGTTAGTGTTAGTGTTGTTGGTAGGGTTAAGGTTAGGGTTGGCGCTTCAGAATTAGGGAATAGGTGTTATGGTTATGGCTAGGAGTTAGCGTTAGATTTACGGTATAGGTCTTGTTCTCAGGGTGTCATGCATTAACGTTAAGATAAGGGGTTAAAGTTAGGGTTACGGTGAGCTTTACCTGTTAAGGTGAGCAGTAGGATCAGGGTTAGGTGTTATGTTCTGGGTTAGGGTTATGGGTGAGGGGTAGGGTTTATCCTTCGGGCACGGGCCCTGTATGCACTAGGAGGCGAAGTTAGGGGTCTGTGATGGTCGCTGGGAGCCCACTCTATCGCATGCAGTGTATGGGCCTCTGGGTTTCATGCAGGACACTGTGGCAGAGCGGGCTTTCATGCATGGCTTAGTAGGATTGTAGGCTTTCAAAACTCTGAGAAAGCAAGAAGTCTGAGAATTAGATTTCGGGTTAGGATTACGGCAGGGTTTAGGGATGAAGATTAGTGGTTAGGGTGAGGGCTTAGGGTTAGGGGTTAGGGTTAGGGTTAGGGTTGCTGGTAGGGTGAAGGTTAGGTTTGACGTTTTAGAATTAGGGATGAGGTGTTACGGTTATGACTATGGTTTAGGATTAGAATTACGGGATATGGCTTCTTCTCAAGGTGTTATGCATTCACGTTAAGTTAAGGGGCTAAGTTAGGGTTACGGGGAGGTTTATGTTTTAAGGTGAGCAATAGGATCAGGGTTAGGTGTTATGTTCAGGGTGAGGGTTATCTGTTAGGGGTAGTGTTTATACTTAGCGTACGGGCCCTGTCTGCACTGGGCGGGGGGCGGGGGTTAGGGGGATGGGATTGTCCCCGGGAACACACTCTATCGTACGCTGGGTATGGGCTCCTGGGTTTCATGCAGGACACAGTGGCAGAGCCCCCTTTTACTCATGGCATGGGAGGATTGTAGGCTTTCTAAACTCTGAGAAAGCAAGAACTCTGAGAATTAGATTTAGGGGTAGGATTCTGGTAATGTTTAGGGATGAAGATTAGTGTCAGGGTGGGGTCTTGGGTTAGGGGTTGGGGTTAAAATTTAGTGTTAGGTTTAACAGTTACAGTTAGGTTTACGGTTAAGTCTCAGGGATGGGGTTAAGGTTTGGGTTTAGCGTTTGGCACAGGGGTAGGCTTCAGTGTTAGCTTCATGGTTAAAGATTAGGAGTAGGGTTAGTGTGAGGGTTAAGGGTAAGGGTCAAGATTAAGGGTTCAGGTTGGGGTTAGGCTTAGGTTTAGGGTTAGGGGTCAAGAGTTAGGATTAGGGTTAAGTGTTGGGCTTAGGGTTGGGGTTTAGTGGTAAGTTTATCGTTAAGGATTAGGGTTAGGGTCAGGGTTAAATGCTTGGGTGCGGGTAATGGTTAGGGTCAGGGTTAAGGTTTATGGATAGGGTTAGTGTTAAGGGTTTACGGGTAGGTTTAGGGTTAAGGGTTAGAGTTAGCATTAGGGCTTAAGGTTAGGATTAGGTGGTAGGTTAGATTTTAGGGTTAGATCTAGGCGTTAGAGTAAGGGTTAAGAGATAGGGTTAGGTTTAATGCTTAGGATTAGGGTTAGGGTTTGGGGTTAAAGTAAGTGTTAGGGGTTAGGTTTAAGGATCAAAGGTTAGTATTATTTTTAGCTGTAGTGTTAGGGTTAGGGATAAGGGATAAGGTTGGCGTGAGGGTTTTCCTTACTGTTAGGGTTAAGGGTCAGGCTTAGATTAAAGGTTAAGGTTAGGGTCAGGGTTAAGGGTTAGGGTGAGGGTTAACGGTTACGGTAAAGGTTAAGCGTTAGTGTTAGGGATTAGCGATTAGGGTTTTTGGTAAGTGTTAGGGTTAGGAGTTAGTGTTTTATGAAGGGGTATGGTTAGAATTAGTATTGGGGTTAGTGTTAGCGTTAGGTTTAGGAGTTAGGTTTAGGGTAAAAGGATAGGATTAGGGTTAAGGGTTGGGCTCAGGTTTAGGGTTAAAGTTTAGTGTTAGGGTTAATGTTTAGTGTTATGGTCCAGTTTAAGTGTTAGGGTGAGGGTTAACGGTTAGGATTAGGCTTACGGGTTGGGGATATAGTGAGGGTTCAGTGTTAGGGTTAGGTTTAGGGTTCAGGGTTAAGGTTAGCTGTAGGGGTTATGGTTAGGGTTAGGTGTTAGGTTAGTGTCAGGGTTAGGTCTAGTCGTGAGGGTAAGGTTTAGGGTTAGCTTTAAGAGCTAGGGTTAGGTTGAATGGATAGGATTAGGATTAGGGTTAAGGGTTAGGGTAAGGCTTAGGGGTTAGGATGAAGGGTTAAGGATTTTTGTTAGGCATAGCGTTGGGGTTAGAAGTAAGGGTTACTGTCAGTGTTAGGGTTGTAGGCAGGGTTACGGTTAGAGTTAGCGGTTTAGAATTAGGGTTAGGGATTAGGTGTTACAGTGACGACTAGGAGATAGGGTTAGAATTATGGGATAGGGGTTGTTCTCAGGGAATGTGTTATGCACTAACGTTAGGATAAGAGGTTAAAGTTAGGCTCACGGTGAGGTTTACGTGTTAAGGGGGGAAATAGGAACAGGGTTAGGTGTTATGTTCACGGTGAGGGATATCTGTTACAGGTATTGTTTATGCTTAGCGCACGGGCCCTGTCTGCCTTAGTCGGGGGTGGGGGGAGGTTAGGGGACTGGGATTGTCACCAGGATCCCACTGTATCGTACTCTGGGTATGCGCCTGTGGGTTTGATGCAGGACACAGTGGTAGAGCCTCCTTTCACGCATGGCATGGGAGGATTGCAGGCTTTCTAAACTCTAAGAAAGCAAGAAGTCTGAGAATTAGATTTAGGGTTAGGATTCTGGTTAGGGTTAAGGATGAAGTTTAGTGTTAGGGTGAGGGCTTAGGGTTAGGGATTAGGGTTAGGGTTAAAGGTTACTCTTAGGTTTAATGGTTACAGTTCGGTTTAGGGTTGAGGTTTACGGTTAGGGTTAAGATGAGGGGTTAGGGTTTGGTATAGGGTTAGGGTTAGGTACAGGGTTAGGGTTAAGTGTTAGGTTTACGGTTGAAGATTAGGATTAGGGTTAGGATTAAAGGTTAGCGTGAGAGTTAACGGTTAGGGTTAAGGTTAAGAGTTAGGGTTAGGGTTTAGGTTTAGGGTTAAGGGTTAGGGTTAGCTTTAGGGTTCGAGTTATGTGTTAGGGTTTGTGTTAGAGGTTAGGGTTAGGTTTACTGTCCACGGTTAGGGTTACGTTTAGGGGTTAGCATTAGGGTTAAGGATTAGGTTTAGGGTAAGGGTTTAGAGTTAGTGTTGGGCTTTAGGCTCGGGGCTTAGCTTCAGGGTCAGGGGTTAGGGTTGGTGGTAGGGCTTAGATTTATCGGTCAGTTTAAGGGCACAGGACCTGGTTAATCTACGGTGAGAGGGGTGCGGTCGGAGTCATCACGAAAGCACAACATCATTCCCTGGGCCCTGGGACAAGACCTACATGCAGGACTCAGGCGGAGCCTCATCTCACACATGGCATGGCTGTATTGTAGGCTTGCTTCACACGGGAATGGAAGTAGTGTGAGAATTAGGGTTAGGGTTGGGGTTAGGGGTTTCGAGTTAGGGGTTAGGCTTGGAGTCAGGGTTAGGTGCTAGGAATTAGTGGTTAGGGTTAGAGTTAGTGTTACGGGTTAGGTGTTAAGTCTGGTTTAGGGGGCCAGGGTAAGGTTTAGGTTTGGAGTTAGCGTTAGGGTTAGGCGTTAGGGTTAAGGGATAGGGTTAGGGTTAAGGGTTAGGCTTAGGGTTACGGTTCAGGTTTAGGATTAGGGTCAGGGTTAAGGGTTAGGGTGAGGTTTAACAGTTAGGGTTAGGGTTAGGGGGTTAGGGATAGGTTTAGGGTTAAGGGTCAGGTGTATGGTTCAGGTTTAAGGTTAGCATTAGAGGGTTAGGGTTAGTCTTAACTGTAGGTCAGCTTGGGGGTTAGATCTCTAGGCATTAGGGTAAAGGTCAGGGTTAGGGTTAAGAGTTAGGGTTACGTTTAATGGTTAGGATTGGGATTAGGGTTAAGGGTTAGGGTTAAGGTTAGGGGTTATGACTAAGGATCTACGGTTAGGGTTATTTTTAGGCGTAGGGTTAGCGTAAGGGGTTAGGGTTAGTGTTAGTGTTGTCGGTTGGGTTAAGGTTAGGGTTGGCGTTTCAGAATTAGGGATTAGGTGTTATGGTTATGGCTAGGAGTTAGAGTTAGATTTACGGTATAGGTCTTGTTCTCAGGGTGTCATGCATTAACGTTAAGATAAGAGGTTAAAGTTAGGGTTGCGGTGAGCTTTACCTGTTAAGGTGAGCAGTAGGATCAGGGTTAGGTGTTATGTTCTGGGTTAGGGTTATGGGTGAGGGGTAGGGTTTATCCTTAGGGCACGGGCCCTGTATGCACTAAGAGGCGAAGTTAGGGGTCTGTGATGGTCGCTGGGAACCCACTCTATCGTACGCAGTGTATGGGCCTCTGGGTTTCATGCAGGACACTGTGGCAGAGCCGGCTTTCATGCATGGCTTAGTAGGATTGTAGGCTTTCAAAACTCTGAGAAAGCAAGAAGTCTGAGAATTAGATTTCGGGTTAGGATTACGGCACTGTTTAGGGATGAAGATTAGTGGTTAGGGTGAGGGCTTAGGGTTAGGGCTTAGGGGTTAGGGTTAAGGTTGCTGGTAGGGTGAAGGTTAGGTTTGACGTTTTAGAATTAGGGATGAGGTGTTACGGTTATTACTATGGTTTAGGATTAGAATTACGGGATAGGTCTTCTTCTCAAGGTGTTATGCATTCACGTTAAGTTAAGGGGCTAAGTTAGGGTTACGGGGAGGTTTATGTTTTAAGGTGAGCAATAGGATCAGGGTTAGGTGTTATGTTCAGGGTGAGGGTTATCTGTTAGGGGTAGTGTTTATACTTAGCGTACGGGCCCTGTCTGCACTGGGCGGGGGGCGGGGGTTACGGGGATGGGATTGTCCCCGGGAACCCACTCTATCATACGCTGGGTGTGGGCTCCTGGGTTTCATGCAGGACACAGTGGCAGAGCCCCCTTTTACTCATGGCATGGGAGGATTGTAGGCTTTCTAAACTCTGAGAAAGCAAGAACTCTGAGAATTAGATTTAGGGGTAGGATTCTGGTAATGTTTAGGGATGATTAGTGTCAGGGTGGGGTCTTGGGTTAGGGGTTGGGGTTAAAGGTTAGTGTTAGGTTTAACAGTTACAGTTAGGTTTACGGTTAAGTCTCAGGGTTAGGGTTAAGGTTTGGGTTTAGCGTTTGGCACAGGGGTAGGCTTCAGTGTTAGCTTCATGGTTAAAGATTAGGAGTAGGGTTAGTGTGAGGGTTAAGGGTAAGGGTCAAGATTAAGGGTTCAGGTTGGGGTTAGGCTTAGGTTTAGGGTTAGGGGTTAGGGTTAGGCTTAGGGTCAAGGGTTAGGATTAGGGTTAAGTGTTGGGCTTAGGGTTGGGGTTTAGTGTTAAGTTTATCGTTAAGGATTAGGGTTAGGGTCAGGGTTAAATGTTTGGGTGCGGGTAATGTTTAGGGTCAGGGTTAAGGTTTATGGATAGGGTTAGTGTTAAGGGTTTACGGGTAGGTTTAGGGTTCAGGGTTAGAGTTAGCATTAGGGCTTAAGGTTAGGATTAGGTGGTAGGTTAGATTTACGGTTAGATCTAGGCGTTAGAGTAAGGGTTAAGAGATAGGGTTTGGTTTAATGCTTAGGATTAGGGTTAGGGTTTGGGGTTAAAGTAAGTGTTAGGGGTTACGTTTAAGGACCAATTGTTAGTGTTATTTTTAGCTGTAGTGTTAGGGTTAGGGATATGGGATAAGGTTGGCGTGAGGGTTTTCCTTACTGTTAGGGTTAAGGGTCAGGCTTAGATTAAAAGTTAAGGTTAGGGTCAGCGTTAAGGGTTAGGGTGAGGGTTAACAGTTACGGTAAAGGTTAAGCGTTAGTGTTAGGGATTAGCGATTAGGGTTTTTGGTAAGTGTTAGGGTTAGGAGTTAGTGTTTTATGAAGGGGTATGGTTAGAATTAGGATTGGGGTTAGTGTTAGGGTTAGGTTTCGGGGTTAGGTTTAGGGTAAAAGGATAGGATTAGGGTTAAGGGTTGGGCTCAGGTTTAGGGTTAAAGTTTAGTGTTAGGGTTAATGTTTAGTGTTATGGTCCAGTTTAAGTGTTAGGGTGAGGGTTAACTGTTAGGATTAGGCTTAGAGGTTGGGGATATAGTGAGGGTTCAGTGTTAGGGTTAGGTTTAGGGTTCAGGGTTAGGGTTAGCTGTAGGGGTTATGGTTAGGGTTAGGTGTTAGGTTAGTGTCAGGGTTAGGTCTAGTCGTGAGGGTAAGGTTTAGGGTTAGCTTTAAGAGCTAGGGTTAGGTTTAATGGATAGGATTAGGATTAGGGTTAAGGGTTAGGGTAAGGCTTAGGGGTTAGGATGAAGGGTTAAGGGTTTTTGTTAGGCATAGCGTTGGGGTTAGAAGTAAGGGTTACTGTCAGTGTTAGGGTTGTAGGCAGGGTTACGGTTAGAGTTAGCGGTTTAGAATTAGGGTTAGGGATTAGGTGTTACAGTGACGACTAGGAGATAGGGTTAGAATTATGGGATAGGGGTTGTTCTCAAGGAATGTGTTATGCACTAACGTTAGGATAAGAGGTTAAAGTTAGGCTCACGGTGAGGTTTACGTGTTAAGGGGAGAAATAGGAACAGGGTTAGGTGTTATGTTGACGGTGAGGGATATCTGTTACAGGTATTGTTTATGCTTAGCGCATGGGCCCTGTCTGCCTTAGGCGGGGGTGGGGTGAGGTTAGGGGACTGGGATTGTCACCAGGATCCCACTGTATCGTACTCTGGGTATGGGCCCGTGGGTTTGATGCAGGACACAGTGGTAGAGCCTCCTTTCACGCATGGCATGGGAGGATTGCAGGCTTTCTAAACTCTAAGAAAGCAAGAAGTCTGAGAATTAGATTTAGGGTTAGGATTATGGTTAAGGTTAAGGATGAAGTTTAGTGTTAGGGTGAGGGCTTAGGGTTAGGGATTAGGGTTAGGGTTAAAGGTTACTCTTAGGTTTAACGGTTACAGTTCGGTTTAGGGTTGAGGTTTACGGTTAGGGTTAAGATGAGGGGTTAGGGTTTGGTATAGGGTTAGGGTTAGGTACAGGGTTAGGGTTAAGTGTTAGGTTTACGGTTGAAGATTAGGATTAGGGTTAGGATTAAAGGTTAGCGTGAGAGTTAACGGTTAGGGTTAAGGTTAAGAGTTAGGGTTAGGGTTTAGGTTTAGGGTTAAGGGTTAGGGTTAGCTTTAGGGTTCGAGTTATGTGTTAGGGTTTGTGTTAGAGGTTAGGGTTAGGTTTACTGTCCACGGTTAGGGTTACGTTTAGGGGTTAGCATTAGGGTTAAGGATTAGGTTTAGGGTAAGGGTTTAGAGTTAGTGTTGGGCTTTAGGCTCGGGGCTTAGCTTCAGGGTCAGGGGTTAGGGTTGGTGGTAGGGCTTAGATTTATCGGTCAGTTTAAGGGCACAGGACCTGGTTAATCTACGGTGAGAGGGGTGCGGTCGGAGTCATCACGAAAGCACAACATCATTCCCTGGGCCCTGGGACAAGACCTACATGCAGGACTCAGACGGAGCCTCATCTCACACATGGCATGGCTGTATTGTAGGCTTGCTTCACTCGGGAATGGAAGTAGTGTGAGAATTAGGGTTAGGTTTGGGGTTAGGGGTTTCGAGTTAGGGGTTAGGCTTGGAGTCAGGGTTAGGTGCTAGGGATTAGTGGTTAGGGTTAGAGTTAGTGTTACGGGTTAGGTGTTAAGTCTGGTTTAGGGGGCCAGGGTAAGGTTTAGGTTTGGAGTTAGCGTTAGGGTTAGGCGTTAGGGTTAAGGGATAGGGTTAGGGTTAAGGGTTAGGCTTAGGGTTAGGGTTCAGGTTTAGGGTTAGGGTCAGGGTTAAGGGTTAGGGTGAGGGTTAACAGTTAGGGATAGGGTTGGGGGTTAGGAATAGGATTAGGGTTAAGGGTTAGGTTTATGGTTCAGGTTTAAGGTTAACATTAGGGGGTTAGGGTTAGTGTTAACTGTAAGTCAGTGTTAGGGTTAGATCTCTAGGCATTAAGGTAAAGGTTAGGTTTAAGGTTAAGTGTTAGGGTTATGTTTAATGGTTAGGCTTGGGATTAGGGTTAAGTGTTAGGGTTAAGGTTAGGGGTTATGACTAAGGATCAACGTTTAGGGTTATTTTTATGCGTAGGGTTAGGGTAAGGTGTTAGGGTTAGTGTTAGTGTTGTTGGTAGGGTTAAGGTTAGGGTTGGCGTTTCAGAATTCGGGATCAGGTGTTATGGTTATGGCTAGGAGTTAGCGTTAGAATTACAGTATAGTGCTTTTTCTCAGGGTGTCATGCATTAACGTTAAGATAAGGTGTTAAAGTTAGGGTTATGGTGAGCTTTACCTCTTAAGGTGAGCAGTATGATCAGGGTTAGGTGTTATGTTCTGGGTTAGTCTTATGGGTGAGGGGTAGGGTTTATGCTCTGGGCACGGGCCCTGTATGCACTAGGAGGCAAAGATAGGGGTCTGTGATGGTCGCTGGTAACCTACTCTATCGTATGCAGTGTATGGGCCTCTGGTTTCCTGCAGGACACTGTCGCAGAGCGGGCTTTCATGCATGGCTTAGTAGGATTGTAGGCTTTCAAAACTCTGAGAAAGCAAGAAGTCTGAGAATTAGATTTCGGGTTAGGATTATGGCACGGTTTAGGGATGAAGATTAGTGTTAGGGTGAGGGCTTAGGGTTAAGGGTTAGGGTTAGGGTTAGGGTTGATGGTAGGTTGAAGTTTAGGGTTGGCACTTTAGAATATGGATGAGGTGTTATGGTTATGGCTAGGGGTTAGGTTTAGAATTATGGGATAGGGCTTCTTCTTTGGGTGCTATGCATTAACGTTAACATAAGGGGATAAATTAGTGTCATGGTTAGGTTTATGTTTTAAGATGAGCAACAGGATCAGGGTTAGGTTTTATGTTTGCAGTTAGGGTTATCTGTTAGGGATAGTGTTTTTGCTTAGCGCACGGACCCTGTCTTCACCAGGAGGGGGGGGTTAGGGACTAGGATTGCCACTGGGAACCCGCTCTATCATGCACTAGTTATGGGCCCCCGGGTTTCTTGCAGGACACAGTGGCAGAGCCTCCTTTTACTCATGACATGGGAGAATTGTAGGCTTTCTAAACTCTGAGAAAGCAAGAAGTCTGAGAATTAGATTTAGGGGTAGGTTTATGGTAATGTTTAGGGATTAAGGTTAGTGTTAGGGTGCGTTCTTAAGGTCAGTGGTTAGGGTTAAAGGTTAGTGTTAGGTTTAACCGTTACAGTCAGGTTTATGGTTATGTTTTAGGGTTAGGGTTAAGGTTAAGGTTTAGCGTTTGGTACAGTGTTAGGCTTAAGTTTTAGCTTTAGGGTTAAAGATTAGGATTAGGGTTAGGGTTAAGGGCTAGTGTGAGGGTTAATGATAAGGATCAAGACTAAGGGCTAGGGTTTTTGTTAGTGTTAGGAATAAGTCTTCGTGTAGGCTTTAGGGTTAGCGTTAAGTGTTATGGTTAGGGTTAGGTTTAGGGTTCATGGTTAGTGTTATGTTTAGGGGTTAGTGTTAGGGTTAGGGATTAGGTTTAGGGTAAGGTTTTAGAGTTCGTGTTCAGCGTTACGGTTGGAGCTTATGTTTACGGTTAGGGGTTAGTGTTAGTGTTAGGGCTGAGATTTAGCTTTTAGTTTAAGGGCACAGTACCTGTTTTATCTACGGTGAGAAAGGTGCTGTCGGAGTCTCCACGAAAGCACAAAATCGTTCCCTGATCCTTGGGAAAGGACCTACATGCAGGACTCAGGTGGAGCCTCATCTCACGCATAGTATAGCTGTATTGTAGGCTTGCTTCACTCTGAGAATGGAAGTAGTGTGAGAATCAGGGTTAGGGTTTGGGTTAGGGGTTTGGAGTTTGGGATTATGGTTCGAGTCAGGGTTAGGTCCTAGGGATTAGGAGTTAGGGTTAGTGTTAGGGATAGGGGTTAGTTGTTGGGTTTGGGTTAGGGTGCTAGGGTTAGGTTTAGGGTTGGGGTTAATATTAGGGTTAGCGTTTAGGGTTAAAGGATAGGATTATGGTTAAGGGTTTGGCTTAGGGTGAGGGTTAAGGGTTAGTGTTAAGGTTTAGGGTTAAGGTCAGGGTTACGTGTTAGGGTGAGGGTTAACAGTTAGGGTTATGGTTAGGGTCTTAGGGATAGGGTTAGGGTTAGAGTTAGGGGTTAGGATTAAGGGTGAAGTGTTAGGGTTATTTTTAGGCATAGTTTTAAAGTTAGGGGCTAGGGTAATGTTTGGTTTGATGGTAGGTTTAAGGTTAGGGTTAGCAGTTTAAAATTCGCATTAGGGATTATGTGTTATGGTTATGGCTTGGAGTTAGGGTTAGAATTCAGAGATAGGAGTTGTTCTCAGGGTAAGTGTTATGCATTAACGTTATGATAAGGGGTTAAATTTAGGGTTATGGTGAGATTTACATTTTAAGGTGAGCAATGGGATCAAGGTCAGGTGTTATGTTCAGGGTTATGATTAGGGGTGAGGGGTAGGGTTTATGCTTACGACTCGGGCCCTGTCTGCACTAGGCAGGGGGGGAGGGGTTTGGGGTTGCGATTGTCGTCGGGAACCCACTCTAGTGTATGCTGAGTATGGGCACTGGGGTTTCCGGCAGGACACAGTGGTAGAGCCTCCTTTTATTCATGGCATGGGAGGATTGTAGGCTTTCTAACACTGAGAAAGCAAGAAGTCTGATAATTAGATTTAGGGTTAGGATTATAGTTAGGGTTAGGAATGAGGTTAGTGCTAGGGTGAGGGATTAGGGCTAGGGATTATGGGTAGAGTTAAGGTTAAATGTTAGAGTTAGGTTTAACGGTTACAGTTAGGTTTAGGGTTACGTTTTAGGGTGAGGGTTATGGTTAGGGGTTAGGGTTTGGTACAGGGTTAGGGTTAAGTGTTAGGTTTAGGGTTAAAGATTAGAATTCGGATTAGGGTTGACGGTTAGTGTGAGTGTTAACGGTTAGGTTTGTGTTTAAGGGTTAGGGTTAGGGTTTAGGGCTAGTGTTAAGCGTTCGTGTTAGATTTAGGGTTAGAGTAAAGTGTTATGGTTAGGGTTATGGGTTAGCATTAGGGTTAAAGGTTAAGGGTTAGGTTTATTTTCAGGCACAGGGTTAGGATTAGGTGTTAGGGTTAGTGTTACCGTTAAGGTTTTTTGTAGGCTTAAGGTTAGGTTTAGCAGTTTAGAATTAGGGTTAGGGATTAGGTGTTATGGTTATGGTAAGGAGTTAGGGTTAGAATTATGGCATAGGGGTTGGTCTCAGGGTCAGTTTTAGGCTTAAAGTTAGGGTAAGCGGTTAAAGTTAGTGTTACGGTGAGCTTTACGTGTTAAGGTGAGCAATATTATCAGGGTTAGGTTTTATGTTCAGGGTTAGGGTTATGGGTGAGGGGTAGAGTTTATACTTAGGGTTAGGGTTAGGGTTAGGGTTTAGGCTTAAGGATCAAGGGTTAGGGTTAGGGTTAGTGTTAGGGCTGTTGGTAGGGTTAAATTTAGGGTTAGCAGCTTACAATTAGGTATTAGGTTTTACAGTTATGAATAAGAGTTAGGGTTAGAATTATGGGATAGGTGTTGTCCTCAGGGTAAGTATTATTCATTAACGTTAGGATAAGGGGTTAGGGTTAGGGTTATGGTGAGTTTTACATGTTAAGGTGAGCAATAGGATCAGGGTCAGATGTTATGATCAGGGTTATGGTTATGGGTTAGGGGCAGTGTTTATGCTTAGGGCACAGGCCCTGTCTTCACTAGGTGGGGGGGGCTCGGAGGCTGGGATTGTCACCAGGAACCCACTCTATCGTATGCTGGGTATGGGCCTCTGGGTTTCATGCAGGGCACAGTGGCAGAGCCTCCTTTCATGCATGGCATGGGAGGATTGTAGGCTTTCTAAACTCTGAGAAAGCAAGAAGTCTGAGAATTAGATTTAGGGTTAGGATTACGGTTAGGGTTAGGGATGAAGTTTAGTATTAGGGAGAGGGCTTAGTGTTAGGGATTAGGGTTTGGTACAGGGTTAGGGTTAAGTGTTCGGCTTAGGGGTAAAGATTAGGATTAGTGTTAGGTTTAAGGGTTAGCTGAGGGTTAACGGTTAGGGTTAAGGTGAAGGGTTAGGGTTAGGGTTTAGGGTTAGGATTAGGGGTTCGTGTTAGGTTTAGGGTTACACTTAAGTGTTAGGGTTTAGGTTCAGGTTTAGGGTTCATGGTTAAGGTTATGTTTAGGGGTTAGGTTTAGGGGTTAGGTTTGGTGTAAGGGTATAGTGTTAGTGAAGGGAGTTTGGGTCAGGGTTTCTGTTTAGGGTAGGGGTTAGTGTTAGGACTTAGATTTAGCGATTAGTTTAAGGTCAGAGGACCTGTTTAATCTATGGTGAGAAGGGTGTGGAATCGGTCGCTGAGACACCACAGCATTGTACCCTGGGCCTTGGGCTCAGACCTACATGCAGGAATCAGGGGGAGCCTGTTCTCATGCATGGCATGGTTGTATTGTAGGCTTGGTTAACTCTTAGAATGGAAGAAGTGTGAGAATTAGGGTTATGGTTAGGGTTAGGGATTTGGGTTTAGGAGAGAGTGTTCAAATGAGGGTTAGGGGTTAGGCATTAGGGGTTAGGGTTAGTGTTAGGGTTAGGGGTTGGGGTGAGGGTTGGGTTAGGGGCTAGGGTTAGGTTTAGGGTTGGGGTTAGTGTTAGCGTTCGAGTTAGGGATTAGAGTTAGGGTTAAGGGATAGGATTAGGGTTAAGAGTTTGGCTTAGGGTTCAGGTTAAGGGTTAGGGTTATGGTTAAAGATTAGTGTTAGTTTAAACAGTTACAGTTAGGTTTAGGGTTAAATTTTAGGGTGAGGGCTTTTTAAACTCTGAGAGAGGAAGACGTCTGAGATTAAGATTTAGGGATAGGATTATGGTTAGGATTAGGGATGACGATTAGTGTTAGGGTGAGGGCTTAGGGTTAAGGGTTAGGGTTAGAGTTAGGGTTAAGGTTAGTGTTAGTTTTAACGGTTAAAGTTAGGTTTAGGGTTAAGGTTTATTGTGAGGGTTAAGGTCAGGGGTTAGGGTTTCGTACAGGGTAAGAGTTAAGTGTTAGGTTTAGGGTTAAAGATTAGCATTATGGTTAGTGTTAAAGGTTAGTGTGAGGGTAAAAGTTTAGGGTTAAGTTTAAGGGCTAGGGTTAGGGGTTAGTGTTAGGGTTAAGGGGTCTTGTTAGGTTTAGGGTTACAGTTAAGTGTTATGGTTAGTGTTAGGGGTTACGGTTAGGCTTAGGGTTCATGGTTAGTGTAACATTTAGGGGTTAGGGCTAGGGTTAAATGATAGTGTTAGAGTTAAGGCTTAGGCTTTGGGTAAAGGTTTAGGGATAGGTTTACGGGTTAGGGTTAGTGTCAGGGTTAAATGTTAGGGTGAGAGTTAACAGTTATGGTTAGGGTTATTGGTTAGGGGTTGTGTTTATGCTTAGGGCACGTGCCTTGTCTGCACTAGGCGGAGAGGTTAGGGGGCTAGCATATTCGCCGGGAAATCACTCTATCGTATGCTGGGTATTGGCCCCTGGACACAGTGGCAGGGCCTCCTTTCACACATGGCGTGGGAGGATTATAGGCTTTCTAAACTCTGAGAAAGAAAAAGTCTGAGAATTAGATTTAGGGTTAGGATTATGGTTAGAATTAGGGATGAAGTTTAGTGTTAAGGTGATGCCTTAGGGTTAGGGGTTAGGTTTAGGGTCAGAGTTAAAGGTTAGTGTTAGGTTTAACAGTTACAGTTAGGTTTAGCGTTAAGGTTTAGTGTTAGGGTTCAGTTTAGGGGATAGGTTTTGGTACAGGTTAAGGTTTAAGTGTTAAGTTTAGAGTTAAAGATTACAATTAGGGTTAGGTTTAAAGGTAAGTGTGAGGATTAACGGTTAGGGTTAAGCATGAGGGTTAGGGATTAGGTTTAGTGTTAAGGGTTTATGTTAGTTTAGGGTTAGAGTTAAGTGTTATGGTTAGGGTTAGGGGTTAGGGTTAGATATAGGGTGCATGGTTAGGGTTACGTTTAGGGGTTAGGGTTACGGGTTAGGTTTAGGGTGAGTGTTTGGTGTTACTGTTGGGCATTAGGATAAGGGCTTAGGTTTAGGGTTAGCGTTTAGGTTTAGTGTTAGGGCTTAGATTTAGCGGTTAGTTTAAGGGCACAGGACCTGTTTAATCTATGGTGAGAAGGGTGCAGAATTGGTCCCCTTGACACCACACCATCGTACCTGGGCCTTGGGCCCAGACCTACATGCAGGACTCAGGCGGAGCCTCTTCTCACTCATGGCATGGCTCTATTGTAGGCTTGGTGAACTCTGAAAATGGAGGAAGTGTGAGAATTAGGGTTATGGTTATGGTTAATTGTTTGGGGTTAGGGGTTAGGGTTCGAGTGTGGTTCAGGGGTTAGAAATTAGGAGTTAGTGTTAGTGTTAGGGTTAGGGGTTAGGGGTTAGTGTTGGTTTAGGGGCTAGGGTTAGATTCAGAGTTAGGGTTAGTGTTAGGGTTAGGGTTAGGGATTATGGTTAGGGTTAGGAATTAGGGTTAGGGTTAGGCTTAAGGGATAGGATTAGGGTAAAGGGTTAAGGCTTAGGGTTAGCATTAGGGATTAGGGTTAGGGTTAAGTGTTAGGGTTTTGGTCTGATTTAAGGGTTAGGGTGAGCGTTAACAGTTAGGGTTAAGGTTAATTGTTAGGATTGGGGGTTAGGCTTAAGGATTCGTATTAGGGTTAGGGTATAAGGGTGAGACTTAAGTCTTATGGTTAGGGACAGGGCTTTTGGTTAGGGATAAGGGTTAGGAGTTAGGGTTACTTTTAGGCATAGGGTAGGATTAGGGGGTGAGGGTTAGGGTTAGGGTTAGTGTTAGGGTTGTTGGTAGTGTTAAGGTTAGGGATAGCAGTTTAGAATTAGGGTTGGGGATTAGGTTTTATGGTTATGGCTAAGATTTAGGGTTAGAATTATGGGATAGGCGTTGTTCTCAGTGTAAGTGTTATGCATTAACTTTAGGAGATGCGGTTAAAGTTAGGGTTACAGTGTGGTCTACATGATAAGGTGAGCAGTAGGATCAGGGTTAGGTGTTACGTTCAAGGTTAGGGTTATATGTTAGGCGTACTTTTTATGCTTAGGGAACGGGCCCTGTCTGCACTAGGCGGGAGGATTAGGGGTCTAGGATTGTGGCCGAGAGCTTTCTCTATCGTACACTGGGTATGGGTCCCTGGGTTTCATGCAGGACACAGTGGCAGAGCCTCTTTTCACGCATGGCATGGGAGGATTGTAGGCTTTCTAAACTCTGAGAAAGCAAGAAGTCTGAGAATTAGATTTAGGGATAGGATTATGGTTAGTGTTAAGGATAAAGTTTAGCATTAGGGTGAGGGCTTAGGGTTAGGGGTTAGAGTTACGGTCAGGGTTAAAGGTTAGTGTTAGGTTTAATGGTTACAGTTAGCTTTAGGGTCAAGTGTTAGGGTTAAGGTTAAGGTTAGGGGTTAGGTTTTGGTTACAGGGTAAGGGTTAACTGTTAGGTTTAGGGTTAAAGATTACGATTAGGGTTAGGTTTAAGGGTTAGTGTGAGAGTTAACGGTTAGGGTTAAGGTTAAGTGTTAGGGTTAGTGGTTAAGTTTAGGTTTAAGTGTTCGTGTTAGGTTTAGGGTTAGAGTTAAGTGTTATGGTTAGGGTTTGGGGTTAGGGTTAGGTTTAGAGTTCATCGTTAGGGTTACGTTTAGGCATTAGGGTTATGGGTAAGGATTAGGGTAAGGGTTTAATGTTAGTGTTGGGCGTTAGGGTCAGGGCTTAAGTTTAGGGTTAAGGGTTAGTGTTAGAGTTAGCGTTAGGGCTTAGATTTAGAGGTTATTTTAAGGGCACAGGACCTGTGTAATCTATGGTGAGAAGTGTGCAGAATGGGTCATCGCCACACCACACCATCGTACCCGAGGCCTTGGGCCCAGACCTACATGCAGGTCTCAGGCAGAGCCTCTTCTCACGCATGGCATGGTTTTATTGTAGGCTTGGCTAACTCTGAGAATGGAGGAAGTGTGAGAATTATGGTTATGATTAGGGTTAGGTGTTTGGGGTTAGGGGTTAGTGTTCGCGTGAGGGTTAGGTGTTAGGGATTAGGGGTTAGGGTTAATGTTAGCATTAGGGGTTAACGGTTAGGGTTGGGTTAGGGACTAGAGATAGATTTAGGGTTGGGGTTAGGGTTAGGGTTAGGGTTAGGGGTTAGGGTTAGGGTTAAGGGATAGGATTAGGGTTAAGGGTTAAGGCTTAGGGTTAGCATTAAGGGATAGGGTTAGGGTTAAGGGTTAGGGTTATGGTCCGAGTTAAGGGTTAGGGTGAGGGTTAACAGTTAGGGTTAGGGTTATAAGTTAGGGATAGTGTTAGGTTTAAGGTCTAGGGTTAGGGTTAGAGGTAGCTTTACTGCTAAGATTAGGTCTCGGCATTAAGGTAAGGGTTAGTGTTAGGGTTAAGGGTTAGGGTTAGGTTTAATTGTTAGGATTAGGATCAGAATTAAGGGTTAGGCTTAGGGTTAGGGGATAGGGTTAGGGTTTAGGGTAAACTTTTAAGGTTATGTTTAGGGATAAGGTTAGGGTTAGCGTTTAAGGTTAGGGTTAGTATTAGGGTTGTTTGTAGGGTTAAGGTAATGTTTAGTGGTTAGAATTAGGGTTAGGGATTAGGGGTTACTGTTATGGCTAGGAGTTAGGGTTAGAATTAAGTGATAGGGGTTGTTCTTAGCATAAGTGTTATGCATTAATGTTAGGATAAGTGGTTAAAGTTAGGTTTACGGTGAGGTTTATGTGTTAAGGTGAGCAATAGGATCAGGGTTAGAATTATGAGTGAGGGGTAGGGTTTTGCTTAGGGTATGGGCCCTGTCTGCCCTAGGAGTGGGACTGAGGGGGATGCAATTGTCACCAGAAACCCACTCTATCGTATGCAGGGTATGGGCCCATGGGTTTCTTGTAGGACACTCTGGCAGAGCCTGATTTCACGCATGGTAAAGGAGGATTGTAAGCTTTCAAATCTCTAAGAAAGTAAGAAGTCTGAGAATTAGATTTAAGGTTAGGATTATCGTTATGGTTAGGGATGAAGTTTAATCTTAGGGTGAGGGCTTCGGGTAAGGGGATACGGTTAGTTTTAGGGTTAAAAGTTACTGTTAGGTTTAACAGTTACAGTTAGACTTAGGGTTTAGGTTTAGGGTTAGGGTTAAGCTTAGGGGTTATGGTTTGGTACAGGGTTAGGGTTAAGTGTTAGGGTTAGGGTTAAAGATCATGACAAGGGTTAGAGTTAAGGGTTAGTTTGAGTGTTAACAGTAGGGTTAAGGATAACTTTTAGGGTTAGGGGTTAGGATTAGTGTTAGGGCTGAGATTTAGCGGTTAGTTTAAGGGCACAGGACCTGTTTAATCTATGGTGAGAGTGGTGCACAGGGTCGCTGCGACACAACACCACCGTACGCTGGGCCTTGGGCCAAGACCTACATACAGGACTCAGGTGGAGCCTCTTCTCACGCATGACATGGCTGTATTGTAGGCTTGGTTAACTCTGAGAATGGAAGAAGTGTCAGAAATCGGGTTAGGGCTGGCTGTAGGTGTTTTTAACCCCTAACCCTAACACTAACCCCCTAATCCTAACCCTAACACTAACCCCAAGGTTAAATCTAACCTTAACCCCTACGACAACCCTAACCCTAACCCTAACCCCTCTCACTGTAGAATAAACAGGTCCTGTGCCCTTAAACTAACCACTAAATCTAAGCCCTAACATCAACCCTAACCTCTGACCCTAAACCTAAGCCCTGAGCCTAAAGCCCAACACTAACTCTAAACTCTTACCCTAAAGCTAATCCCTAACCCTAATGCTAACCTCTAAACGTAACCCTAACTGTGAACCCTAAACCTAACCCTAACCTCGAGCGCTAACCATAGCACTTAACTCTAACCCTAAACCTAACATGAACCCTTAATCCTAACACTAACCCTAACCCTAACTCTTAACTTTAACCCTGACTGTTAACCGTCACACTAACCTTTAAACCTAACCTTAATCGTAATCTTTAACCCTAAACCTAATATTTAACCCTAATCCTGTACCAAACCCTAAACCCTAACCTTAAACCTAACCATAAACCTTAACCCTGAACCTAACTGTAACGGTTAAAACTAAGAGTAACCTGTAACGCTACCCGTAACCCCTAACTCTAAGCCTTCACCCTAATACTAACCTTGATCCTTAACCCGAACCCTAACCCTAACCCTAAATCTAATTCTCAGTCTTCTTGCTTTCTTAGAGTTTAGAAAGCCTACAATCCTCCCATGCCATGCGTGAAAGGAGGCTCTTCCACTGTGTCCTGAATGAACCGCTGGGGCCCATAACCAGAGTACGATAGAGTGGGTTCCTGGTGACAATCCCAGCCCCCTAACCCCCCCCCCCCGCCTAATGCAGACAAGGCCCGTGCCCTAAGCATAAACTCTACACCTCACCCAAAACTCTAACCCTGAAAATAACATTTAACCCTGATTCTATTGCTCACCTTAGAATGTAAACCTCACCGTAACCTGAACTTTAACCTCTTATCCTAACGTTAATGCATAACACTTACCCTGAGATTAACCCCTATCCCATAAT
Organism: Eulemur rufifrons; assembly: GCF_041146395.1. Taxonomy (NCBI): domain Eukaryota; kingdom Metazoa; phylum Chordata; class Mammalia; order Primates; family Lemuridae; genus Eulemur; species Eulemur rufifrons. Next base: position 343,777 of record NW_027182841.1, read on the forward strand.
TCTAACCCTATCTCCTAGTCATAACTGTGACAACTAATCCCTAACCCTAATTCTAAACCACTAACACTAACTGTTACCCTACGTAGTTACTGTTACGGTAACCTACTGTTACCCTAACACTGAACCTAATCCTTACTCCTAACGCCAAAGCTATGGCTAAAAATAATGCTAACCCTTGACCCTTTACCCTAACTCCTAACCCTAACCCTAATCCTAACCACTAAACCCAACCTTAGCTCTTAACCCTAACCCTAAACCTTACCCTGACGCCTAGACCTAACACTAACACTAAACTAACACCTAACCCTAATCATAACCCCTAAAGCTAACCCTAACCCTGAACCCTAAACCTAACTCTAACACTTAATACTAACTATATCCCTAACCCCTAACCCCAACCCTAACCCTAACCGTTAACCCTCACCCTAACCCTTAAACCGGACCCTAACACTAAATCTTAACCCTAAAGCTACGCCCAACCCTTAACCATAATCCTATCCCTTAACCCTAAACCTAACCCCTAACCCTAAACCTAACACTAACCCCAATCCTAATTCTAACCATAGCCCTTAATACATCACTACGCCTAACCCCTAACCCTAACCCTAACCCCTAATGCTAACCCTAACACTGAACCCTAAACCTAACCCTATCCCTAACCCTTAAACATAACTCTATCCCTAACCAATAATCCTAAGCCTAATCTTTAACCCTCACCCTAGAGCTTAACTCAAACCGTAACCCTAAGCCTAAACCCCAACCCTAACACTTAACACAAACCCTAAGCCTAAACACTTAACGCCAATCCTATCCTTTAACCCTAACACTAACCCTGATGCCTAATCCTAACCCTAACACTAACCCCAACCATAAATCTAACCCTAGCCCCTAACGCAAAACTAACCCCTAACCCTAACACTAACCCTAAATCCTAGTCCCTAACCACTAAACCTCACTTGAACCCTAACCCCTGACACCAAACCCTTAACCCTAACCATAACCCTATTTCTCACACTACTTCCATTCTCAGAGTTAACCAAGCCTAAAATACAACCATGCAATGCGTGAGTAGAGTTTCCGCATGAGTCCTGCAAGTAGGTCTGGGCCAAAGGCCCAGGATCCGATGGTGTGGTGTCGCATGGAAACATTCTGCACCCTTCTCACCATAGATTACACAGGTCCTGTACCCTTAAACTAACCGCCAAATCAAAGCCCAAACACTGACCCTAACCCCTAACCCTACCTAAGCCCTGACCCTAATGCCCAACACTAACACTAAACGCTTACCCTAAACCTAACCCCTAAATGTAACCTTAACCATGAACCCTAAACCTAACCCAAACCCCTAACCCTAACCATAACACTTAACTCTAACCCTAAACCTAACATGAACACTTAACCCTAACCCTAACCCATAAACCTAACACTTAACCTTAACCCTAACCGTTAACCCTCACACTAAACCTTAACCCTAACCCTAATCCTAATCTTTAAGCCTAAACCTAGCACTTAACCCTTACCCTGTACCAAAACCTAACCCCTAATCTTAACCCTAAGCTTAAACCTTAAAGCTTAACCCTAAACCTAACTGTAACTGTTAAACCTAACACTAACCTTTAACCCTGACCCTAACTGAAACCCCTAACCCTAAGCCCTCACCATAACAGTAACCTATATTGCTAACCCTAACGCTAATCCTAGCCCTAAATTTAATTCTCAGACTTCTTGCTTTCTCAGAGTTTACAAAGCCTACAATCCTCCCATGCCATGTGTAGAAGGAGGCTTGGCCACTGTGTCCGGCATGAAACCAAGGGGCCCATACCCAGTGTATGATAGAGTGGCTTCCGGCATCTATCCCAGCCCTCTAAGCCCCCTCCTAGAGCAGAGAGGGCTCGTGATATAAGCATAAACACTACCCCTCACCCATAACCCTAACCCTGAACATCACAGCTCACCCTGATACTATTGCTCACCTTAACACATCAACCTCACCATAACTCTAACTTGAACCTGTTATCCTAACGTTAATGCATAAGACTTACCCTAAGAACAACCCCTATCCCTTAATTCTAACCCTAACTCCTAGCCACAATTGTAACACCTAATCCCTAAGCCTAATTCAAAACTGCTAAACATTACCTTATCCCTACAAACTAACCCTAACCCTAACCGCTAACCCTAACCGTACACCTAAAAATAACCGTAACACTTGACACTTAACCCTAACCCTTAACCCTGATCCTAATCCTAACAATTAAACCTAACCCTAACTCTTAAGCCTAACACTAACACGTACCCTAATGCCTAGACCTAACCCTAAGAGTAAACGTAACCCCTAACCCTAACCCTAATCCCTAATGCTAACCCTAACACTGAACCCTAATCCTAAGCCTTAAACCTAACTCTATCCTTAACCCATAACCCTAGCCCTAACCGTTAACCCCACACTAACCCTTAACTCGAACTGTAACCCTAACCCTTAAAACTAAACCTAACACTTAACGCTAACCCTAAGCCTTAACGCTTAACCCTTATCCTATCCTTAACCCTAACCCTAACCCCTAACGCTAACCCTAACCCCACTCTAAATCTAACCCTAGCCCCTAACCCAACCCTAACCCCTAAGCCCTAACCCTATCACTAAACCCAACACCTACTCCCTAACCCCTAATCCTCACTCGAAGCTTAAGCCCTAACCCTAAGCCCTCTCCCTGACTAATCTTCATCCCTAACCCTAACCATAATCCTAACCCTAAATCTAATTCTCAGACTTCTTGCTATCTCAGAGTTTTAAAAGCCTACAATTCTCCAAAGCCATGCGTGAAAGCTGGCTCTGCCACAGTGTCCTGCATGAAACCCAGGAGCCCATACTCTGTGTACAATAGAGTGGGTTCCCGGGGACAATCACAGCCCCCTAACTCCCCCTGCTAGTGCTGACAGGGCCCATGCCCTAAGCAAAAACCCTGCACCTCACCCATAACCCTAACCCTGAACATAACACCTAACCCTGATGTTATTGTTCACCTTAACACGTAAACCTCACTGTAACCCTAACTTTAACCCCTATCCTAATGTTATTGCATAACACTTACCCTAAGAACAAACCCTATCCCTTAATTCTAAGCCTAACTCCTAGCATAACCGTAACACCTAATCCCTAACCTTAATTCTAAACTGCTAAACATTACCTTCACCCTACAAACAACCCTAACACTAACCCTAACTCTAACCGCTAACCCTAACCCTCACCATTACCCTGATCATAATCCTAACAATTAAACCTAACCCTAATTCTTAACCCTAACACGAACCATTACCATAATGCCTAGACCTAACCCTAACTGTAACCCTAACCCCTAACCCTAACCCTAACCGCTAATGCTAACCCTAACCCCGAACCCTAAACCTAACCCTAACCCTATCCCTTAAACCTATTACTATCCCTAAACCATTACCCTAATCGCAACTGTTAACCCTCACTCTCACCCTTAACTTGGACCGAAACCCTAACCCTTAACCCTAACCTTAACCCTTACTGCTAATCTTAAGCCTTCACCCTTTACCTTAATCCTATCTTGTAAGCCTAACCCTAACGCTGACCCCTAACCCACCTGAACATTAACCCTAAACCTAAATCTAACGCTAGCCCCTTACAAAAACCTAACACCTAACCCCTGACACACTAATCCTAACTTCTAATTCCTAACCACTAAACTTCACTCAAACCCAAACCTCTAACCCCAAACACATAACCCTAACCATAACCCTAATTCTCACACTCCCTTCGTTCTCAGAGTTGACCAAGCCTACAATAGAGCCATGCCACGAGTGAGAAGAGGCTCTGCCTGAGTCCTGCATGTAGGTCTGGGCCCAAGGCCCAAGTACGATGGTGTGGTGTTGAGGCGACCCAGTCTGCACCCTTCCCACCATAGATTAAACAGAGCATGTGCCCTTAAACTAACCACTAAATCTAAGCCCTAACACTAAACCTAAATCCTAACCCTAAACCTCGGCCCTTATCCTAACGCCCAACAGTAACACTAAACACTCGCCCTAAACTTAACCCGTAACCCGAACCCCTAAATGTAACCCTAACCATGAACCCTAAACCTAACCCTAACCTCTAGCCATAACCATAACACTTAACTCTAAACCTAAATGTTACACGAAGCCTTATTCCTAACCCTAAGCCCAACCCTAACCCTTAATCTTGAACCTTACCATTAACCCTCACACTAACCCTTAACCCTAACCCTAATCCTAATCTTTAACTATAAAGCTAACACTGAAGCCTAACCCTGTGCCAAACGATAAAAGCAAACCTTACCCCTAACCCTGAAACTTAACCGTAAATGTAACTGTAACTGTTAAAAATAACACAAACCTTTAACCCTAACCCCTAACCCTAAGAGCCCACCCTAACACTAATCTTCCTCGCTAAACATTACCATAATCCTACCCCTAAATCTAATTGTCAGACTTCTTGCTTTCTCAGAGTTTAGAAAGCCTAAAATCCTCCCATGCCATGAATAAAAGGGGGCTCTACCACTGTGTCCTGCATGAAACCCAGGAGCCCATATCCAGCGTACGATAGAGTGGGTTCCCGGGGACAATCCCATCCCCCTAACCCCAGCCCCCCGCCCAGTGCAGACAGGGCCTGTACGCTAAGTATAAACACTACCCCTAACAGATAACCCTCACCCTGAATACAACACCTGACCCTGATCCTATTGCTCACCTTAAAACATAAACCTCCCCGTAACCCTAACTTATCCCCTTATCTTAACCTTAATGCATAACACCCTGAGAAGAAGCCCCATCCCATAATTCTAATCCTAATCCCCAGCAATAACCATAAGTCCTCATCCCTAATTCTAAAATGCCAACTCTAACCTTCACCCTACAAACAACCCTAACCCTAACCCTAACCTCTAACCCTAAGCCCTCACCCTATCACTAATCTTCATCCCTAAACGGTACCGTAATCCTAACCCGAAATCTAATTCTCAGACTTCTTGCTTTCTCAGAGTTTTGAAAGCCTACAATCCTACTAAGCCATGCATGAAAGCCGGCTCTGCCACAGTGTCCTGCAAGAAACCCAGAGGCCCATACACAGCGTAAGATAGAGTGGGTTCCCAGCGACCACAACCGAACCCCTAACTTCGATTCCTAGGGCATACAGGGCCCATGCCCTAAGCATAAACACTACCCCTCACCCATAACCCTAACCCAGAACATAACACCTAACCCTGATCCTACTGCTCACCTTAACACGTAAACCTCACCGTAACCCTAATTTTAACCCCATATCGTAACGTTAATGCATGACACCGTGAGAACAAGCCCTATACTGTAATTCTAACCCTAACTCCTAGCCATAAGCATAACACCTAATCTCTAATTCTGAAACACCAACCCTAACCTTAACCCTACCAACAACACTAACACTAACCCTAACCCCTTACTCTAACCCTATGCCTAAAAATAACCATAACCGTTGATCCTTAGTCATAACCCCTAATCTTAACCCTAACCCTTAACCCTAATCCCAATCCTAACCATTAAACATAACCCCAACCCTTAACCCTAACTCTAACCTTTACCTTAATGCCTAGAGTTCTAACCCCAACACTGACCTACAGTTAGAAGTAACACAAACCCCTAATGCTAACCTTAAACCTGAACAATAAACCTAATCCTTAACCATAACACCCTAACCCTAACCCTAACCCTTAACCCTGACCCTGACCCTAAACCTTAACTCTAACCCTGAACCCTAACCCTAAGCCTACCCTTAACCCTAACCCTATCCATTAACCCTAACCGCTAACGATAACACTAACCCCAACCCTAAACCTACCCCTGGCCCCCTAACCCAGAATTAACACCGAACCCGTAACACTAACTCTACCCCTAACCACTAGCACCTAACCCTGACTCGAAACCTAACCCCTAACTCGAAACCCCTAACCCCAACCCTAACCTTAATTCTCACACTACTTCCATTCCCGAGTCAAGCAAGCCTACAATACAGCCATGCCATGTGTGAGATGAGGCTCCGCCTGAGTCCTGCATGTAGGTCTTGTCCCAGGGCCCAGGGAATGATGCTGCCCTTTCGTGGTGACTCCGACCGCACCCCTCTCACCGTAGATTAACCAGGTCCTGTGCCCTTAAACTGACCGGTAAATCTAAGCCCTACCACCAACCCTAACCCCTGACCCTGAACCTAAGCCCCGAGCCTAAAGCCCAACACTAACTCTAAACCCTTACCCTAAACCTAATCCCTAACCGTAATGCTAACCCCTAAACGTAACCTTAACTGTGAACAGTAAACCTAACCCTAACCTCTAACACAAACCCTAACACATAACTCTAACCCTAAAACTAACACTAACCCTTAACCCTAAACCTAAACCCAAACCCTAACACTTAACCTTAATCTTAACCGTTAACTCTCATGCTAACCTTTAATCCTAACCCTAATCCTAATCTTCAACCCTAAACCTAACACAACCCTAACCCTGTACCAAACCCTAACCCCTCATCTTAACCCTATCCGCAAACCTCAACCCCAAAACGAACTGTAACCGTTAAACCTAAAAGTAACCTTAAACCGTAACCCTAATCTGTAAACCTATCCCCTCACCATAACACTACACTTCATCCTGAACCCTAACCATAATCCTAACCCTAAATCTAATTCTCAGACTTCTTGCTTTCTTAGAGTTTAGAAAGCCTGCAATCCTCCAATGCCATGTGTGAAAGGAGGTTCTACCACTGTGTCCTGCATGAAATCCATGGGCCCATACCCAGAGTCCGATACAGTGGGTTCCCGGTGACAATCCGAGCCCCCTAACCTCCCCCCAGCTTAATGCCGACAGGGCCCGTGCGCTAAGCATAAATGATACCTTTAACAGATAACCCTAACCCTGAACATGGCACCTAACCCTGTTCCTATTTCTCCCCTTAACACGTAAACCTCACCGTGAGCCTAACTTTAACCTCTTAACGTAACGTTAATGCATAACCCATTCCCTGAGAACATCCCCTATCCCATAATTCTAACCCTATCTCCTAGTCATAACTGTAACACCTAATCCCTAACCCTAATTCTCCACCGCTAAGCCTAACCGTAACGCTGCCTACAACCCTAATACTGACAGGAACCCTTAGTTCTAACCCCAACGCTATGCCTAACAAAAGCCCTAACCCTTCACCCTTCACCCTAACCCCTAAGCATTACCCTAACCTTTAACCGTAATCCTAATCCTAACCATTAAACCTAACCCTAGCTCTTAAAGCTAACCCTAAACCTTACCCTCATGACTAGACCTAACCCTGACACTAACCTGACACCTAACCCTAACCATAACCCCTAAAGCTAACCCTAACCCTGAACCCTAAACCTAACCCTAACACTGAACCTTCACTATATCCCTAACCCCTAAGCCTAATCCTAACTGTTAATCCTCACCCTAACACTTAAACTGGACCATAACACTAAACATTAACCCTAACACTAAACTTTAACCCTAACCATAAGCCCAACACTTAACCCTAATCCTATCCCTTAACGCTAAGCCTAACCTAAGCCCTAACGCTAAACCTAACCCTAACCCCAACCCTAACCCTTAATCTTGACCCTTACCATTAACCCTCACACTAACCCTAATCCTAATCTTTAACCATAAAGCTAACACTGAAGCCTAACCCTGTGCCAAACGCTAAACCCAAACCTTAACCCTAACCCTGAAACTTAACCATAAACCTAACTGTAACTGTTACACCTAACACTAACCTCTAACCCTAACCCCTAACCCTAAGACCCCACCTTAACACTAACCCTAACCCTAAACATTCTCATAATCCTACCCCTAAATCTAATTCTCGGACTTCTTGCTTTCTTAGAGTTTAGAAAGCCTAAAATCCTCCCATGCCATGAGTAAAAGGGGGCTCTGCAGCTCTCTCTTGCATGAAACCAGGAGCCCATACCTAGCGTATGATAGAGTGGGTTCCCGGGGACAATCCCATCCCCCTAACCCCAGCCCCCCGCCCAGTGCAGACAGGGCCTGTACGCTAAGTATAAACACTACCCCTAACAGATAACCCTCACCCTGAACATAGCACCTGACCCTGATCCTATTGCTCACCTTAAAACATAAACCTCCCCGTAACCCTAACTTATCCCCTTATCTTAACCTTAATGCATAACACCCTGAGAAGAAGCCCTATCCCATAATTCTAATCCTAACCCCTAGCCATAACCGTAACACCTCATCCCTAATTCTAAAATGCCAACCCTAACCTTCACCCTGCCAACAACCCTAACCCTAACCCTAACCCCTAACCCTAAACCCTCACCCTATCACTAATCTTCATCCCTAAACCGTACCGTAATCCTAACCCTAAATCTAATTCTCAGACTTGCTTTCTCAGAGTTTTGAAAGCCTACAATCCTACTAAGCCATGCATGAAAGCCCGCTCTGCCACAGTGTCCTGCATGAAACCCAGAGGCCCATACACTGCGTACGATAGAGTGGGCTCCCAGCGACCATCACAGACCCCTAACTTCGCCTCCTAGTGCATACAGGGCCCGTGCCCTAAGCATAAACCCTACCCCACCCCCATAACCCTAACCCAGAACATAACACCTAACCCTGATCCTACTGCTCACCTTAACACGTAAACCTCACCCTAACCCTAACTTAACCCCTTATCTTAACAATAATGCATGACACCCTGAGAACAAGCCCTATACCGTAATTCTAACCCTAACTCCTAGCCATAACCATAACACCTAATCCCTAATTCTGAAACGCCAACCCTAACCTTAACCCTACCGACAACACTAACACTAACCCTAAAACCCTTACCCTAACCCTACGCCTAAAAATAACCCTAACCATTGATCCTTAGTCATAACCCCTAAAGCTTAACCCTAACCCTTAACGCTAATCCCAATCCTAAGCATTAAACATAACCCTACTTAACCCTAACCCTAACCTATACGCTAATGCCTAGAGATCTAACCCCAACACTGACCTACAGTTAACACTAACCCTAACCCCTAATCCTAACCTTAAACCTGAACCATAAACCTAACCCTTAACCCTAACCCTATTCCTAACCCCCTAACCCTAACCCTAACTGTTAAGCCTCACCCTAACACTTAACCCTGACTCTAACCCTAAACCTTAACCCTAACCCTGAACCCTAACCCTAAGCCTAACCCTTAACCCTAACCCTATCCCTTAACCCTAACCCCTAACCCTAACGCTAACCCCAACCCTAAACCTAACCCTGGCCCCCAACCCAGACTTAACACCTAACCCCTAACACTAACTCTAAACCTAACCACTAATCCCTAGCACCTGACCCTGACTCGAAACCTAACCCCTAACTCGAAACCCCTAACCCCAAACCTAACCCTAATTCTCACACTACTTCCACTCCCAGAGTGAAGCAAGCCTACAATACAGCCATGCCATGTGTGAGATGAGGCTCTGCCTGAGTCCTGCATGTAGGTTTTGTCCCAAGGCCCAGGGAATGATGTTGTGCTTTTGTGGTGACTCCGACCACACCCCTCTCACCGTAGATTAACCAGGTCCTGTGCCCTTAAACTGACCGCTAAATCTAAGCCCTACCACCAACCCTAACCTCTGACCCTGAACATAAGCCCTGAGCCTAAAGCCCAACACTAACTCTAAACACTTACCCTAAACCTAATCCCTAACCCTATTGCTAACCCCTAAACGTAACTCTAACCACGAACAGTAAACCTAACCCTAACCTCTAACACAAACCCTAACACATAACTCGAACCCTAAAACTAACCCTAACCCTTAACCCTAAACCCTAACCCTAACCCTAACCCTTAACCTTAATCTTAACCGTTAACTCTCATGCTAACCTTTAATCCTAACCCTAATCCTAATCTTCAACCCTAAACCGAACACAACCCTAACCCTGTACCAAACCCTGACCCCTCATCTTAACCCTATCCGCAAACCTCATCCCCAAAACGAACTGTAACCGTTAAACCTAACAGTAACCTTAAACCGTAACCCTAATCTGTAACCCTATCCCCTCACCATAACACTACACTTCATCCTGAACCCTAACCATAATCCTAACCCTAAATCTAATTCTCAGACTTCTTGCTTTCTTAGAGTTTAGAAAGCCTGCAATCCTCCCATGCCATGTGTGAAAGGAGGCTCTACCACTGTGTCCTGCATGAAATCCACGGGCCCATACCCAGAGTCCGATACAGTGGGTTCCCGGGTACAATCCCAGCCCCCTAACCTCCCGCCAGCCTAATGCCGACAGGGCCCGTGCGCTAAGCATAAATGATACCTTTAACAGATAACCCTAACCCTGAACATGGCACCTAACCCTGTTCCTATTTCTCCCCTTAACATGTAAACCTCACCGTGAGCCTAACTTTAACCTCTTAACGTAACGTTAATGCATAACCCATTCCCTGAGAACATCTCCTATCCCATAATTCTAACCCTATCTCCTAGTCATAACTGTAACACCTAATCCCTAACCCTAATTCTCCACCGCTAAGCCTAATCATAACGCTGCCTACAACCCTAACACTGACAGGAACCCTTAGTTCTAACCCCAACGCTATGCCTAACAAAAGCCCTAACCCTTCACCCTTCACCCTAACCCCTAAGCATTACCCTAACCTTTAACCGTAATCCTAATCCTAACCATTAAACCTAACCCTAGCTCTTAAAGCTAACCCTAAACCTTACCCTCACGACTAGACCTAACCCTGACACTAACCTAACACCTAACCCTAACCATAACCCCTAAAGCTAACCCTAACCCTGAACCCTAAACCTAACCCTAACACTGAACCTTCACTATATCCCTAACCCCTAAGCCTAATCCTAACTGTTAACCCTCACCCTAACACTTAAACTGGACCATAACACTAAACATTAACCCTAACCATAAGCCCAACACTTAACCCTAATCCTATCCCCTAACCCTAAGCCCTAACCCTAAACCTAACCCTAACCCCAACCCTAACCCTTAATCTTGACCCTTACCATTAACCCTCACACTAACCCTAATCCTAATCTTTAACCATAAAGCTAACACTGAAGCCTAACCCTGTGCCAAACGCTAAAACCAAACCTTAACCCTAACCCTGAAACTTAACCATAAACCTAACTGTAACTGTTACACCTAACACTAACCTCTAACCCTAACCCCTAACCCTAAGATCCCACCTTAACACTAACCCTAACCCTAAACATTATCATAATCCTAGCCCTAAATCTAATTCTCGGACTTCTTGCTTTCTTAGAGTTTAGAAAGCCTAAAATCCTCCCATGCCATGAGTAAAAGGGGGCTCTGCAGCTCTCTCTTGCATGAAACCAGGAGCCCATACCTAGCGTATGATAGAGTGGGTTCCCGGGGACAATCCCATCCCCCTAACCCCAGCCCCCCGCCCAGTGCAGACAGGGCCTGTACGCTAAGTATAAACACTACCCCTAACAGATAACCCTCACCCTGAACATAGCACCTGACCCTGATCCTATTGCCCACCTTAAAACATAAACCTCCCCGTAACCCTAACTTATCCCCTTATCTTAACCTTAATGCATAACACCCTGAGAAGAAGCCCTATCCCATAATTCCTATCCTAACCCCTAGCCATAACCGTAACACCTCATCCCTAATTCTAAAATGCCAACCCTAACCTTCACCCTGCCAACAACCCTAACCCTAACCCTAACCCCTAACCCTAAGAACTCACCCTATCACTAATCTTCATCCCTAAACCGTACCGTAATCCTAACCCTAAATCTATTTCTCAGACTTGCTTTCTCAGAGTTTTGAAAGCCTACAATCCTACTAAGCCATGCATGAAAGCCCGCTCTGCCACAGTGTCCTGCATGAAACCCAGAGGCCCATACACTGCGTACGATAGAGTGGGCTCCCAGCGACCATCACAGACCCCTAACTTCGCCTCCTAGTGCATACAGGGCCCGTGCCCTAAGCATAAACCCTACCCCACACCCATAACCCTAACCCAGAACATAACACCTAACCCTGATCCTACTGCTCACCTTAACACGTAAACCTCACCCTAACCCTAACTTAACCCCTTATCTTAACGATAATGCATGACACCCTGAGAACAAGCCCTATACCGTAATTCTAACCCTAACTCCTAGCCATAACCATAACACCTAATCCCTAATTCTGAAACGCCAACCCTAACCTTAACCCTGCCGACAACACTAACACTAACCCTAAAACCCTTACCCTAACCCTACGCCTAAAAATAACCCTAACCATTGATCCTTAGTCATAACCCCTAAAGCTTAACCCTAACCCTTAACGCTAATCCCAATCCTAAGCATTAAACATAACCCTACTTAACCCTAACCCTAACCTATACGCTAATGCCTAGAGATCTAACCCCAACACTGACCTACAGTTAACACTAACCCTAACCCCTAATCCTAACCTTAAACCTGAACCATAAACCTAACCCTTAACCCTAACCCTATTCCTAACCCCCTAACCCTAACCCTAACTGTTAAGCCTCACCCTAACACTTAACCCTGACTCTAACCCTAAACCTTAACCCTAACCCTGAACCCTAACCCTAAGCCTAACCCTTAACCCTAACCCTATCCCTTAACCCTAACCCCTAACCCTAACGCTAACCCCAACCCTAAACCTAACCCTGGCCCCCAACCCAGACTTAACACCTAACCCCTAACACTAACTCTAAACCTAACCACTAATCCCTAGCACCTGACCCTGACTCGAAACCTAACCCCTAACTCGAAACCCCTAACCCCAAACCTAACCCTAATTCTCACACTACTTCCATTCCCAGAGTGAAGCAAGCCTACAATACAGCCATGCCATGTGTGAGATGAGGCTCTGCCTGAGTCCTGCATGTAGGTTTTGTCCCAAGGCCCAGGGAATGATGTTGTGCTTTTGTGGTGACTCCGACCACACCCCTCTCACCGTAGATTAACCAGGTCCTGTGCCCTTAAACTGACCGCTAAATCTAAGCCCTACCACCAACTCTAACCTCTGACCCTGAACCTAAGCCCTGAGCCTAAAGCCCAACACTAACTCTAAACACTTACCCTAAACCTAATCCCTAACCCTAATGCTAACCCCTAAACGTAACTCTAACCACGAACAGTAAACCTAACCCTAACCTCTAACACAAACCCTAACACATAACTCGAACCCTAAAACTAACCCTAACCCTTAACCCTAAACCTAAACCCTAACCCTAACCCTTAACCTTAATCTTAACCGTTAACTCTCATGCTAACCTTTAATCCTAACCCTAATCCTAATCTTCAACCCTAAACCGAACACAACCCTAACCCTGTACCAAACCCTGACCCCTCATCTTAACCCTATCCGCCAACCTCATCCCCAAAAAGAACTGTAACCGTTAAACCTAACAGTAACCTTTAACCGTAACCCTAATCTGTAACCCTATCCCCTCACCATAACACTACACTTCATCCTGAACCCTAACCAGAATCCTAACCCTAAATCTAATTCTCAGACTTCTTGCTTTCTTAGAGTTTAGAAAGCCTGCAATCCTCCCATGCCATGTGTGAAAGGGGGCTCTACCACTGTGTCCTGCATGAAATCCACGGGCCCATACCTAGAGTCCGATACAGTGGGTTCCCGGTGACAATCCCAGCCCCCTAACCTCCCCCCAGCCTAATGCCGACAGGGCCCGTGCGCTAAGCATAAATGATACCTTTAACAGATAACCCTAACCCTGAACATGGCACCTAACCCTGTTCCTATTTCTCCCCTTAACACGTAAACCTCACCGTGACCCTAACTTTAACCTCTTAACGTAACGTTAATGCATAACCCATTCCCTGAGAACATCTCCTATCCCATAATTCTAACCCTATCTCCTAGTCATAACTGTAACACCTAATCCCTAACCCTAATTCTCCACCGCTAAGCCTAACCGTAACGCTGCCTACAACCCTAACACTGACAGGAACCCTTAGTTCTAACCCCAACGCTATGCCTAACAAAAGCCCTAACCCTTCACCCTTCACCCTAACCCCTAAGCATTACCCTAACCTTTAACCATAATCCTAATCCTAACCATTAAACCTAACCCTAGCTCTTAAAGCTAACCCTAAACCTTACCCTCACGACTAGACCTAACCCTGACACTAACCTAACACCTAACCCTAACCATAACCCCTAAAGCTAACCCTAACCCTGAACCCTAAACCTAACCCTAACACTGAACCTTCACTATATCCCTAACCCCTAAGCCTAATCCTAACTGTTAACCCTCACCCTAACACTTAAACTGGACCATAACACTAAACATTAACCCTAACACTAAACTTTAACCCTAATCATAAGCCCAACACTTAACCCTAATCCTATCCCCTAACCCTAAGCCCTAACCCTAAACCTAACCCTAACCCCAACCCTAACCCTTAATCTTGACCCTTACCATTAACCCTCACACTAACCCTAATCCTAATCTTTAACCATAAAGCTAACACTGAAGCCTAACCCTGTGCCAAACGCTAAACCCAAACCTTAACCCTAACCCTGAAACTTAACCATAAACCTAACTGTAACTGTTACACCTAACACTAACCTCTAACCCTAACCCCTAACCCTAAGACCCCACCTTAACACTAACCCTAACCCTAAACATTCTCATAATCCTACCCCTAAATCTAATTCTCGGACTTCTTGCTTTCTTAGAGTTTAGAAAGCCTAAAATCCTCCCATGCCATGAGTAAAAGGGGGCTCTGCAGCTCTCTCTTGCATGAAACCAGGAGCCCATACCTAGCGTATGATAGAGTGGGTTCCCGGGGACAATCCCATCCCCCTAACCCCAGCCCCCCGCCCAGTGCAGACAGGGCCTGTACGCTAAGTATAAACACTACCCCTAACAGATAACCCTCACCCTGAACATAGCACCTGACCCTGATCCTATTGCTCACCTTAAAACATAAACCTCCCCGTAACCCTAACTTATCCCCTTATCTTAACCTTAATGCATAACACCCTGAGAAGAAGCCCTATCCCATAATTCCTATCCTAACCCCTAGCCATAACCGTAACACCTCATCCCTAATTCTAAAATGCCAACCCTAACCTTCACCCTGCCAACAACCCTAACCCTAACCCTAACCCCTAACCCTAAGCCCTCACCCTATCACTAATCTTCATCCCTAAACCGTACCGTAATCCTAACTCTAAATCTAATTCTCAGACTTGCTTTCTCAGAGTTTTGAAAGCCTACAATCCTACTAAGCCATGCATGAAAGCCCGCTCTGCCACAGTGTCCTGCATGAAACCCAGAGGCCCATACACTGCGTACGATAGAGTGGGCTCCCAGCGACCATCACAGACCCCTAACTTCGCCTCCTAGTGCATACAGGGCCCGTGCCCTAAGCATAAACCCTATCCCACCCCCATAACCCTAACCCAGAACATAACACCTAACCCTGATCCTACTGCTCACCTTAACACGTAAACCTCACCCTAACCCTAACTTAACCCCTTATCTTAACGATAATGCATGACACCCTGAGAACAAGCCCTATACCGTAATTCTAACCCTAACTCCTAGCCATAACCATAACACCTAATCCCTAATTCTGAAACGCCAACCCTAACCTTAACCCTACCGACAACACTAACACTAACCCTAAAACCCTTACCCTAACCCTATGCCTAAAAATAACCCTAACCATTGATCCTTAGTCATAACCCCTAAAGCTTAACCCTAACCCTTAACGCTAATCCCAATCCTAAGCATTAAACATAACCCTACTTAACCCTAACCCTAACCTATACGCTAATGCCTAGAGATCTAACCCCAACACTGACCTACAGTTAACACTAACCCTAACCCCTAATCCTAACCTTAAACCTGAACCATAAACCTAATCCTTAACCCTAACCCTATTCCTAACCCCCTAACCCTAACCCTAACTGTTAAGCCTCACCCTAACACTTAACCCTGACTCTAACCCTAAACCTTAACCCTAACCCTGAACCCTAACCCTAAGCCTAACCCTTAACCCTAACCCTATCCCTTAACCCTAACCCCTAACCCTAACGCTAACCCCAACCCTAAACCTAACCCTGGCCCCCAACCCAGACTTAACACCTAACCCCTAACACTAACTCTAAACCTAACCACTAATCCCTAGCACCTGACCCTGACTCGAAACCTAACCCCTAACTCGAAACCCCTAACCCCAAACCTAACCCTAATTCTCACACTACTTCCATTCCCAGAGTGAAGCAAGCCTACAATACAGCCATGCCATGTGTGAGATGAGGCTCTGCCTGAGTCCTGCATGTAGGTTTTGTCCCAAGGCCCAGGGAATGATGTTGTGCTTTTGTGGTGACTCCGACCACACCCCTCTCACCGTAGATTAACCAGGTCCTGTGCCCTTAAACTGACCGCTAAATCTAAGCCCTACCACCAACCCTAACCTCTGACCCTGAACCTAAGCCCTGAGCCTAAAGCCCAACACTAACTCTAAACACTTACCCTAAACCTAATCCCTAACCCTAATGCTAACCCCTAAACGTAACTCTAACGACGAACAGTAAACCTAACCCTAACCTCTAACACAAACCCTAACACATAACTCTAACCCTAAAACTAACCCTAACCCTTAAACCTAAACCTAAACCCTAACCCTAACCCTTAACCTTAATCTTAACCGTTAACTCTCATGCTAACCTTTAATCCTAACCCTAATCCTAATCTTCAACCCTAAACCGAACACAACCCTAACCCTGTACCAAACCCTGACCCCTCATCTTAACCCTACCCGCCAACCTCATCCCCAAAAAGAACTGTAACCGTTAAACCTAACAGTAACCTTAAACCGTAACCCTAATCTGTAACCCTATCCCCTCACCATAACACTACACTTCATCCTGAACCCTAACCATAATCCTAACCCTAAATCTAATTCTCAGACTTCTTGCTTTCTTAGAGTTTAGAAAGCCTGCAATCCTCCCATGCCATGTGTGAAAGGGGGCTCTACCACTGTGTCCTGCATGAAATCCACGGGCCCATACCTAGAGTCCGATACAGTGGGTTCCCGGTGACAATCCAAGCCCCCTAACCTCCCCCCAGCCTAATGCCGACAGGGCCCGTGCGCTAAGCATAAATGATACCTTTAACACATAACACTAACCCTGAACATGGCACCTAACCCTGTTCCTATTTCTCCCCTTAACACGTAAACCTCACCGTGACCCTAACTTTAACCTCTTAACGTAACGTTAATGCATAACCCATTCCCTGAGAACATCTCCTATCCCATAATTCTAACCCTATCTCCTAGTCATAACTGTAACACCTAATCCCTAACCCTAATTCTCCACCGCTAAGCCTAACCGTAACGCTGCCTACAACCCTAACACTGACAGGAACCCTTAGTTCTAACCCCAACGCTATGCCTAACAAAAGCCCTAACCCTTCACCCTTCACCCTAACCCCTGAGCATTACCCTAACCTTTAACCGTAATCCTAATCCTAACCATTAAACCTAACCCTAGCTCTTAAAGCTAACCCTAAACCTTACCCTCACGACTAGACCTAACCCTGACACTAACCTAACACCTAACCCTAACCATAACCCCTAAAGCTAACCCTAACCCTGAACCCTAAACCTAACCCTAACACTGAACCTTCACTATATCCCTAACCCCTAAGCCTAATCCTAACTGTTAACCCTCACCCTAACACTTAAACTGGACCATAACACTAAACATTAACCCTAACACTAAACTTTAACCCTAATCATAAGCCCAACACTTAACCCTAATCCTATCCCCTAACCCTAAGCCCTAACCCTAAACCTAACCCTAACCCCAACCCTAACCCTTAATCTTGACCCTTACCATTAACCCTCACACTAACCCTAATCCTAATCTTTAACCATAAAGCTAACACTGAAGCCTAACCCTGTGCCAAACGCTAAACCCAAACCTTAACCCTAACCCTGAAACTTAACCATAAACCTAACTGTAACTGTTACACCTAACACTAACCTCTAACCCTAACCCCTAACCCTAAGACCCCACCTTAACACTAACCCTAACCCTAAACATTCTCATAATCCTACCCCTAAATCTAATTCTCGGACTTCTTGCTTTCTTAGAGTTTAGAAAGCCTAAAATCCTCCCATGCCATGAGTAAAAGGGGGCTCTGCAGCTCTCTCTTGCATGAAACCAGGAGCCCATACCTAGCGTATGATAGAGTGGGTTCCCGGGGACAATCCCATCCCCCTAACCCCAGCCCCCCGCCCAGTGCAGACAGGGCCTGTACGCTAAGTATAAACACTACCCCTAACAGATAACCCTCACCCTGAACATAGCACCTGACCCTGATCCTATTGCTCACCATAAAACATAAACCTCCCCGTAACCCTAACTTATCCCCTTATCTTAACCTTAATGCATAACACCCTGAGAAGAAGCCCTATCCCATAATTCCTATCCTAACCCCTAGCCATAACCGTAACACCTCATCCCTAATTCTAAAATGCCAACCCTAACCTTCACCCTGCCAACAACCCTAACCCTAACCCTAACCCCTAACCCTAAGCCCTCACCCTATCACTAATCTTCATCCCTAAACCGTACCGTAATCCTAACTCTAAATCTAATTCTCAGACTTGCTTTCTCAGAGTTTTGAAAGCCTACAATCCTACTAAGCCATGCATGAAAGCCCGCTCTGCCACAGTGTCCTGCATGAAACCCAGAGGCCCATACACTGCGTACGATAGAGTGGGCTCCCAGCGACCATCACAGACCCCTAACTTCGCCTCCTAGTGCATACAGGGCCCGTGCCCTAAGCATAAACCCTACCCCACCCCCATAACCCTAACCCAGAACATAACACCTAACCCTGATCCTACTGCTCACCTTAACACGTAAACCTCACCCTAACCCTAACTTAACCCCTTATCTTAACGATAATGCATGACACCCTGAGAACAAGCCCTATACCGTAATTCTAACCCTAACTCCTAGCCATAATCATAACACCTAATCCCTAATTCTGAAACGCCAACCCTAACCTTAACCCTACCAACAACACTAACACTAACCCTAAAACCCTTACCCTAACCCTACGCCTAAAAATAACCCTAACCATTGATCCTTAGTCATAACCCCTAAAGCTTAATCCTAACCCTTAACGCTAATCCCAATCCTAACCATTAAACATAACCCTACTTAACCCTAACCTATACGCTAATGCCTAGAGATCTAACCCCAACACTGACCTACAGTTAACACTAACCCTAACCCCTAATCCTAACCTTAAACCTGAACCATAAACCTAACCCTTAACCCTAACCCTATTCCTAACCCCCTAACCCTAACCCTAACTGTTAAGCCTCACCCTAACACTTAACCCTGACTCTAACCCTAAACCTTAACCCTAACCCTGAACCCTAACCCTAAGCCTAACCCTTAACCCTAACCCTATCCCTTAACCCTAACCCCTAACCCTAACGCTAACCCCAACCCTAAACCTAACCCTGGCCCCCAACCCAGACTTAACACCTAACCCCTAACACTAACTCTAAACCTAACCACTAATCCCTAGCACCTGACCCTGACTCGAAACCTAACCCCTAACTCGAAACCCCTAACCCCAAACCTAACCCTAATTCTCACACTACTTCCATTCCCAGAGTGAAGCAAGCCTACAATACAGCCATGCCATGTGTGAGATGAGGCTCTGCCTGAGTCCTGCATGTAGGTTTTGTCCCAAGGCCCAGGGAATGATGCTGTGCTTTTGTGGTGACTCCGACCACACCCCTCTCACCGTAGATTAACCAGGTCCTGTGCCCTTAAACTGACCGGTAAATCTAAGCCCTACCACCAACCCTAACCTCTGACCCTGAACCTAAGCCCTGAGCCTAAAGCCCAACACTAACTCTAAACACTTACCCTAAACCTAATCCCTAACCCTAATGCTAACCCCTAAACGTAACTCTAACCACGAACAGTAAACCTAACCCTAACCTCTAACACAAACCCTAACACATAACTCGAACCCTAAAACTAACCCTAACCCTTAACCCTAAACCCTAACCCTAACCCTAACCCTTAACCTTAATCTTAACCGTTAACTCTCATGCTAACCTTTAATCCTAACCCTAATCCTAATCTTCAACCCTAAACCGAACACAACCCTAACCCTGTACCAAACCCTGACCCCTCATCTTAACCCTATCCGCAAACCTCATCCCCAAAACGAACTGTAACCCTTAAACCTAACAGTAACCTTAAACCGTAACCCTAATCTGTAACCCTATCCCCTCACCATAACACTACACTTCATCCTGAACCCTAACCATAATCCTAACCCTAAATCTAATTCTCAGACTTCTTGCTTTCTTAGAGTTTAGAAAGCCTGCAATCCTCCCGTGCCATCTGTGAAAGGAGGCTCTACCACTGTGTCCTGCATGAAATCCACGGGCCCATACCCAGAGTCCGATACAGTGGGTTCCCGGTGACAATCCCAGCCCCCTAACCTCCCCCCAGCCTAATGCCGACAGGGCCCGTGCGCTAAGCATAAATGATACCTTTAACAGATAACCCTAACCCTGAACATGGCACCTAACCCTGTTCCTATTTCTCCCCTTAACACGTAAACCAAACCGTGACCCTAACTTTAACCTCTTAACGTAACGTTAATGCATAACCCATTCCCTGAGAACATCTCCTATCCCATAATTCTAACCCTATCTCCTAGTCATAACTGTAACACCTAATCCCTAACCCTAATTCTCCACCGCTAAGCCTAACCGTAACGCTGCCTACAACCCTAACACTGACAGGAACTCTTAGTTCTAACCCCAACGCTATGCCTAACAAAAGCCCTAACCCTTCACCCTTCACCCTAACCCCTAAGCATTACCCTAACCTTTAACCGTAATCCTAATCCTAACCATTAAACCTAACCCTAGCTCTTAAAGCTAACCCTAAACCTTACCCTCACGACTAGACCTAACCCTGACACTAACCTAACACCTAACCCTAACCATAACCCCTAAAGCTAACCCTAACCCTGAACCCTAAACCTAACCCTAACACTGAACCTTCACTATATCCCTAACCCCTAAGCCTAATCCTAACTGTTAACCCTCACCCTAACACTTAAACTGGACCATTACACTAAACATTAACCCTAACACTAAACTTTAACCCTAACCATAAGCCCAACACTTAACCCTAATCCTATCCCCTAACCCTAAGCCCTAACCCTAAACCTAACCCTAACCCCAACCCTAACCCTTAATCTTGACCCTTACCATTAACCCTCACACTGACCCTAATCCTAATCTTTAACCATAAAGCTAACACTGAAGCCTAACCCTGTGCCAAACGCTAAACCCAAACCTTAACCCTAACCCTGAAACTTAACCATAAACCTAACTGTAACTGTTACACCTAACACTAACCTCTAACCCTAACCCCTAACCCTAAGACCCCACCTTAACACTAACCCTAACCCTAAACATTATCGTAATCCTACCCCTAAATCTAATTCTCGGACTTCTTGCTTTCTTAGAGTTTAGAAAGCCTAAAATCCTCCCATGCCATGAGTAAAAGGGGGCTCTGCAGCTCTCTCTTGCATGAAACCAGGAGCCCATACCTAGCGCATGATAGAGTGGGTTCCCGGGGACAATCCCATCCCCCTAACCCCAGCCCCCCGCCCAGTGCAGACAGGGCCTGTACGCTAAGTATAAACACTACCCCTAACAGATAACCCTCACCCTGAACATAGCACCTGACCCTGATCCTATTGCTCACCTTAAAACATAAACCTCCCCGTAACCCTAACTTATCCCCTTATCTTAACCTTAATGCATAACACCCTGAGAAGAAGCCCTATCCCATAATTCTAATCCTAACCCCTAGCCATAACCGTAACACCTCATCCCTAATTCTAAAACGCCAACCCTAACCTTCACCCTGCCAACAACCCTAACCCTAACCCTAACCCCTAACCCTAAGCCCTCACCCTATCACTAATCTTCATCCCTAAACCGTACCGTAATCCTAACTCTAAATCTAATTCTCAGACTTGCTTTCTCAGAGTTTTGAAAGCCTACAATCCTACTAAGCCATGCATGAAAGCCCGCTCTGCCACAGTGTCCTGCATGAAACCCAGAGGCCCATACACTGCGTACGATAGAGTGGGCTCCCAGCGACCATCACAGACCCCTAACTTCGCCTCCTAGTGCATACAGGGCCCGTGCCCTAAGCATAAACCCTACCCCACCCCCATAACCCTAACCCAGAACATAACACCTAACCCTGATCCTACTGCTCACCTTAACACGTAAACCTCACCCTAACCCTAACTTAACCCCTTATCTTAACGATAATGCATGACACCCTGAGAACAAGCCCTATACCGTAATTCTAACCCTAACTCCTAGCCATAACCATAACACCTAATCCCTAATTCTGAAACGACAACCCTAACCTTAACCCTACCGACAACACTAACACTAACCCTAAAACCCTTACCCTAACCCTACGACTAAAAATAACCCTAACCATTGATCCTTAGTCATAACCCCTAAAGCTTAACCCTAACCCTTAACGCTAATCCCAATCCTAACCATTAAACATAACCCTACTTAACCCTAACCCTAACCTATACGCTAATGCCTAGAGATCTAACCCCAACACTGACCTACAGTTAACACTAACCCTAACCCCTAATCCTAACCTTAAACCTGAACCATAAACCTAACCCTTAACCCTAACCCTATTCCTAACCCCCTAACCCTAACCCTAACTGTTAAGCCTCACCCTAACACTTAACCCTGACTCTAACCCTAAACCTTAACCCTAACCCTGAACCCTAACCCTAAGCCTAACCCTTAACCCTAACCCTATCCCTTAACCCTAACCCCTAACCCTAACGCTAACCCCAACCCTAAACCTAACCCTGGCCCCCAACCCAGACTTAACACCTAACCCCTAACACTAACTCTAAACCTAACCACTAATCCCTAGCACCTGACCCTGACTCGAAACCTAACCCCTAACTCGAAACCCCTAACCCCAAACCTAACCCTAATTCTCACACTACTTCCATTCCCAGAGTGAAGCAAGCCTACAATACAGCCATGCCATGTGTGAGATGAGGCTCTGCCTGAGTCCTGCATGTAGGTTTTGTCCCAAGGCCCAGGGAATGATGTTGTGCTTTTGTGTTGACTCCGACCACACCCCTCTCACCGTAGATTAACCAGGTCCTGTGCCCTTAAACTGACCGCTAAATCTAAGCCCTACCACCAACCCTAACCTCTGACCCTGAACCTAAGCCCTGAGCCTAAAGCCCAACACTAACTCTAAACACTTACCCTAAACCTAATCCCTAACCCTAATGCTAACCCCTAAACGTAACTCTAACGAGGAACAGTAAACCTAACCCTAACCTCTAACACAAACCCTAACACATAACTCTAACCCTAAAACTAACCCTAACCCTTAACCCTAAACCTAAACCCTAACCCTAACCCTTAACCTTAATCTTAACCGTTAACTCTCATGCTAACCTTTAATCCTAACCCTAATCCTAATCTTCAACCCTAAACCGAACACAACCCTAACCCTGTACCAAACCCTGACCCCTCATCTTAACCCTACCCGCCAACCTCATCCCCAAAAAGAACTATAACCGTTAAACCTAACAGTAACCTTAAACCGTAACCCTAATCTGTAACCCTATCCCCTCACCATAACACTACACTTCATCCTGAACCCTAACCATAATCCTAACCCTAAATCTAATTCTCAGACTTCTTGCTTTCTTAGAGTTTAGAAAGCCTGCAATCGTCCCATGCCATGTGTGAAAGGGGGCTCTACCACTGTGTCCTGCATGAAATCCACGGGCCCATACCTAGAGTCCGATACAGTGGGTTCCCGGTGACAATCCAAGCCCCCTAACCTCCCCCCAGCCTAATGCCGACAGGGCCCGTGCGCTAAGCATAAATGATACCTTTAACAGATAACCCTAACCCTGAACATGGCACCTAACCCTGTTCCTATTTCTCCCCTTAACACGTAAACCTCACCGTGACCCTAACTTTAACCTCTTAACGTAACGTTAATGCATAACCCATTCCCTGAGAACATCTCCTATCCCATAATTCTAACCCTATCTCCTAGTCATAACTGTAACACCTAATCCCTAACCCTAATTCTCCACCGCTAAGCCTAACCGTAACGCTGCCTACAACCCTAACACTGACAGGAACCCTTAGTTCTAACCCCAACGCTATGCCTAACAAAAGCCCTAACCCTTCACCCTTCACCCTAACCCCTAAGCATTACCCTAACCTTTAACCGTAATCCTAATCCTAACCATTAAACCTAACCCTAGCTCTTAAAGCTAACCCTAAACCTTACCCTCACGACTAGACCTAACCCTGACACTAACCTAACACCTAACCCTAACCATAACCCCTAAAGCTAACCCTAACCCTGAACCCTAAACCTAACCCTAACACTGAACCTTCACTATATCCCTAACCCCTAAGCCTAATCCTAACTGTTAACCCTCACCCTAACACTTAAACTGGACCATAACACTAAACATTAACCCTAACACTAAACTTTAACCCTAATCATAAGCCCAACACTTAACCCTAATCCTATCCCCTAACCCTAAGCCCTAACCCTAAACCTAACCCTAACCCCAACCCTAACCCTTAATCTTGACCCTTACCATTAACCCTCACACTAACCCTAATCCTAATCTTTAACCATAAAGCTAACACTGAAGCCTAACCCTGTGCCAAACGCTAAACCCAAACCTTAACCCTAACCCTGAAACTTAACCATAAACCTAACTGTAACTGTTACACCTAACACTAACCTCTAACCCTAACCCCTAACCCTAAGACCCCACCTTAACACTAACCCTAACCCTAAACATTCTCATAATCCTACCCCTAAATCTAATTCTCAGACTTCTTGCTTTCTTAGAGTTTAGAAAGCCTAAAATCCTCCCATGCCATGAGTAAAAGGGGGCTCTGCAGCTCTCTCTTGCATGAAACCAGGAGCCCATACCTAGCGTATGATAGAGTGGGTTCCCGGGGACAATCCCATCCCCCTAACCCCATCCCCCCGCCCAGTGCAGACAGGGCCTGTACGCTAAGTATAAACACTACCCCTAACAGATAACCCTCACCCTGAACATAGCACCTGACCCTGATCCTATTGCTCACCTTAAAACATAAACCTCCCCGTAACCCTAACTTATCCCCTTATCTTAACCTTAATGCATAACACCCTGAGAAGAAGCCCTATCCCATAATTCTAATCCTAACCCCTAGCCATAACCGTAACACCTCATCCCTAATTCTAAAACGCCAACCCTAACCTTCACCCTGCCAACAACCCTAACCCTAACCCTAACCCCTAACCCTAAGCCCTCACCCTATCACTAATCTTCATCCCTAAACCGTACCGTAATCCTAACTCTAAATCTAATTCTCAGACTTGCTTTCTCAGAGTTTTGAAAGCCTACAATCCTACTAAGCCATGCATGAAAGCCCGCTCTGCCACAGTGTCCTGCATGAAACCCAGAGGCCCATACACTGCGTACGATAGAGTGGGCTCCCAGCGACCATCACAGACCCCTAACTTCGCCTCCTAGTGCATACAGGGCCCGTGCCCTAAGCATAAACCCTACCCCACCCCCATAACCCTAACCCAGAACATAACACCTAACCCTGATCCTACTGCTCACCTTAACACGTAAACCTCACCCTAACCCTAACTTAACCCCTTATCTTAACGATAATGCATGACACCCTGAGAACAAGCCCTATACCGTAATTCTAACCCTAACTCCTAGCCATAACCATAACACCTAATCCCTAATTCTGAAACGACAACCCTAACCTTAACCCTACCGACAACACTAACACTAACCCTAAAACCCTTACCCTAACCCTACGACTAAAAATAACCCTAACCATTGATCCTTAGTCATAACCCCTAAAGCTTAACCCTAACCCTTAACGCTAATCCCAATCCTAACCATTAAACATAACCCTACTTAACCCTAACCCTAACCTATACGCTAATGCCTAGAGATCTAACCCCAACACTGACCTACAGTTAACACTAACCCTAACCCCTAATCCTAACCTTAAACCTGAACCATAAACCTAACCCTTAACCCTAACCCTATTCCTAACCCCCTAACCCTAACCCTAACTGTTAAGCCTCACCCTAACACTTAACCCTGACTCTAACCCTAAACCTTAACCCTAACCCTGAACCCTAACCCTAAGCCTAACCCTTAACCCTAACCCTATCCCTTAACCCTAACCCCTAACCCTAACGCTAACCCCAACCCTAAACCTAACCCTGGCCCCCAACCCAGACTTAACACCTAACCCCTAACACTAACTCTAAACCTAACCACTAATCCCTAGCACCTGACCCTGACTCGAAACCTAACCCCTAACTCGAAACCCCTAACCCCAAACCTAACCCTAATTCTCACACTACTTCCATTCCCAGAGTGAAGCAAGCCTACAATACAGCCATGCCATGTGTGAGATGAGGCTCTGCCTGAGTCCTGCATGTAGGTTTTGTCCCAAGGCCCAGGGAATGATGTTGTGCTTTTGTGTTGACTCCGACCACACCCCTCTCACCGTAGATTAACCAGGTCCTGTGCCCTTAAACTGACCGCTAAATCTAAGCCCTACCACCAACCCTAACCTCTGACCCTGAACCTAAGCCCTGAGCCTAAAGCCCAACACTAACTCTAAACACTTACCCTAAACCTAATCCCTAACCCTAATGCTAACCCCTAAACGTAACTCTAACGAGGAACAGTAAACCTAACCCTAACCTCTAACACAAACCCTAACACATAACTCTAACCCTAAAACTAACCCTAACCCTTAACCCTAAACCTAAACCCTAACCCTAACCCTTAACCTTAATCTTAACCGTTAACTCTCATGCTAACCTTTAATCCTAACCCTAATCCTAATCTTCAACCCTAAACCGAACACAACCCTAACCCTGTACCAAACCCTGACCCCTCATCTTAACCCTACCCGCCAACCTCATCCCCAAAAAGAACTATAACCGTTAAACCTAACAGTAACCTTAAACCGTAACCCTAATCTGTAACCCTATCCCCTCACCATAACACTACACTTCATCCTGAACCCTAACCATAATCCTAACCCTAAATCTAATTCTCAGACTTCTTGCTTTCTTAGAGTTTAGAAAGCCTGCAATCGTCCCATGCCATGTGTGAAAGGGGGCTCTACCACTGTGTCCTGCATGAAATCCACGGGCCCATACCTAGAGTCCGATACAGTGGGTTCCCGGTGACAATCCAAGCCCCCTAACCTCCCCCCAGCCTAATGCCGACAGGGCCCGTGCGCTAAGCATAAATGATACCTTTAACAGATAACCCTAACCCTGAACATGGCACCTAACCCTGTTCCTATTTCTCCCCTTAACACGTAAACCTCACCGTGACCCTAACTTTAACCTCTTAACGTAACGTTAATGCATAACCCATTCCCTGAGAACATCTCCTATCCCATAATTCTAACCCTATCTCCTAGTCATAACTGTAACACCTAATCCCTAACCCTAATTCTCCACCGCTAAGCCTAACCGTAACGCTGCCTACAACCCTAACACTGACAGGAACCCTTAGTTCTAACCCCAACGCTATGCCTAACAAAAGCCCTAACCCTTCACCCTTCACCCTAACCCCTAAGCATTACCCTAACCTTTAACCGTAATCCTAATCCTAACCATTAAACCTAACCCTAGCTCTTAAAGCTAACCCTAAACCTTACCCTCACGACTAGACCTAACCCTGACACTAACCTAACACCTAACCCTAACCATAACCCCTAAAGCTAACCCTAACCCTGAACCCTAAACCTAACCCTAACACTGAACCTTCACTATATCCCTAACCCCTAAGCCTAATCCTAACTGTTAACCCTCACCCTAACACTTAAACTGGACCATAACACTAAACATTAACCCTAACACTAAACTTTAACCCTAATCATAAGCCCAACACTTAACCCTAATCCTATCCCCTAACCCTAAGCCCTAACCCTAAACCTAACCCTAACCCCAACCCTAACCCTTAATCTTGACCCTTACCATTAACCCTCACACTAACCCTAATCCTAATCTTTAACCATAAAGCTAACACTGAAGCCTAACCCTGTGCCAAACGCTAAACCCAAACCTTAACCCTAACCCTGAAACTTAACCATAAACCTAACTGTAACTGTTACACCTAACACTAACCTCTAACCCTAACCCCTAACCCTAAGACCCCACCTTAACACTAACCCTAACCCTAAACATTCTCATAATCCTACCCCTAAATCTAATTCTCAGACTTCTTGCTTTCTTAGAGTTTAGAAAGCCTAAAATCCTCCCATGCCATGAGTAAAAGGGGGCTCTGCAGCTCTCTCTTGCATGAAACCAGGAGCCCATACCTAGCGTATGATAGAGTGGGTTCCCGGGGACAATCCCATCCCCCTAACCCCATCCCCCCGCCCAGTGCAGACAGGGCCTGTACGCTAAGTATAAACACTACCCCTAACAGATAACCCTCACCCTGAACATAGCACCTGACCCTGATCCTATTGCTCACCTTAAAACATAAACCTCCCCGTAACCCTAACTTATCCCCTTATCTTAACCTTAATGCATAACACCCTGAGAAGAAGCCCTATCCCATAATTCTAATCCTAACCCCTAGCCATAACCGTAACACCTCATCCCTAATTCTAAAACGCCAACCCTAACCTTCACCCTGCCAACAACCCTAACCCTAACCCTAACCCCTAACCCTAAGCCCTCACCCTATCACTAATCTTCATCCCTAAACCGTACCGTAATCCTAACTCTAAATCTAATTCTCAGACTTGCTTTCTCAGAGTTTTGAAAGCCTACAATCCTACTAAGCCATGCATGAAAGCCCGCTCTGCCACAGTGTCCTGCATGAAACCCAGAGGCCCATACACTGCGTACGATAGAGTGGGCTCCCAGCGACCATCACAGACCCCTAACTTCGCCTCCTAGTGCATACAGGGCCCGTGCCCTAAGCATAAACCCTACCCCACCCCCATAACCCTAACCCAGAACATAACACCTAACCCTGATCCTACTGCTCACCTTAACACGTAAACCTCACCCTAACCCTAACTTAACCCCTTATCTTAACGATAATGCATGACACCCTGAGAACAAGCCCTATACCGTAATTCTAACCCTAACTCCTAGCCATAACCATAACACCTAATCCCTAATTCTGAAACGACAACCCTAACCTTAACCCTACCGACAACACTAACACTAACCCTAAAACCCTTACCCTAACCCTACGACTAAAAATAACCCTAACCATTGATCCTTAGTCATAACCCCTAAAGCTTAACCCTAACCCTTAACGCTAATCCCAATCCTAACCATTAAACATAACCCTACTTAACCCTAACCCTAACCTATACGCTAATGCCTAGAGATCTAACCCCAACACTGACCTACAGTTAACACTAACCCTAACCCCTAATCCTAACCTTAAACCTGAACCATAAACCTAACCCTTAACCCTAACCCTATTCCTAACCCCCTAACCCTAACCCTAACTGTTAAGCCTCACCCTAACACTTAACCCTGACTCTAACCCTAAACCTTAACCCTAACCCTGAACCCTAACCCTAAGCCTAACCCTTAACCCTAACCCTATCCCTTAACCCTAACCCCTAACCCTAACGCTAACCCCAACCCTAAACCTAACCCTGGCCCCCAACCCAGACTTAACACCTAACCCCTAACACTAACTCTAAACCTAACCACTAATCCCTAGCACCTGACCCTGACTCGAAACCTAACCCCTAACTCGAAACCCCTAACCCCAAACCTAACCCTAATTCTCACACTACTTCCATTCCCAGAGTGAAGCAAGCCTACAATACAGCCATGCCATGTGTGAGATGAGGCTCTGCCTGAGTCCTGCATGTAGGTTTTGTCCCAAGGCCCAGGGAATGATGTTGTGCTTTTGTGGTGACTCCGACCACACCCCTCTCACCGTAGATTAACCAGGTCCTGTGCCCTTAAACTGACCGCTAAATCTAAGCCCTACCACCAACCCTAACCTCTGACCCTGAACCTAAGCCCTGAGCCTAAAGCCCAACACTAACTCTAAACACTTACCCTAAACCTAATCCCTAACCCTAATGCTAACCCCTAAACGTAACTCTAACGAGGAACAGTAAACCTAACCCTAACCTCTAACACAAACCCTAACACATAACTCTAACCCTAAAACTAACCCTAACCCTTAACCCTAAACCTAAACCCTAACCCTAACCCTTAACCTTAATCTTAACCGTTAACTCTCATGCTAACCTTTAATCCTAACCCTAATCCTAATCTTCAACCCTAAACCGAACACAACCCTAACCCTGTACCAAACCCTGACCCCTCATCTTAACCCTACCCGCCAACCTCATCCCCAAAAAGAACTATAACCGTTAAACCTAACAGTAACCTTAAACCGTAACCCTAATCTGTAACCCTATCCCCTCACCATAACACTACACTTCATCCTGAACCCTAACCATAATCCTAACCCTAAATCTAATTCTCAGACTTCTTGCTTTCTTAGAGTTTAGAAAGCCTGCAATCGTCCCATGCCATGTGTGAAAGGGGGCTCTACCACTGTGTCCTGCATGAAATCCACGGGCCCATACCTAGAGTCCGATACAGTGGGTTCCCGGTGACAATCCAAGCCCCCTAACCTCCCCCCAGCCTAATGCCGACAGGGCCCGTGCGCTAAGCATAAATGATACCTTTAACAGATAACCCTAACCCTGAACATGGCACCTAACCCTGTTCCTATTTCTCCCCTTAACACGTAAACCTCACCGTGACCCTAACTTTAACCTCTTAACGTAACGTTAATGCATAACCCATTCCCTGAGAACATCTCCTATCCCATAATTCTAACCCTATCTCCTAGTCATAACTGTAACACCTAATCCCTAACCCTAATTCTCCACCGCTAAGCCTAACCGTAACGCTGCCTACAACCCTAACACTGACAGGAACCCTTAGTTCTAACCCCAACGCTATGCCTAACAAAAGCCCTAACCCTTCACCCTTCACCCTAACCCCTAAGCATTACCCTAACCTTTAACCGTAATCCTAATCCTAACCATTAAACCTAACCCTAGCTCTTAAAGCTAACCCTAAACCTTACCCTCACGACTAGACCTAACCCTGACACTAACCTAACACCTAACCCTAACCATAACCCCTAAAGCTAACCCTAACCCTGAACCCTAAACCTAACCCTAACACTGAACCTTCACTATATCCCTAACCCCTAAGCCTAATCCTAACTGTTAACCCTCACCCTAACACTTAAACTGGACCATAACACTAAACATTAACCCTAACACTAAACTTTAACCCTAATCATAAGCCCAACACTTAACCCTAATCCTATCCCCTAACCCTAAGCCCTAACCCTAAACCTAACCCTAACCCCAACCCTAACCCTTAATCTTGACCCTTACCATTAACCCTCACACTAACCCTAATCCTAATCTTTAACCATAAAGCTAACACTGAAGCCTAACCCTGTGCCAAACGCTAAACCCAAACCTTAACCCTAACCCTGAAACTTAACCATAAACCTAACTGTAACAGTTACACCTAACACTAACCTCTAACCCTAACCCCTAACCCTAAGACCCCACCTTAACACTAACCCTAACCCTAAACATTCTCATAATCCTACCCCTAAATCTAATTCTCAGACTTCTTGCTTTCTTAGAGTTTAGAAAGCCTAAAATCCTCCCATGCCATGAGTAAAAGGGGGCTCTGCAGCTCTCTCTTGCATGAAACCAGGAGCCCATACCTAGCGTATGATAGAGTGGGTTCCCGGGGACAATCCCATCCCCCTAACCCCATCCCCCCGCCCAGTGCAGACAGGGCCTGTACGCTAAGTATAAACACTACCCCTAACAGATAACCCTCACCCTGAACATAGCACCTGACCCTGATCCTATTGCTCACCTTAAAACATAAACCTCCCCGTAACCCTAACTTATCCCCTTATCTTAACCTTAATGCATAACACCCTGAGAAGAAGCCCTATCCCATAATTCTAATCCTAACCCCTAGCCATAACCGTAACACCTCATCCCTAATTCTAAAACGCCAACCCTAACCTTCACCCTGCCAACAACCCTAACCCTAACCCTAACCCCTAACCCTAAGCCCTCACCCTATCACTAATCTTCATCCCTAAACCGTACCGTAATCCTAACTCTAAATCTAATTCTCAGACTTGCTTTCTCAGAGTTTTGAAAGCCTACAATCCTACTAAGCCATGCATGAAAGCCCGCTCTGCCACAGTGTCCTGCATGAAACCCAGAGGCCCATACACTGCGTACGATAGAGTGGGCTCCCAGCGACCATCACAGACCCCTAACTTCGCCTCCTAGTGCATACAGGGCCCGTGCCCTAAGCATAAACCCTACCCCACCCCCATAACCCTAACCCAGAACATAACACCTAACCCTGATCCTACTGCTCACCTTAACACGTAAACCTCACCCTAACCCTAACTTAACCCCTTATCTTAACGATAATGCATGACACCCTGAGAACAAGCCCTATACCGTAATTCTAACCCTAACTCCTAGCCATAACCATAACACCTAATCCCTAATTCTGAAACGACAACCCTAACCTTAACCCTACCGACAACACTAACACTAACCCTAAAACCCTTACCCTAACCCTACGACTAAAAATAACCCTAACCATTGATCCTTAGTCATAACCCCTAAAGCTTAACCCTAACCCTTAACGCTAATCCCAATCCTAACCATTAAACATAACCCTACTTAACCCTAACCCTAACCTATACGCTAATGCCTAGAGATCTAACCCCAACACTGACCTACAGTTAACACTAACCCTAACCCCTAATCCTAACCTTAAACCTGAACCATAAACCTAACCCTTAACCCTAACCCTATTCCTAACCCCCTAACCCTAACCCTAACTGTTAAGCCTCACCCTAACACTTAACCCTGACTCTAACCCTAAACCTTAACCCTAACCCTGAACCCTAACCCTAAGCCTAACCCTTAACCCTAACCCTATCCCTTAACCCTAACCCCTAACCCTAACGCTAACCCCAACCCTAAACCTAACCCTGGCCCCCAACCCAGACTTAACACCTAACCCCTAACACTAACTCTAAACCTAACCACTAATCCCTAGCACCTGACCCTGACTCGAAACCTAACCCCTAACTCGAAACCCCTAACCCCAAACCTAACCCTAATTCTCACACTACTTCCATTCCCAGAGTGAAGCAAGCCTACAATACAGCCATGCCATGTGTGAGATGAGGCTCTGCCTGAGTCCTGCATGTAGGTTTTGTCCCAAGGCCCAGGGAATGATGTTGTGCTTTTGTGGTGACTCCGACCACACCCCTCTCACCGTAGATTAACCAGGTCCTGTGCCCTTAAACTGACCGCTAAATCTAAGCCCTACCACCAACCCTAACCTCTGACCCTGAACCTAAGCCCTGAGCCTAAAGCCCAACACTAACTCTAAACACTTACCCTAAACCTAATCCCTAACCCTAATGCTAACCCCTAAACGTAACTCTAACGACGAACAGTAAACCTAACCCTAACCTCTAACACAAACCCTAACACATAACTCTAACCCTAAAACTAACCCTAACCCTTAACCCTAAACCTAAACCCTAACCCTAACCCTTAACCTTAATCTTAACCGTTAACTCTCATGCTAACCTTTAATCCTAACCCTAATCCTAATCTTCAACCCTAAACCGAACACAACCCTAACCCTGTACCAAACCCTGACCCCTCATCTTAACCCTACCCGCCAACCTCATCCCCAAAAAGAACTATAACCGTTAAACCTAACAGTAACCTTAAACCGTAACCCTAATCTGTAACCCTATCCCCTCACCATAACACTACACTTCATCCTGAACCCTAACCATAATCCTAACCCTAAATCTAATTCTCAGACTTCTTGCTTTCTTAGAGTTTAGAAAGCCTGCAATCCTCCCATGCCATGTGTGAAAGGGGGCTCTACCACTGTGTCCTGCATGAAATCCACGGGCCCATACCTAGAGTCCGATACAGTGGGACCCGGTGACAATCCAAGCCCCCTAACCTCCCCCCAGCCTAATGCCGACAGGGCCCGTGCGCTAAGCATAAATGATACCTTTAACAGATAACCCTAACCCTGAACATGGCACCTAACCCTGTTCCTATTTCTCCCCTTAACACGTAAACCTCACCGTGACCCTAACTTTAACCTCTTAACGTAACGTTAATGCATAACCCATTCCCTGAGAACATCTCCTATCCCATAATTCTAACCCTATCTCCTAGTCATAACTGTAACACCTAATCCCTAACCCTAATTCTCCACCGCTAAGCCTAACCGTAACGCTGCCTACAACCCTAACACTGACAGGAACCCTTAGTTCTAACCCCAACGCTATGCCTAACAAAAGCCCTAACCCTTCACCCTTCACCCTAACCCCTAAGCATTACCCTAACCTTTAACCGTAATCCTAATCCTAACCATTAAACCTAACCCTAGCTCTTAAAGCTAACCCTAAACTTTACCCTCACGACTAGACCTAACCCTGACACTAACCTAACACCTAACCCTAACCATAACCCCTAAAGCTAACCCTAACCCTGAACCCTAAACCTAACCCTAACACTGAACCTTCACTATATCCCTAACCCCTAAGCCTAATCCTAACTGTTAACCCTCACCCTAACACTGAAACTGGACCATAACACTAAACATTAA
Organism: Eulemur rufifrons; assembly: GCF_041146395.1. Lineage (NCBI taxonomy): Eukaryota > Metazoa > Chordata > Mammalia > Primates > Lemuridae > Eulemur > Eulemur rufifrons. Next base: position 378,745 of record NW_027182841.1, read on the forward strand.
CCCTAACACTAAACTTTAACCGTAACCATAAGCCCAACACTTAACCCTAATCCTATCCCTTAACCCTAAGCCTAACCCTAAGCCCTAACCCTAAACCTAACCCTAACCCCAACCCTAACCCTTAATCTTGACCCTTACCATTAACCCTCACACTAACCCTAATCCTAATCTTTAACCATAAAGCTAACACTGAAGCCTAACCCTGTGCCAAACGCTAAACCCAAACCTTAACCCTAACCCTGAAACTTAACCATAAACCTAACTGTAACTGTTACACCTAACACTAACCTCTAACCCTAACCCCTAACCCTAAGACCCCACCTTAACACTAACCCTAACCCTAAACATTTTCATAATCCTACCCCTAAATCTAATTCTCGGACTTCTTGCTTTCTTAGAGTTTAGAAAGCCTAAAATCCTCCCATGCCATGAGTAAAAGGGGGCTCTGCAGCTCTCTCTTGCATGAAACCAGGAGCCCATACCTAGCGTATGATAGAGTGGGTTCCCGGGGACAATCCCATCCCCCTAACCCCAGCCCCCCGCCCAGTGCAGACAGGGCCTGTACGCTAAGTATAAACACTACCCCTAACAGATAACCCTCACCCTGAACATAGCACCTGACCCTGATCCTATTGCTCACCTTTAAACATAAACCTCCCCGTAACCCTAACTTATCCCCTTATCTTAACCTTAATGCATAACACCCTGAGAAGAAGCCCTATCCCATAATTCTAATCCTAACCCCTAGCCATAACCGTAACACCTCATCCCTAATTCTAAAATGCCAACCCTAACCTTCACCCAACCAACAGCCCTAACCCTAACCCTAACCCCTAACCCTAAGCACTCACCCTATCACTAATCTTCATCCCTAAACCGTACCGTAATCCTAACCCTAAATCTAATTCTCAGACTTGCTTTCTCAGAGTTTTGAAAGCCTACAATCCTACTAAGCCATGCATGAAAGCCCGCTCTGCCACAGTGTCCTGCATGAAACCCAGAGGCCCATACACTGCGTACGATAGAGTGGGCTCCCAGCGACCATCACAGACCCCTAACTTCGCCTCCTAGTGCATACAGGGCCCGTGCCCTAAGCATAAACCCTACCCCACACCAATAACCCTAACCCAGAACATAACACCTAACCCTGATCCTACTGCTCACCTTAACACGTAAACCTCACCCTAACCCTAACTTAACCCCTTATCTTAACGATAATGCATGACACCCTGAGAACAAGCCCTATACCGTAATTCTAACCCTAACTCCTAGCCATAACCATAACACCTAATCCCTAATTCTGAAACGCCAACCCTAACCTTAACCCTACCGACAGCACTAACACTAACCCTAAAACCCTTACCCTAACCCTACGCCTAAAAATAACCCTAACCATTGATCCTTAGTCATAACCCCTAAAGCTTAACCCTAACCCTTAACGCTAATCCCAATCCTAACCATTAAACATAACCCTACTTAACCCTAACCCTTATCTATACGCTAATGCCTAGAGATCTAACCCCAACACTGACCTACAGTTAACACTAACCCTAACCCCTAATCCTAACCTTAAACCTGAACCATAAACCTAACCCTTAACCCTAACCCTATTCCTAACCCCCTAACCCTAACCCTAACTGTTAAGCCTCACCCTAACACTTAACCCTGACTCTAACCCTAAACCTTAACCCTAACCCTGAACCCTAACCCTAAGCCTAACCCTTAACCCTAACCCTATCCCTTAACCCTAACCCCTAACCCTAACGCTAACCCCAACCCTAAACCTAACCCTGGCCCCCAACCCAGACTTAACACCTAACCCCTAACACTAACTCTAAACCTAACCACTAATCCCTAGCACCTGACCCTGACTCGAAACCTAACCCCTAACTCGAAACCCCTAACCCCAAACCTAACCCTAATTCTCACACTACTTCCATTCCCAGAGTGAAGCAAGCCTACAATACAGCCATGCCATGTGTGAGATGAGGCTCTGCCTGAGTCCTGCATGTAGGTTTTGTCCCAAGGCCCAGGGAATGATGTTGTGCTTTTGTGGTGACTCCGACCACACCCCTCTCACCGTAGATTAACCAGGTCCTGTGCCCTTAAACTGACCGCTAAATCTAAGCCCTACCACCAACCCTAACCTCTGACCCTGAACCTAAGCCCCGAGCCTAAAGCCCAACACTAACTCTAAACACGTACCCTAAACCTAATCCCTAACCCTAATGCTAACCCCTAAACGTAACTCTAACCACGAACAGTAAACCTAACCCTAACCTCTAACACAAACCCTAACGCATAACTCGAACACTAAAACTAACCCTAACCCTTAACCCTAAACCTAAACCCTAACCCTAACCCTTAACCTTAATCTTAACCGTTAACTCTCATGCTAACCTTTAATCCTAACCCTAATCCTAATCTTCAACCCTAAACCGAACACAACCCTAACCCTGTACCAAACCCTGACCCCTCATCTTAACCCTATCCGCAAACCTCAACCCCAAAACCAACTGTAAACGTTAAACCTAACAGTAACCTTAAACCGTAACCCTAATCTGTAACCCTATCCCCTCACCATAACACTACACTTCATCCTGAACCCTAACCATAATCCTAACCCTAAATCTAATTCTCAGACTTCTTGCTTTCTTAGAGTTTAGAAAGCCTGCAATCCTCCCATGCCATGTGTGAAAGGAGGCTCTACCACTGTGTCGCGCATGAAATCCACGGGCCCATACCCAGAGTCCGATACAGTGGGTTCCCGGTGACAATCCCAGCCCCCTAACCTCCCCCCAGCCTAATGCCGACAGGGCCCGTGCGCTAAGCATAAATGATACCTTTAACAGATAACCCTAACCCTGAACATGGCACCTAACCCTGTTCCTATATCTCCCCTTAACATGTAAACCTCACCGTGAGCCTAACTTTAACCTCTTAACGTAATGTTAATGCATAACCCATTCCCTGAGAACATCCCCTATCCCATAATTCTAACCCTATCTAGTAGTCATAACTGTAACACCTAATCCCTAACCCTAATTCTCCACCGCTAAGCCTAACCGTAACGCTGCCTACAACCCTAACACTGACAGGAACCCTTAGTTCTAACCCCAAAGCTATGCCTAACAAAAGCCCTAACCCTTCACCCTTCACCCTAACCCCTAAGCATTACCCTAACCTTGAACCGTAATCCTAATCCTAACCATTAAACCTAACCCTAGCTCTTAAAGCTAACCCTAAACCTTACCCTCACGACTAGACCTAACCCTGACACTAACCTAACACCTAACCCTAACCATAACCCCTAAAGCTAACCCTAACCCTGAACCCTAAACCTAACGCTAACACTGAACCTTCACTATATCCCTAACCCCTAAGCCTAATCCTAACTGTTAACCCTCACCCTAACACTTAAACTGGACCATAACACTAAACATTAACCCTAACCATAAGCCCAACACTTAACCCTAATCCTATCCCCTAACCCTAAGCCCTAACCCTAAACCTGACCCTAACCCCAACCCTAACCCTTAATCTTGACCCTTACCATTAACCCTCACACTAACCCTAATCCTAATCTTTAACCATAAAGCTAACACTGAAGCCTAACCCTGAGCCAAACGCTAAAACCAAACCTTAACCCTAACCCTGAAACTTAACCATAAACCTAACTGTAACAGTTACACCTAACACTAACCTCTAACCCTAACCCCTAACCCTAAGATCCCACCTTAACACTAACCCTAACCCTAAACATTCTCATAATCCTACCCCTAAATCTAATTCTCGGACTTCTTGCTTTCTTAGAGTTTAGAAAGCCTAAAATCCTCCCATGCCATGAGTAAAAGGGGGCTCTGCAGCTCTCTCTTGCATGAAACCAGGAGCCCATACCTAGCGTATGATAGAGTGGGTTCCCGGGGACAATCCCATCCCCCTAACCCCAGCCCCCCGCCCAGTGCAGACAGGGCCTGTACGCTAAGTATAAACACTACCCCTAACAGATAACCCTCACCCTGAACATAGCACCTGACCCTGATCCTATTGCTCACCTTTAAACATAAACCTCCCCGTAACCCTAACTTATCCCCTTATCTTAACCTTAATGCATAACACCCTGAGAAGAAGCCCTATCTCATAATTCTAATCCTAACCCCTAGCCATAACCGTAACACCTCATCCCTAATTCTAAAATGCCAACCCTAACCTTCACCCTGCCAGCAACGCTAACCCTAACCCTAACCCCTAACCCTAAGCCCTCACCCTATTACTAATCTTCATCCCTAAACCGTGCCATAATCCTAACCCTAAATCTAATTCTCAGACTTGCTTTCTCAGAGTTTTGAAAGCCTACAATCCTACTAAGCCATGCATGAAAGCCCGCTCTGCCACAGTGTCCTGCATGAAACCCAGAGGCCCATACACTGCGTACGATAGAGTGGGTTCCCAGCGACCATCACAGACCCCTAACTTCGCCTCCTAGTGCATTCAGGGCCCGTGTCCTAAGCATAAACCCTACACCACACCCATAATCCTAACCCAGAACATAACACCTAACCCTGATCCTACTGCACACCTTAACACGTAAACCTCACCCTAACCCTAACTTAACCCCTTATCTTAACGATAATGCATGACACCCTGAGAACAAGCCCTATACCGTAATTCTAACCCTAACTCCTAGCCATAACCATAACACCTAATCCCTAATTCTGAAACGCCAACCCTAACCTTAACCCTACCGACAACACTAACACTAACCCTAAAACCCTTACCCTAACCCTACGCCTAAAAATAACCCTAACCATTGATCCTTAGTCATAACCCCTAAAGCTTAACCCTAACCCTTAACGCTAATCCCAATCCTAACCATTAAACATAACCCTACTTAACCCTAACCCTAACCTATATGCTAATGCCTAGAGATCTAACCCCAACACTGACCTACAGTTAACACTAACCCTAACCCCTAATCCTAACCTTAAACCTGAACCATAAACCTAACCCTTAACCCTAACCCTATTCCTAACCCCCTAACCCTAACCCTAACCCTAACTGTTAAGCCTCACCCTAACACTTAACCCTGACTCTAACCCTAAACCTTAACCCTAACCCTGAACCCTAACCCTAAGCCTAACCCTTAACCCTAACCCTATCCCTTAACCCTAACCCCTAACCCTAACGCTAACCCCAACCCTAAACCTAACCCTGGCCCCCAACCCAGACTTAACACCTAACCCCTAACACTAACTCTAAACCTAACCACTAATCCCTAGCACCTGACCCTGACTCGAAACCTAACCCCTAACTCGAAACCCCTAACCCCAAACCTAACCCTAATTCTCACACTACTTCCATTCCCAGAGTGAAGCAAGCCTACAATACAGCCATGCCATGTGTGAGATGAGGCTCTGCCTGAGTCCTGCATGTAGGTTTTGTCCCAAGGCCCAGGGAATGATGTTGTGCTTTTGTGGTGACTCCGACCACACCCCTCTCACCGTAGATTAACCAGGTCCTGTGCCCTTAAACTGACCGCTAAATCTAAGCCCTACCACCAACCCTAACCTCTGACCCTGAACCTAAGCCCCGAGCCTAAAGCCCAACACTAACTCTAAACACTTACCCTAAACCTAATCCCTAACCCTAATGCTAACCCCTAAACGTAACTCTAACCACGAACAGTAAACCTAACCCTAACCTCTAACACAAACCCTAACACATAACTCGAACCCTAAAACTAACCCTAACCCTTAACCCTAAACCTAAACCCTAACCCTAACCCTTAACCTTAATCTTAACCGTTAACTCTCATGCTAACCTTTAATCCTAACCCTAATCCTAATCTTCAACCCTAAACCTAACACAACCCTAACCCTGTACCAAACCCTGACCCCTCATCTTAACCCTATCCGCAAACCTCAACCCCAAAACGAACTGTAACCGTTAAACCTAACAGTAACCTTAAACCGTAACCCTAATCTGTAACCCTATCCCCTCACCATAACACTACACTTCATCCTGAACCCTAACCATAATCCTAACCCTAAATCTAATTCTCAGACTTCTTGCTTTCTTAGAGTTTAGAAAGCCTGCAATCCTCCCATGCCATGTGTGAAAGGAGGCTCTACCACTGTGTCCCGCAAGAAATCCACGGGCCCATACCCAGAGTCCGATACAGTGGGTTCCCGGGTACAATCCCAGCCCCCTAACCTCCCGCCAGCCTAATGCCGACAGGGCCCGTGCGCTAAGCATAAATGATACCTTTAACAGATAACCCTAACCCTGAACATGGCACCTAACCCTGTTCCTATTTCTCCCCTTAACACGTAAACCTCACCGTGAGCCTAACTTTAACCTCTTAACGTAACGTTAATGCATAACCCATTCCCTGAGAACATCCCCTATCCCATAATTCTAACCCTATCTCCTAGTCATAACTGTAACACCTAATCCCTAACCCTAATTCTCCACCGCTAAGCCTAACCGTAACGCTGCCTACAACCCTAACACTGACAGGAACCCTTAGTTCTAACCCCAACGCTATGCCTAACAAAAGCCCTAACCCTTCACCCTTCACCCTAACCCCTAAGCATTACCCTAACCTTTAACCGTAATCCTAATCCTAATCATTAAACCTAACCCTAGCTCTTAAAGCTAACCCTAAACCTTACCCTCACGACTAGACCTAACCCTGACACTAACCTAACACCTAACCCTAACCATAACCCCTAAAGCTAACCCTAACCCTGAACCCTAAACCTAACCCTAACACTGAACCTTCACTATATCCCTAACCCCTAAGCCTAATCCTAACTGTTAACCCTCACCCTAACACTTAAACTGGACCATAACACTAAACATTAACCCTAACACTAAACTTTAACCCTAACCATAAGCCCAACACTTAACCCTAATCCTATCCCCTAACCCTAAGCCCTAACCCTAAACCTAACCCTAACCCCAACCCTAACCCTTAATCTTGACCCTTACCATTAACCCTCACACTAACCCTAATCCTAATCTTTAACCATAAAGCTAACACTGAAGCCTAACCCTGTGCCAAACGCTAAACCCAAACCTTAACCCTAACCCTGAAACTTAACCATAAACCTAACTGTAACTGTTACACCTAACACTAACCTCTAACCCTAACCCCTAACCCTAAGACCCCACCTTAACACTAACCCTAACCCTAAACATTCTCATAATCCTACCCCTAAATCTAATTCTCGGACTTCTTGCTTTCTTAGAGTTTAGAAAGCCTAAAATCCTCCCATGCCATGAGTAAAAGGGGGCTCTGCAGCTCTCTCTTGCATGAAACCAGGAGCCCATACCTAGCGTATGATAGAGTGGGTTCCCGGGGACAATCCCATCCCCCTAACCCCATCCCCCCGCCCAGTGCAGACAGGGCCTGTACGCTAAGTATAAACACTACCCCTAACAGATAACCCTCACCCTGAACATAGCACCTGACCCTGATCCTATTGCTCACCTTTAAACATAAACCTCCCCGTAACCCTAACTTATCCCCTTATCTTAACCTTAATGCATAACACCCTGAGAAGAAGCCCTATCTCATAATTCTAATCCTAACCCCTAGCCATAACCGTAACACCTCATCCCTAATTCTAAAATGCCAACCCTAACCTTTACCCTACCAGCAATCCTAACCCTAACCCTAACCCCTAACCCTAAGCTCTCACCCTATCACTAATCTTCATCCCTAAACCGTACCGTAATCCTAACCCTAAATCTAATTCTCAGACTTGCTTTCTCAGAGTTTTGAAAGCCTACAATCCTACTAAGCCATGCATGAAAGCCCGCTCTGCCACAGTGTCCTGCATGAAACCCAGAGGCCCATACACTGCGTACGATAGAGTGGGCTCCCAGCGACCATCACAGACCCCTAACTTCGCCTCCTAGTGCATACAGGGCCCGTGCCCTAAGCATAAACCCTACCCCACACCCATAACCCTAACCCAGAACATAACACCTAACCCTGATCCTACTGCTCACCTTAACACGTAAACCTCACCCTAACCCTAACTTAACCCCTTATCTTAACGATAATGCATGACACCCTGAGAACAAGCCCTATACCGTAATTCTAACCCTAACTCCTAGCCATAACCATAACACCTAATCCCTAATTCTGAAACGCCAACCCTAACCTTAACCCTACCGACAACACTAACACTAACCCTAAAACCCTTACCCTAACCCTACGCCTAAAAATAACCCTAACCATTGATCCTTAGTCATAACCCCTAAAACTTAACCCTAACCCTTAACGCTAATCCCAATCCTAACCATTAAACATAAACCTACTTAACCCTAACCCTAACCTATACGCTAATGCCTAGAGATCTAACCCCAACACTGACCTACAGTTAACACTAACCCTAACCCCTAATCCTAACCTTAAACCTGAACCATAAACCTAACCCTTAACCCTAACCCTATTCCTAACCCCCTAACCCTAACCCTAACTGTTAAGCCTCACCCTAACACTTAACCCTGACTCTAACCCTAAACCTTAACCCTAACCCTGAACCCTAACCCTAAGCCTAACCCTTAACCCTAACCCTATCCCTTAACCCTAACCCCTAACCCTAACGCTAACCCCAACCCTAAACCTAACCCTGGCCCCCAACCCAGACTTAACACCTAACCCCTAACACTAACTCTAAACCTAACCACTAATCCCTAGCACCTGACCCTGACTCGAAACCTAACCCCTAACTCGAAACCCCTAACCCCAAACCTAACCCGTAATTCTCACACTACTTCCATTCCGAGAGTGAAGCAAGCCTACAATACAGCCATGCCACGTGTGAGATGAGGCTCTGCCTGAGTCCTGCATGTAGGTTTTGTCCCAAGGCCCAGGGAATGATGTTGTGCTTTTGTGGTGACTCCGACCACACCCCTCTCACCGTAGATTAACCAGGTCCTGTGCCCTTAAACTGACCGCTAAGTCTAAGCCCTACCACCAACCCTAACCTCTGACCCTGAACCTAAGCCCCGAGCCTAAAGCCCAACACTAACTCTAAACACTTACCCTAAACCTAATCCCTAACCCTAATGCTAACCCCTAAACGTAACTCTAACCACGAACAGTAAACCTAACCCTAACCTCTAACACAAACCCTAACACATAACTCTAACCCTAAAACTAACCCTAACCCTTAACCCTAAACCTAAACCCTAACCCTAACCCTTAACCTTAATCTTAACCGTTAACTCTCATGCTAACCTTTAATCCTAACCCTAATCCTAATCTTCAACCCTAAACCTAACACAACCCTAACCTTGTGCCAAACCCTGACCCCTCATCTTAACCCTATCCACTAACCTCATCCCCAAAACGAACTGTAACCGTTAAACCTAACAGTAACCTTAAACCGTAACCCTAATCTGTAACCCTATCCCCTCACCATAACACTACACTTCATCCTGAACCCTAACCATAATCCTAACCCTAAATCTAATTCTCAGACTTCTTGCTTTCTTAGAGTTTAGAAAGCCTGCAATCCTCCCATGCCATGTGTGAAAGGAGGCTCTACCACTGTGTCCCGCAAGAAATCCACGGGCCCATACCCAGAGTCCGATACAGTGGGTTCCCGGTGACAATCCCAGCCCCCTAACCTCCCCCCAGCCTATTGCCGACAGGGCCCGTGCGCTAAGCATAAATGATACCTTTAACAGATAACCCTAACCCTGAACATGGCACCTAACCCAGTTCCTATTTCTCCCCTTAACACGTAAACCTCACCGTGAGCCTAACTTTAACCTCTTAACGTAACGTTAATGCATAACCCATTCCCTGAGAACATCCCCTATCCCATAATTCTAACCCTATCTCCTAGTCATAACTGTAACACCTAATCCCTAACCCTAATTCTCCACCGCTAAGCCTAACCGTAACGCTGCCTACAACCCTAACACTGACAGGAACCCTTAGTTCTAACCCCAACGCTATGCCTAACAAAAGCCCTAACCCTTCACCCTTCACCCTAACCCCTGAGCATTACCCTAACCTTTAACCGTAATCCTAATCCTAACCATTAAACCTAACCCTAGCTCTTAAAGCTAACCCTAAACCTTACCCTCACGACTAGACCTAACCCTGACACTAACCTAACACCTAACCCTAACCATAACCCCTAAAGCTAACCCTAACCCTGAACCCTAAACCTAACCCTAACACTGAAACTTCACTATATCCCTAACCCCTAAGCCTAATCCTAACTGTTAACCCTCACCCTAACACTAAAACTGGACCATAACACTAAACATTAACCCTAACCATAAGCCCAACACTTAACCCTAATCCTATCCCCTAACCCTAAGCCCTAACCCTAAACCTGACCCTAACCCCAACCCTAACCCTTAATCTTGACCCTTACCATTAACCCTCACACTAACCCTAATCCTAATCTTTAACCATAAAGCTAACACTGAAGCCTAACCCTGTGCCAAACGCTAAAACCAAACCTTAACCCTAACCCTGAAACTTAACCATAAACCTAACTGTAACAGTTACACCTAACACTAACCTCTAACCCTAACCCCTAACCCTAAGATCCCACCTTAACACTAACCCTAACCCTAAACATTCTCATAATCCTACCCCTAAATCTAATTCTCGGACTTCTTGCTTTCTTAGAGTTTAGAAAGCCTAAAATCCTCCCATGCCATGAGTAAAAGGGGGCTCTACAGCTCTCTCTTGCATGAAACCAGGAGCCCATACCTAGCGTATGATAGAGTGGGTTCCCGGGGACAATCCCATCCCCCTAACCCCAGCCCCCCGCCCAGTGCAGACAGGGCCTGTACGCTAAGTATAAACACTACCCCTAACAGATAACCCTCACCCTGAACATAGCACCTGACCCTGATCCTATTGCTCACCTTAAAACATAAACCTCCCCGTAACCCTAACTTATCCCCTTATCTTAACCTTAATGCATAACACCCTGAGAAGAAGCCCTATCCCATAATTCCTATCCTAACCCCTAGCCATAACCGTAACACCTCATCCCTAATTCTAAAATGCCAACCCTAACCTTCACCCTGCCAACAACCCTAACCCTAACCCTAACCCCTAACCCTAAGCCCTCACCCTATCACTAATCTTCATCCCTAAACCGTACCGTAATCCTACCCCTAAATCTAATTCTCAGACTTGCTTTCTCAGAGTTTTGAAAGCCTACAATCCTACTAAGCCATGCATGAAAGCCCGCTCTGCCACAGTGTCCTGCATGAAACCCAGAGGCCCATACACTGCGTACGATAGAGTGGGTTCCCAGCGACCATCACAGACCCCTAACTTCGCCTCCTAGTGCATTCAGGGCCCGTGCCCTAAGCATAAACCCTACCCCACACCCATAACCCTAACCCAGAACATAACACCTAACCCTGATCCTACTGCTCACCTTAACACGTAAACCTCACCCTAACCCTAACTTAACCCCTTATCTTAACGATAATGCATGACACCCTGAGAACAAGCCCTATACCGTAATTCTAACCCTAACTCCTAGCCATAACCATAACACCTAATCCCTAATTCTGAAACGCCAACCCTAACCTTAACCCTACCGACAACACTAACACTAACCCTAAAACCCTTACCCTAACCCTACGCCTAAAAATAACCCTAACCATTGATCCTTAGTCATAACCCCTAAAGCTTAACCCTAACCCTTAACGCTAATCCCAATCCTAACCATTAAACATAACCCTACTTAACCCTAACCCTAACCTATACGCTAATGCCTAGAGATCTAACCCCAACACTGACCTACAGTTAACACTAACCCTAACCCCTAATCCTAACCTTAAACCTGAACCATAAACCAAACCCTTAAACCTAACCCTATTCCTAACCCCCTAACCCTAACCCTAACTGTTAAGCCTCACCCTAAAACTTAACCCTGACTCTAACCCTAAACCTTAACCCTAACCCTGAACCCTAACCCTAAGCCTAACCCTTAACCCTAACCCTATCCCTTAACCCTAACCCCTAACCCTAACGCTAACCCCAACCCTAAACCTAACCCTGGCCCCCAACCCAGACTTAACACCTAACCCCTAACACTAACTCTAAACCTAACCACTAATCCCTAGCACCTGACCCTGACTCGAAACCTAACCCCTAACTCGAAACCCCTAACCCCAAACCTAACCCTAATTTTCACACTACTTCCATTCCCAGAGTGAAGCAAGCCTACAATACAGCCATGCCATGTGTGAGATGAGGCTCTGCCTGAGTCCTGCATGTAGGTTTTGTCCCAAGGCCCAGGGAATGATGTTGTGCTTTTGTGGTGACTCCGACCACACCCCTCTCACCGTAGATTAACCAGGTCCTGTGCCCTTAAACTGACCGCTAAATCTAAGCCCTACCACCAACCCTAACCTCTGACCCTGAACCTAAGCCCCGAGCCTAAAGCCCAACACTAACTCTAAACACTTACCCTAAACCTAATCCCTAACCCTAATGCTAACCCCTAAACGTAACTCTAACCACGAACAGTAAACCTAACCCTAACCTCTAACACAAACCCTAACACATAACTCGAACCCTAAAACTAACCCTAACCCTTAACCCTAAACCTAAACCCTAACCCTAACCCTTAACCTTAATCTTAACCGTTAACTCTCATGCTAACCTTTAATCCTAACCCTAATCCTAATCTTCAACCCTAAACCTAACACAACCCTAACCCTGTACCAAACCCTGACCCCTCATCTTAACCCTATCCGCAAACCTCAACCCCAAAACGAACTGTAACCGTTAAACCTAACAGTAACCTTAAACCGTAACCCTAATCTGTAACCCTATCCCCTCACCATAACACTACACTTCATCCTGAACCCTAACCATAATCCTAACCCTAAATCTAATTCTCAGACTTCTTGCTTTCTTAGAGTTTAGAAAGCCTGCAATCCTCCCATGCCATGTGTGAAAGGAGGCTCTACCACTGTGTCCTGCATGAAATCCACGGGCCCATACCCAGAGTCCGATACAGTGGGTTCCCGGTGACAATCCCAGCCCCCTAACCTCCCCCCAGCCTAATGCCGACAGGGCCCGTGCGCTAAGCATAAATGATACCTTTAACAGATAACCCTAACCCTGAACATGGCACCTAACCCTGTTCCTATTTCTCCCCTTAACACGTAAACCTCACCGTGAGCCTAACTTTAACCTCTTAACGTAACGTTAATGCATAACCCATTCCCTGAGAACATCCCCTATCCCATAATTCTAACCCTATCTCCTAGTCATAACTGTAACACCTAATCCCTAACCCTAATTCTCCACCGCTAAGCCTAACCGTAACGCTGCCTACAACCCTAACACTGACAGGAACCCTTAGTTCTAACCCCAACGCTATGCCTAACAAAAGCCCTAACCCTTCACCCTTCACCCTAACCCCTGAGCATTACCCTAACCTTTAACCGTAATCCTAATCCTAACCATTAAACCTAACCCTAGCTCTTAAAACTAACCCTAAACCTTACCCTCACGACTAGACCTAACCCTGACACTAACCTAACACCTAACCCTAACCATAACCCCTAAAGCTAACCCTAACCCTGAACCCTAAACCTAACCCTAACACTGAACCTTCACTATATCCCTAACCCCTAAGCCTAATCCTAACTGTTAACCCTCACCCTAACACTTAAACTGGACCATAACACTAAATATTAACCCTAACCATAAGCCCAACACTTAACCCTAATCCTATCCCCTAACCCTAAGCCCTAACCCTAAACCTGACCCTAACCCCAACCCTAACCCTTAATCTTGACCCTTACCATTAACCCTCACACTAACCCTAATCCTAATCTTTAACCATAAAGCTAACACTGAAGCCTAACCCTGTGCCAAACGCTAAAACCAAACCTTAACCCTAACCCTGAAACTTAACCATAAACCTAACTGTAACTGTTACACCTAACACTAACCTCTAACCCTAACCCCTAACCCTAAGATCCCACCTTAACACTAACCCTAACCCTAAACATTCTCATAATCCTACCCCTAAATCTAATTCTCGGACTTCTTGCTTTCTTAGAGTTTAGAAAGCCTAAAATCCTCCCATGCCATGAGTAAAAGGGGGCTCTGCAGCTCTCTCTTGCATGAAACCAGGAGCCCATACCTAGCGTATGATAGAGTGGGTTCCCGGGGACAATCCCATCCCCCTAACCCCAGCCCCCCGCCCAGTGCAGACAGGGCCTGTACGCTAAGTATAAACACTACCCCTAACAGATAACCCTCACCCTGAACATAGCACCTGAACCTGATCCTATTGCTCACCTTAAAACATAAACCTCCCCGTAACCCTAACTTATCCCCTTATCTTAACCTTAATGCATAACACCCTGAGAAGAAGCCCTATCCCATAATTCCTATCCTAACCCCTAGCCATAACCGTAACACCTCATCCCTAATTCTAAAATGCCAACCCTAACCTTCACCCTGCCAACAACCCTAACCCTAACCCTAACCCCTAACCCTAAGCCCTCACCCTATCACTAATCTTCATCCCTAAACCGTACCGTAATCCTAACCCTAAATCTAATTCTCAGACTTGCTTTCTCAGAGTTTTGAAAGCCTACAATCCTACTAAACCATGCATGAAAGCCCGCTCTGCCACAGTGTCCTGCATGAAACCCAGAGGCCCATACACTGCGTACGATAGAGTGGGCTCCCAGCGACCATCACAGACCCCTAACTTCGCCTCCTAGTGCATACAGGGCCCGTGCCCTAAGCATAAACCCTACCCCACACCCATAACCCTAACCCAGAACATAACACCTAACCCTGATCCTACTGCTCACCTTAACACGTAAACCTCACCCTAACCCTAACTTAACCCCTTATCTTAACGATAATGCATGACACCCTGAGAACAAGCCCTATACCGTAATTCTAACCCTAACTCCTAGCCATAACCATAACACCTAATCCCTAATTCTGAAACGCCAACCCTAACCTTAACCCTACCGACAACACTAACACTAACCCTAAAACCCTTACCCTAACCCTACGCCTAAAAATAACCCTAACCATTGATCCTTAGTCATAACCCCTAAAGCTTAACCCTAACCCTTAACGCTAATCCCAATCCTAACCATTAAACATAACCCTACTTAACCCTAACCCTAACCTATATGCTAATGCCTAGAGATCTAACCCCAACACTGACCTACAGTTAACACTAACCCTAACCCCTAATCCTAACCTTAAACCTGAACCATAAACCTAACCCTTAACCCTAACCCTATTCCTAACCCCCTAACCCTAACCCTAACCCTAACTGTTAAGCCTCACCCTAACACTTAACCCTGACTCTAACCCTAAACCTTAACCCTAACCCTGAACCCTAACCCTAAGCCTAACCCTTAACCCTAACCCTATCCCTTAACCCTAACCCCTAACCCTAACGCTAACCCCAACCCTAAACCTAACCCTGGCCCCCAACCCAGACTTAACACCTAACCCCTAACACTAACTCTAAACCTAACCACTAATCCCTAGCACCTGACCCTGACTCGAAACCTAACCCCTAACTCGAAACCCCTAACCCCAAACCTAACCCTAATTTTCACACTACTTCCATTCCCAGAGTGAAGCAAGCCTACAATACAGCCATGCCATGTGTGAGATGAGGCTCTGCCTGAGTCCTGCATGTAGGTTTTGTCCCAAGGCCCAGGGAATGATGTTGTGCTTTTGTGGTGACTCCGACCACACCCCTCTCACCGTAGATTAACCAGGTCCTGTGCCCTTAAACTGACCGCTAAATCTAAGCCCTACCACCAACACTAACCTCTGACCCTGAACCTAAGCCCCGAGCCTAAAGCCCAACACTAACTCTAAACACGTACCCTAAACCTAATCCCTAACCCTAATGCTAACCCCTAAACGTAACTCTAACCACGAACAGTAAACCTAACCCTAACCTCTAACACAAACCCTAACACATAACTCGAACCCTAAAACTAACCCTAACCCTTAACCCTAAACCTAAACCCTAACCCTAACCCTTAACCTTAATCTTAACCGTTAACTCTCATGCTAACCTTTAATCCTAACCCTAATCCTAATCTTCAACCCTAAACCTAACACAACCCTAACCCTGTACCAAACCCTGACCCCTCATCTTAACCCTATCCGCAAACCTCATCCCCAAAACGAACTGTAACCGTTAAACCTAACAGTAACCTTAAACCGTAACCCTAATCTGTAACCCTATCCCCTCACCATAACACTACACTTCATCCTGAACCCTAACCATAATCCTAACCCTAAATCTAATTCTCAGACTTCTTGCTTTCTTAGAGTTTAGAAAGCCTGCAATCCTCCCATGCCATGTGTGAAAGGAGGCTCTACCACTGTGTCCTGCATGAAATCCACGGGCCCATACCCAGAGTCCGATACAGTGGGTTCCCGGTGACAATCCCAGCCCCCTAACCTCCCCCCAGCCTAATGCCGACAGGGCCCATGCGCTAAGCATAAATGATACCTTTAACAGATAACCCTAACCCTGAACATGGCAACTAACCCTGTTCCTATTTCTCCCCTTAACACGTAAACCTCACCGTGAGCCTATCTTTAACCTCTTAACGTAACGTTAATGCATAACCCATTCCCTGAGAACATCCCCTATCCCATAATTCTAACCCTATCACCTAGTCATAACTGTAACACCTAATCCCTAACCCTAATTCTCCACCGCTAAGCCTAACCGTAACGCTGCCTACAACCCTAACACTGACAGGAACCCTTAGTTCTAACCCCAACGCTATGCCTAACAAAAGCCCTAACCCTTCACCCTTCACCCTAACCCCTGAGCATTACCCTAACCTTTAACCGTAATCCTAATCCTAACCATTAAACCTAACCCTAGCTCTTAAAGCTAACCCTAAACCTTACCCTCACGACTAGACCTAACCCTGACACTAACCTAACACCTAACCCTAACCATAACCCCTAAAGCTAACCCTAACCCTGAACCCTAAACCTAACCCTAACACTGAACCTTCACTATATCCCTAACCCCTAAGCCTAATCCTAAATGTTAACCCTCACCCTAACACTTAAACTGGACCATAACACTAAACATTAACCCTAACACTAAACTTTAACCGTAACCATAAGCCCAACACTTAACCCTAATCCTATCCCCTAACCCTAAGCCCTAACCCTAAACCTAACCCTAACCCCAACCCTAACCCTTAATCTTGACCCTTACCATTAACCCTCACACTAACCCTAATCCTAATCTTTAACCATAAAGCTAACACTGAAGCCTAACCCTGTGCCAAACGCTAAACCCAAACCTTAACCCTAACCCTGAAACTTAATCATAAACCTAACTGTAACTGTTACACCTAACACTAACCTCTAACCCTAACCCCTAACCCTAAGATCCCACCTTAACACTAACCCTAACCCTAAACATTTTCATAATCCTACCCCTAAATCTAATTCTCGGACTTCTTGCTTTCTTAGAGTTTAGAAAGCCTAAAATCCTCCCATGCCATGAGTAAAAGGGGGCTCTGCAGCTCTCTCTTGCATGAAACCAGGAGCCCATACCTAGCGTATGATAGAGTGGGTTCCCGGGGACAATCCCATCCCCCTAACCCCAGCCCCCCGCCCAGTGCAGACAGGGCCTGTACGCTAAGTATAAACACTACCCCTAACAGATAACCCTCACCCTGAACATAGCACCTGACCCTGATCCTATTGCTCACCTTTAAACATAAACCTCCCCGTATCCCTAACTTATCCCCTTATCTTAACCTTAATGCATAACACCCTGAGAAGAAGCCCTATCCCATAATTCTAATCCTAAACCCTAGCCATAACCGTAACACCTCATCCCTAATTCTAAAATGCCAACCCTATCCTTCACCCTGCCAACAACCCTAACCCTAACCCTAACCCCTAACCCTAAGCCCTCACCCTATCACTAATCTTCATCCCTAAACCGTACCGTAATCCTACCCCTAAATCTAATTCTCAGACTTGCTTTCTCAGAGTTTTGAAAGCCTACAATCCTACTAAGCCATGCATGAAAGCCCGCTCTGCCACAGTGTCCTGCATGAAACCCAGAGGCCCATACACTGCGTACGATAGAGTGGGTTCCCAGCGACCATCACAGACCCCTAACTTCGCCTCCTAGTGCATTCAGGGCCCGTGCCCTAAGCATAAACCCTACCCCACACCCATAACCCTAACCCAGAACATAACACCTAACCCTGATCCTACTGCTCACCTTAACACGTAAACCTCACCCTAACCCTAACTTAACCCCTTATCTTAACGATAATGCATGACACCCTGAGAACAAGCCCTATACCGTAATTCTAACCCTAACTCCTAGCCATAACCATAACACCTAATCCCTAATTCTGAAACGCCAACCCTAACCTTAACCCTACCAACAACACTAA
Source organism: Eulemur rufifrons (assembly GCF_041146395.1). Lineage (NCBI taxonomy): Eukaryota > Metazoa > Chordata > Mammalia > Primates > Lemuridae > Eulemur > Eulemur rufifrons. Next base: position 397,213 of record NW_027182841.1, read on the forward strand.
CACTAACCCTAAAACCCTTACCCTAACCCTACGCCTAAAAATAACCCTAACCATTGATCCTTAGTCATAACCCCTAAAGCTTAATCCTAACCCTTAACGCTAATCCCAATCCTAACCATTAAACATAACCCTACTTAACCCTAACCTATACGCTAATGCCTAGAGATCTAACCCCAACACTGACCTACAGTTAACACTAACCCTAACCCCTAATCCTAACCTTAAACCTGAACCATAAACCTAACCCTTAACCCTAACCCTATTCCTAACCCCCTAACCCTAACCCTAACTGTTAAGCCTCACCCTAACACTTAACCCTGACTCTAACCCTAAACCTTAACCCTAACCCTGAACCCTAACCCTAAGCCTAACCCTTAACCCTAACCCTATCCCTTAACCCTAACCCCTAACCCTAACGCTAACCCCAACCCTAAACCTAACCCTGGCCCCCAACCCAGACTTAACACCTAACCCCTAACACTAACTCTAAACCTAACCACTAATCCCTAGCACCTGACCCTGACTCGAAACCTAACCCCTAACTCGAAACCCCTAACCCCAAACCTAACCCTAATTCTCACACTACTTCCATTCCCAGAGTGAAGCAAGCCTACAATACAGCCATGCCATGTGTGAGATGAGGCTCTGCCTGAGTCCTGCATGTAGGTTTTGTCCCAAGGCCCAGGGAATGATGTTGTGCTTTTGTGGTGACTCCGACCACACCCCTCTCACCGTAGATTAACCAGGTCCTGTGCCCTTAAACTGACCGCTAAATCTAAGCCCTACCACCAACCCTAACCTCTGACCCTGAACCTAAGCCCCGAGCCTAAAGCCCAACACTAACTCTAAACACTTACCCTAAACCTAATCCCTAACCCTAATGCTAACCCCTAAACGTAACTCTAACCACGAACAGTAAACCTAACCCTAACCTCTAACACAAACCCTATCACATAACTCGAACCCTAAAACTAACCCTAACCCTTAACCCTAAACCTAAACCCTAACCCTATCCCTTAACCTTAATCTTAACCGTTAACTCTCATGCTAACCTTTAATCCTAACCCTAATCCTAATCTTCAACCCTAAACCTAACACAACCCTAACCCTGTACCAAACCCTGACCCCTCATCTTAACCCTATCCGCAAACCTCAACCCCAAAACGAACTGTAACCGTTAAACCTAACAGTAACCTTAAACCGTAACCATAATCTGTAACCCTATCCCCTCACCATAACACTACACTTCATCCTGAACCCTAACCATAATCCTAACCCTAAATCTAATTCTCAGACTTCTTGCTTTCTTAGAGTTTAGAAAGCCTGCAATCCTCCCATGCCATGTGTGAAAGTAGGCTCTACCACTGTGTCGCGCATGAAATCCACGGGCCCATACCCAGAGTCCGATACAGTGGGTTCCCGGTGACAATCCCAGCCCCCTAACCTCCCCCCAGCCTAATGCCGACAGGGCCCGTGCGCTAAGCATAAATGATACCTTTAACAGATAACCCTAACCCTGAACATGGCACCTAACCCTGTTCCTATTTCTCCCCTTAACACGTAAACCTCACCGTGAGCCTAACTTTAACCTCTTAACGTAACTTTAATGCATAACCCATTCCCTGAGAACATCCCCTATCCCATAATTCTAACCCTATCTCCTAGTCATAACTGTAACACCTAATCCCTAACCCTAATTCTCCACCGCTAAGCCTAACCGTAACGCTGCCTACAACCCTAACACTGACAGGAACCCTTAGTTCTAACCCCAACGCTATGCCTAACAAAAGCCCTAACCCTTCACCCTTCACCCTAACCCCTGAGCATTACCCTAACCTTTAACCGTAATCGTAATCCTAACCATTAAACCTAACCCTAGCTCTTAAAACTAACCCTAAACCTTACCCTCACGACTAGACCTAACCCTGACACTAACCTAACACCTAACCCTAACCATAACCCCTAAAGCTAACCCTAACCCTGAACCCTAAACCTAACCCTAACACTGAACCTTCACTATATCCCTAACCCCTAAGCCTAATCCTAACTGTTAACCCTCACCCTAACACTTAAACTGGACCATAACACTAAACATTAACCCTAACACTAAACTTTAACCCTAACCATAAGCCCAACACTTAACCCTAATCCTATCCCCTAACCCTAAGCCCTAACCCTAAACCTAACCCTAACCCCAACCCTAACCCTTAATCTTGACCCTTACCATTAACCCTCACACTAACCCTAATCCTAATCTTTAACCATAAAGCTAACACTGAAGCCTAACCCTGTGCCAAACGCTAAACCCAAACCTTAAACCTAACCCTGAAACTTAACCATAAACCTAACTGTAACTGTTACACCTAACACTAACCTCTAACCCTAACCCCTAACCCTAAGACCCCACCTTAACACTAACCCTAACCCTAAACATTCTCATAATCCTACCCCTTAATCTAATTCTCGGACTTCTTGCTTTCTTGGAGTTTAGGAAGCCTAAAATCCTCCCATGCCATGAGTAAAAGGGGGCTCTGCAGCTGTCTCTTGCATGAAACCAGGAGCCCATACCTAGCGTATGATAGAGTGGGTTCCCGGGGACAATCCCATCCCCCTAACCCCAGCCCCCCGCCCAGTGCAGACAGGGCCTGTACGCTAAGTATAAACACTACCCCTAACAGATAACCCTCACCCTGAACATAGCACCTGACCCTGATCCTATTGCTCACCTTAAAACATAAACCTCCCCGTAACCCTAACTTATCCCCTTATCTTAACCTTAATGCATAAC